>NC_137199.1:26420925-26820925 GCF_960531495.2 Zeus faber
AGTAGCTTTGTGATTATTGAAGCCCAATCACGTTTGATTTTGCAGCAGCTCTTCTCAAAACTGGGGATGCAGTCTGCAAAGTTTTCCGTTTTCTGTGCAGTAAAATTATGGGAATTGGTAACAATTGGCGAGTCAAAAAAAAAGGATGAAAAAAAAAAAAGGCAGTGATTTTTACCACCAATAAAGAGGGAGTCATAGAACGGCCATTATGCATACCCGGAACTGGAATGATTATATATTATCTTTTTATTGATTTCCTAAAAAAAGATCCATGGGCTCAAACACTGTGTTTTTTCGTGGGGGTCCAGTCATAAGTCTATAAAATAAACTTTCAATTCAACATAAAGTACCAAAGCCTGTAATGTGTCTTCTCCCGAAAACACAAGCGTGACGTTGTTTCGGTCATTTAATGGTCAGTCGCTGCGATTTAGCAAAATTGCAAGCACGCAAATGTCGCAGAGATTTGCTGCATTTTCTTTCGTGATTAAAAATGGAAAAATCACCATGACCCGGAGGGGCTGCTGCCTGCAACACACTGCTGTTGCACAACGCTCGCTTTGGTTTTCAAAAAATAAGAAATAAAACACTTGTAGATCGTGCTCGTCCGTCTCAAAAACTGCTGTGCTTCTGGATTGAGAGACCCAGCATCTCAAAGATGTGAGTGCATAGTAAGGAGGTGCTTAATGCACCGCTGATCATGCTTTCTCCACCTTATCGGGTTGGACTCCCACTTAATTCAAAAACGAAATTGTCGAGCCGCGATCTATTCTGAACCCCTTCCCGTGCAGAGATGGGTGCAGTAGAAACCCGACGCTGTCTGGCTCTGAGTGACGGATACACGGTGGATGCTACGGTTCGCTGCAGTGACTCCATGCCCGCACAGCCTTTAATGCAAACAGCAGAAACAAGTGTGACAAAGTTACTTCTGGATTTTGGATGTTTTAATCGCTTTGATGAATTATATTAGGAGTCTCGAGACAGTAAAGCGCGTCAAAACGAACACGGGCGATGATAAATCAATATGCTGAATCCGAAAAAAAAAAAGTGTGCATCGGTACCTAGGGGGCCACAGCATTTTTTAGGAGGCGTGAGTGATGAAAAATGACATGATGATGTGCTTATGTCGACTGTGCGGGAGGTGGCTCCGCGTCAAAGTGAATTAGCATTAACTCAAGATGTGCCATGCTAATGTGCGAGTTTGATAAACGCAAAGACAAACTGACAGAAGCCACAGGAGGTGGTAGAGGAGGGAAGCAGTGGATGATGATGAAGAGAAAGCAGGAGGAGGAGGAAGAAGAAGAAGAAGAAGAAGAAGAAGAAGAAGAAGAAGAAGAAGAAGAAGAAGAAGAGTACAAAGCCCCCAAGGAGTAGCAGTGCGCAGAGACTTCTATTTATAGAGACGAGGACTAGAGCAGACAAATGACAGACATCTGCTCTGTAGTGCAGCGTCTCCTCTGCATCCACACAAACACACACATGCGCGCGCACACACACACACTTTGAAAGTCCAAGAAGTTGCCTTCTCCGCTCTGGTCTTTCCTCAAGTCTTGCATATACTTTAAACTTGGCCCCAGCATCGATCTCGGCCGGCGTAGAGAGAGACGGAATTCAACATGAGTGGAAGTGGGTGGCTGTGGAGGAGGGTGGGTGGGCGGCTGGACGCGGGGGGTGGGCTGGTTCCTTAACAGGAACCCTGGGTTGAATCATGCCGGGCCTGCGCGCACACGCACCTATAGGTATGAAATAGCACACAGCTTGGCATGTTAAGTGACAAGCGAGAGTCAATATATATTGGTGAACAAAGTCGTACTGCTGAGCTTCAGCTGTTGACTCAGAGTAAACAACACTGGTTGCATGCCTCCTCTGAGCCAGGAATGGAAACATGGCAACGGCGGGTGACAACAAACATCTCGCTGCCTTCGGAGCTTATGAAAGCGTGTAGATAAAATGTCAATCTGTCCTGTGACATCTGTCAAAACAATACAATCCAGCGCTCGGGTGTGTGCAGACGTCTTTCGGCGCGCTCGACTTCCCGCATAAAGACTTCGTCAAAACTTAATGATGAAATCTCGACGCTCGCGCGCCGGAATTATTAGGGCGGCAGGCTCGGGGCGTCTGAGGCATCAATTATGGCTGAGGGCCACTCAATACCAGACTAAACCACTTATTTATTTTTTTATTTTTTATTTTATTTTTTCAAGCGCGGCTGTATTAGCGAAGAAGTGGCCCGGGCTAATTCTGCGCCAGTCAACTTGTCACCGAAAGCCAATCGCCTGCCATCGCCGAGCTGACAGCAGCCTCGGGTCCCAATTACGAGATCAAAGAACGATTAAGTTGAGTGTCGTTTAATGACTCTTAACACATTTGTATTGATGATGCCGTACTGTAGGGACAAACATTGACTGTCACTGCGGGGCTCTTGGAAACTGCTCTCGCAAAGTCCAATGATAAGGAAAGAGCTGGTAGACCACACACACACACACACACACACACACACGCGCACGTTTTTCATGGTCGTGAAAATATCCTGAATACATGTTTCGATTAATTCTCATTATTATGGTCTTTAACGACGGACTTAATGAAACAAGCCTCCCCATTTCAGCCCTGCTCCCCAAGATAAGGCCGTCAAACTCCATGCAAGGTCAACCTTGCACACCTTGAAAACATCCCTTTCACGATGGGAAGGTACAGCGTGGGGAAAAAAGCTAATATCAAAAAAATACATTCGGATGAAGATTTGGATTTTGTCTGTGAAGTAGCTGGGCTCCGCTCCCCGCCTTGCTTTCTTTGAGGGGATGGACGGAAAAAACTTTACAACTCAGGTGGAAACAATTAGGTTTGAAACCACACAAAGCAGACCATCAGTAGCTTCACCAGTGGCCCCGGTTTGATTGCGGCACGAGGCCATTTGCTGAATCACCCCCCCTCTCTCTTTCCCCCTGCCTTCCCTCTTTATATCTATATACGGTATATCTTTAAAAAAAAGAAAGAAAGATGAGGGCACGACATCCAAGTACTTTTCAATGCTTGGTAATATTTCATATGAAGCACTTCAATACTTTAATTTTTTTTATTTTTTCCTCACACAAAAAAAAATGGGTGTAATGTAAAAGGGGACATAGGTGAACACTGGAAGGTTGAGGAGAATGAAGAAGAAACTTCACCGAAGTTACGCCAAACGTGACGCGCCTGTTCCCCCGGGCTGCTCAGCCTCCCAGTCGATGGGGAGCGGAACGTTTGTCCAAGCTGGTGCAAACTAAAATGAAATGAAGTTTAGGGATATCAATTCGACGAAGGGTGTAGGTTCACGGTGCAGGGACTGAGCGGAGATTGACAGGTCTGGAGACTGGAGCCAGGCAACAGTGGACTGACTGACTGCATTTGACCGACAACATTTGCGAAGCACTTCTAGCAGAGTACTGTTGTTATTTATTTATATTTATGTACTTCCACTAAAGAATGGGATATGAGTAAGTCTTCCACAAGTGCCTTTTTTACAGCGCAGAGCAAGGACTAGAAGCCTAGAGGTAGGAGTCCAGCATTTGTTAGAGTCATTTTAACCTGAAATTGTCCGATCGTTACTTGGGCTTTCATTTGCCTGGGACTCCCATGCAGTTTTGCCCCGGTCCGGTTGCATCTGGATTTCCAGGTAAATGTGCGCTGCCGAGCACACGACGGCTTAGCCGCGCTGGCACAAAAACAAAGATGCCGTATCACACACAGATGACGCCAAGTACATGCGGGTGAAGTAAGAGGCTCAACACGAGAGGCAGGTCCACCTGGCCGGTGGCCTCTGGGCCCCTGCACCGTGCTCAGTGTGTCATTCCCTCATTATGTCATCCCCCTGCCAATGAAACTAATCCAAACACAGGAACCACGCTGGAGCCTCGCAGACGTACCACACTCGGCCCGATTGCAATTTAGTCTTATAGCCGCTGGAAGCAAAGTTCTTAACCAGTGTCGCATTAAAGCCGCTGAAAATAAAACAAACGGAAGACAAAAGCCTGAGGGGGTCACACCTCCCGCTGTCAAAACTGGGGGCCACACCAAGGAAATCCTGCAGAGATTGCTCATTATCTTTGGAAATTAGTGAGCTCGGAGAAGTGCGATCCCGAGCGCTCCGAACCGAGAGACGCACCTTGGAGATCGGCTCGGGTATCTTCAATGCAGGCCATGTCCCTGACTAAGGGCGGTGTAATATTCATTTACATTTCAAAACCAAAACACCAGAGCTGCTGCGGCCGTCGGAGTTGTATCACACCCCGCCGTGGACGCCAAAATAATCAATAAAGGATGGGCACAGCGTAAAATCTCACTTAGTTTTTCTTTGAAATTAATATTTTCTCATTCATGGATAAAACATTGATGAGGAGGCCAGGGTAAAGGTAGAGGTTGAGTTCGAAGGAAAGGATTATTATCTTGCATAACTAGTTTCTTTTTCTTCCATTCTTTCGTGGCCCTCTGAGGGTCCTGTGTTTTCGCAAAAATCTTCGTATATTTTCCATTTTTAATGGGAAAGGGAAGCTCGGACCGGGGGGGGGGGGGGGGGGGGGGGTGGGGGGGGCGCAGACTGGTTGATCAGCAGATTTCATCAAACTATTGGGGTCAGCAAAAACGCTTGTTTCCACAGCAGCCTTGCATAGCAACATGACTGACGGCTATTTGCTTATCATTTACAATATCTCATTTCAAAAATAAAAATAAAAAACAAAACACAATGTCTCTCGGGAAAACTTTTGTTTATGAATCACAAAGAATGTGTGAGCGATGAAGTGGTAAATTCTTTAAACTTTGTAAACTTTGTGGGGCTTTAAGGGAGGCTTGAAACATAATTTGCATTTTCGTGCTTGAGTAGATAAAACAATCTGCTGCTTTTATCAACAGATTCGGAGAAAGGATAATTGGAGCAGAATAGCTAATTTTGCCAATTTAAAGAAAAGGTTAAAATGGAAACAATTTGGCTTATGCTTATTGTTTTCTTTTTTTGTAATAAGTGCCAGTGGATGACATATTGAAACCTTCCTATTTATGCACACTTATCTGGATTATTAATTAAATGTGCATGTGTGTGTTTATCTTGCTTATCACAAAAACATTCATGGTTATGCAAGAAAATAGCAATGGCTTAGAACTGGCTTAAAATGCATTCAACAAGATTGTTTAGCCTTTTTAATGGGGAAATGCAAAACCCCAATTGTCCTCGTTTGAATCTTGTTTTTCCACAAGAAGCAAAGAATTTATTGCCCCTAATAAGTCCAAAAATCTTTTTTTTCTTTTTTTTTTTAATACACAATTTTGGATTTTATTTTTTTTTGCTGCCTGACCTTTTAACGACCCATGGTTACACTGAAGACAAAGCGAAACAGCGGGAATGAAACAAATGACACATAGCTATCGTATTTGAATGCCTCCTCCTCTGTGTTTCCCCCATCTCATTTTGTTGTCAAGTCAGTCACCCAGCGTGCGGTCCTGGAAGGCCTTCCCTCACCCCTACAGTGCAGCAATGGCTTTCTCGGACACGTCGGGCCATGTCCGGCTCTGAGGCACAAATCACGAGGTGCAATGGAGGTGAAGGCTGCTGGGGGGGCGGAGAGAGTTGGACTGGGGGAGGAATTAGTGATTAAACAAGTACACACAAAGATGCTCGCATTAGCCACGCATGGCAAGATGGCGCCCACACCTGAAGTAAGGGCATCATCCTTAATCAGTGGGTAATTTATTGACTCCCATTTACACAGCCATAATATGAGTGATCAAGCCCTCCAGCCGTAAAATGCAATAACCCAGGGAAGTGTTTTGTGAACAAAGGCAAATAACAAGGCCTCACACATCATTATGTTCCCTTCATATCCCATTAGAATAGTTCCAAATGGGCTTATTTTGTTTTTTCGGGGGGGGGGGGGGGGGGTTGCTATTCACACCCGAGGTTCATGTGGTGGTTATGCATGTGAAAAGCTCATCATCATGTGTCCCCGATACAATGTCAGAATCTCAAACCACCTCCACCCAATTTAGCGGATGTCTGCTAATGCGCGCGCGCACACACACACACACACACGCACACACAAACAAATATGCATCCACTCAACCTCAAAAACAATGAACTTAATCGATGCAATAGTTCAATCTGAACTGAGTGGGAAGAAAATGACTCAATGGGCTAATTTGCCGATGCCAGGCCTCATTCCGCTGACTGGCTGGCTGCGTCAAACAATTGCTGCTTTGATGCTCTTTGTATGGATCAAGTCATTACCGCAGCCACCCACCATCATCATTTCCAAGGTATCCGGCTCCTTAAAGAACCAATTGTCAGATGATAAGCACACCTATCTTAATAATTAGTGTCAAGGTTTTACATCAAATGCAATATGCGCATCCAAACTCGCAGGGGAGACGCGACTCGCTTTTCCTCTGAGCCCTTTCATCACGAGCGACATTCCTTCCACCGGGGACACAAACACGTGTCCATCACGGTGAAATGGCGCCATGTAATTGGCTGCTTCAGCACTTGAGTTTTAAAATAGCTTGAAGTTAATAACAGACTGATGAGAAATTCATTAGGGCTCCAAATAAAAATTGGCCCCCAATACGAGGCGGGTGCATTATAATTAAACCGATGCCTCTCTGTTTTCATCAAGCCGTGGAGCGCCCCCCTCCAAAAAAAAACGAAAAAAAAAGCGGAGACTCCAAGAAGGAGACCGCTGCAATTAAGCCCGGTTGTTTTACTACACTTTGAGTCGGGAGCGTCAAGCTGAGTGTATTGCAGGAAAACAAGGCGTGTTGCCGGAGCCGCACAGGGACTTCGCAGCGCATGGGAGTCGGAGGCACGTGGTGGTTACTTACACCAGCGACCGCTGAGCGGGAAGGACGGCCGGAGCGGAGCAATGAGACAGTTCCCTGCTCCCGGCCTCGAGCCCCCTTTCCCACTGCACTGACAGCTGCAACGCGCCGGCATATCGGCGCCGTGTGGGAAAGGATCCGTCTCAGCGTTCCCGAAATGTCGTTCCGTAAATATTCCCACTCTCGATCAGGCATAATTTATAGGAAAATGCCGGTACGGCACTGAATGGAAGTGAGAGTGAATGGAAGCAGTAGGTTTCGCCGTAAAAACCCCAGGGATGAAGCGAATCCGAATAAAGCGCTAATTGTGGGTTTTTACAAATATTTCTTTTGTACAATATTTCAACCGTTTTGTTGTTTTCGGGAAGAAGAAAAAAAAAAAAACATTCCGAAAAAAAAAAGGCGAGTCCGATCTGAACCGTGGAGCTCGGCTGCAAAGACAAGAAACCGAAACACGGCCAGTCTCTACAGAGACCTTTATATTCTTAAAATGTATTCTTTTTATCTTAAAAATGCCACCGAGACCCTCGGGGGGTCTTTTAGAGTTCGGGGTGCGGTGCGGGGGACATCAGGGCACAAGTGTTTGCTTGCCCGCCGGCTGCACCAGAGCGCGAGCCGGAGAGGGAGAACGGTTGGAGAACGTTCCTTCTCCGGAGGCAGAGAGTGTAGGACAGATTGAAAATGATCACACTGCTTTGATAACATTGGGTTTGGGAAGGGTTATGGCGTCCGGGGAAGGGGGGCTCTGTCCCCGCTCCATCAGCGGAGGGAAGAATCCGTCCAGGAGACGGGACCAAAGGCGCCGGTCTCTGAGAGCCAGGAAAAAAAATGAAACCCATCTAGATTGTACGTCCGTTGCCGACAGATTGTCCAAACCATAGCATCTACACTGGACATGAGGCACTAACACCTAAACCATCAGGTACTGAATCATAACAGTCATCTAATGTGGGAACAGACTCCGTACGGAACTTCCCCGTAAGGGAGGCCAGTGTGGGAATGACTAGGTACTGCCCTTGCCGAATATTTTTTTATCCAGCAATGTTACAATTCCATGTGGGAAAGGGGCTTCGGACCACTCCTATTATTTTCTCTCTGGCCTCCCTCTCTGTCTCTCTCTTCAATCAGCCTCTACTTCCTTCTCATCCATCTTTTTTTCCCCACCCCTCTTCCATTTACTAGGGATGTACCTACTGTGCATCAGCCTTTGGTAGTACCGGCGGCCAACTGCTCTCCATACAGAAGTACCAATATAGAGTACTTTGGACAGGAAGACACAATATTAATTTGAAATAAGATTAAAACATCTGTGTGCATCTGTGTGCGGTGCATGTTAGCATCAGCTTTCTGTCTTATTATGGATTGAATCTTGAAATAATGGCTGAGCCCAGCTTGCAGCCCACCATGTTTCATCACCTCCTATGGGGCTTTGTTGTATGTGCGGGTTTTTTAAAATTTCCTTCTTGGCTTTGGGGAGGAACCTGACACAACAAGGTCACATCGATTACCGTTATTATTCATTTTTTGGTTTTTGTTATGAGACTTTTGTAAGATTACGAGTACCTGAGCACCCCTCTCTCCTAGCTGTAGCCCATCAGGAGGGGAGAAAAAAAAGAATAACGGGGGTGGAACAGAAAGACTGAGATTTGTTTGTTCCGCGTCGTGGCCCTGGGCGTTGTTGCCACGGCGAGCAGAGGAGAGGAGAGGAGCGCCCTGTTCCGGATCCCTCTCGCTTGCCCAGCACAAGCAAAGTCACAGGAAGAGACAAAGGCTGAGGACCAAGACCCCAACTCGTCCAGAATTATCTCTGCTACTGACTCTATCACACACACACACACACACACACACACACACAACACACACACACACACACACACACACACACACACACACACACACACACACACACACACACACACACACACACACAGAATAGATTCGGAACCCCTTGTGTGTACAGCCCCCACACAAAAAAAAAAAACCCAACCACACCAGCAGCCTTGGTAACATAGTGTAATGATTGAGAACACTGAATACGTGATCACCGTCTAATCTGATAAATGAAGACATTTTGAATGCGAGTGTCCACAATGCCGAGTATCCTTGCTCCAACAGCACGGCAGAAAAGCGCCGCTTTCACAGACGAGGTAAATGGAAGAGATGAAATTGTTAGCCTTTACCCTCCGAGTGGATCGCGACGCCGTGCAAAGCAGAAACGCTGGATTCAAACCTCAATTTGACTCCTTTATAAAGCCAACCCATTTGTGCAACGACACTGGTTACACATTTCAAAGATGGGTAAGTGCGCACACTGGGATTAGCTGAGTGACGCTGCAGCGTGAACGGTTCTAATGTGCAAGATCATCCACAAATTGGCCCCATTTACGGCGAGCGAGTAGCACTCTCCTGAGTCATTTCGTTTTCCCTGTTCGCCTGCGTTCCCTACACGGCCGCCCGTTAATGGAGAAAATGGCTGCCATACTTAACCTGTCGACAAAACATACAGATGGGTGATACCATTGTGATTTGACCTTAGGGGGGGAGCAAGCAGGTCATGCTAATGTGGACCAACCATCTCTCCCGGAGTCATTAGGATGATCAATGCCATTCTAATGAGATAACATCTGGAACAAAGGGCCCTAATAGCAGACAGCTGCTGAGCAAAGTGAGCTAATTAGGGCTGCGTTTTGAGATGTTGACTAATAACGCAGCAGTGGTAGGCAGGTTAGGGCACCGGCCCTATCGTCTTCTCAGATACATGTTGAATATTTCAAATCTCCGCTAACAAATGGTCATAGAAGTCACACTGGTGGTAATTGTGGAATGCCGATGCTTCAGATAAAGGGAGACAGAGAGAGAGAGAGAGAGAGAGAGAGAGAGAGAGAGAGAGAGAGAGAGAGAGTGTCTCTGCTCGAGACGAATGCTTATCGAACAGCGTTTAAATTGGTCAATTATGGAGAAAATCTGTTTTGAGGTAACCTTTCAGCTTATTTAATAAGCTATAAATCAATCTCTAGGGCAGACTGGCACCCTGGCTTTAATGAATAAATGCCTCTCCCTCTTTTTTCGCTCTCTCTGCTCTGTGTGTGTGTGTGTGTGTGTGCGTGCGTGCGAAAGATTGAGTCAAACAAATGTGACGGAGTGTGAACTTTATGGCGTTGCACTCTGGAGTAGTAGTCCTATATCTCGATCCTCGTCAAGTTACACACCGCTGAACATAGAGGAAAAGTGAAGAAATAATAATAAGGCAGAATTTTTCAAGGACTACATTTTCAAATATTTAAAAAATAAATAAATAAAAGAATGAAAAATAAATTAAAAGGGGAAAAATTAGGCACACAGTCCACCTCCAAACACAGGCATTTCCAGAAGGCTAGATCCAATTAGCCTCATGCTTAGAAATGGAAATAATGGAGTCAAAGGGGAACTGGGTAATAGTATCTATGTAAGTGTCGCTACAAGTCCTTGGTAATCATGAATAAACATAATTATGATGAACAAAGAGCATTGTATGGTCTTCCACCAGCTTAAAAGACACACAATGGAGCATTAATTACATCCACTGTCACGGGGGGAACAAACTGTGAGAGAAATATATAAAATAACCAACTTTCCAGAACACCGGTCCCTCCATCAGCCGTGCGGCTGCGTTGTCTGTTCCTTCAAAAATGAACAAGTCACAGCCGCTCTTTAATTACTTTGTGTCCGTTTTCGGTCGCTTGTCATTTTGAATTCCCGCCCTCCCTTTGAGAGCTCAACGGTAAAAGTCCAAAACGGAAAATATAAATTTGGAAGAGAGACTTTGGGGCAAAACAACGGCAAATTCTCCAGCGTTTGGAGCAAAGGCAGAAAAAAAGCATCTGATGTGAACAGACAAGAGACTCAAGAAGGGCAACAACTTCTAAAATGCAACAAATGCAAGTCACTGGCTTGCGTTGAATTTAATCTTTAAAGATAGCTCGCCACGCGATCCGGACGCACGTGACTACAAGCGTGTCATTTATTTGCCGTATTTCATTTCAGGATTATTCCATTTCTCTCACACACACACACACACACACAGACACACACACACACACACACACACACACACACACACACACACACACACACACACACACACACACACACACACACACACACACACACACACACACACAGCGCATTGATTTCTTTTCTGTGCTGAATTCATTTGGGGGGGAAAAAAAGGGGGGGGGGGGGAGACACAACGCTACTGTGTGTGCGACATCCGTGCACGGCTGCCATTCCTTTAAATCCTGCCGGTCGACAATAGATGGTAATGATGCTGTGTATGGGGGGGGGGGGGGGGGGGGGGGGGGGACAATAACGTGAGGAAAAAACCAAATGAAGTGCAGGAGGTTTTTTTGGGGGGGGGGGGTGACAAAAGGAAGAAACGGTGTCAGGTTCGAGAGCGGCCGACGCGGCGGCGGAACTATTCCGCCGAGACCTGACAACAGCGGTGAAAAGGGTTCCCAACTAACTGTAATTGGTTTTAAAATAATAGAATTCATTACAATTATGGCACTTGTTCAGAAATGCAAACAGGCAGTGGGTGGGGGGTGGGTGGGGGTGGGGGGGCATTCACAGGAGACTTGGGCTGAACTGCTTCACTAAAATCCATGGGGAGATGAAAGGCATAATTCAAATGACAATTTTAGAAGCCTTAGTTCATTTATATCAGACGCTCTGAAGATCTTGCCGCCATAATAACATTGTGATTTGTTTTTTTCCCTTCCCCCGGTTCTTTTGTTCTACTTGCCGGGGCTCGGGAAAAGGAACTTTGTGTTGTTTTTTTTTGTTTTTTTTCCCCCTTTCTCCGTCCGTCTGTCTCTCCCCCTCCCCTCTCAATTTCATTCCTTTGTGATAGAAATTCCTTCTTCTCAAACTGCGACACGAGGTGACACACAAACAATCCGGCAAACAACACCCGTCGGCGGGGTAGACAGCTAACTGAAACCTAACATGGTGAATCCTGACAGGAGAGGAGGAAGAAGGAGCTGGCACGCAGCGGCGGACGAGCTGCTTGTCTTATTAAATAATTGTGTGATCACGCACGGTTTTGGAGAGGTTTCGATGCGAGAACAGCTCCCCCCATGCCAAGGCGGCGTCGGGACGAAAGCGGGACATCAGCTCCCATGACCACTCGGCACATAAAGAGACGGGTCACCCATCGTTCAACGTGATTGGATGTCAGCTCACCCGCTGGTTCTATATCCAACATCAAGGACGACTCGGATTTCCAACACTATACAATTGCCGCCAAATCACCCTCGGTTCAATATCCAGTAATTGGCTCCATTGTAAAGTAGTGCCTGAAGTAGTTTGTATACAAAGTGATGGGGCTAAGGTCCATCTCACCCGCATCACAACAACGACTAGAAGAGATGGAGGCTGCTTATACCTCCCCCCCCCCCCCCTCTCTCTTCTTCTAAACGGCTTGATTTTACCCCTCTTTATTCGACACGGAGACGGAGGGGAAAAAAAATAAATAAATAAACAAGACCAACATATGGCGGTGTTTCAAAAATTGATGTGGCAGGTAAGCAAGGCCACCTGAGCTGAGTGACGGGGACGGTGGGGAGGGGAGGGGATTGTGTCTCTGTGCCGTGCTCTGTCACTTATGCCGAAGGGGGAGAAGCAACCGAGGCAATCGAGGCCATCACCAGCCGGCCGCCAGCTTCACTCCGCGTTGGGCTGCGTGCCGGCGCCGCGTCAACAACGCTCGGATGAAGAGCCGGGGTGAGAGACGAGAGGAGGTTCTGTGTGGCAGGGAGAGCTACTGTAGTGGGATAAATAAGATCGGTGAGAGACGCGGTTTACAGGTAGATTAAATAGAAATGGGATGTATACTGTTTATGCACACACACACTAATCTGCATTTGGGACAAACAGAAATGCTCCCCACAACGCATTCTGTAAAGAAATAAAAAAATATATAAAACTATTTGCCATCGCCTATAAGTGACAAATTGCGCGGAGTGGTGCATCTATCACTGTCACTGCAGCGTCTGCTCTGGTCGTTGTAGAGAGAGCCAGTTCCCCTGGTGACGAAAGGTTTGACTTTTTAAGACTCTTCCCGAGTCACTCTGTAAAATAAGAGTCGCTCGGTTTGACTCGCTCGGTTTAACGTGCGGCGAGCGACGGAGGACTTTGGCTGAACGGCCAAACGGGAAACGAAAGGTCGCTCTGAGTTGCGAACGTAGTTCTCGCAGGATTTATTTAACTCTGTCAAAAATGGTTTATTTTGGTGGAAAACGGCGGCGGGGAGGAGAATCCAGACTCCTGAATCATAGAGAAGACGTGTTCGCTGCAAGCGGATCGCTCTCCAGACTACTATCACTGAGTTCCATGCGCCTGCAGAACACATTACAGTAAGTTCATAATTACACCGTACAAATTACATAAGTACTATACAAGCACAATTAATGAATTTGAATATCACTGATTTTTATTGTCATCTTATTGTTCTAGCCTTAATATGATCTAAATTGGTAAAAGAAAGTTTACTTCCAGTCATATCATGTATAATAAAATACAATCATTTATTTCCTTACCCTTTGATGCCAAGAACCAATATGGATGACTTAACTACTAGTATCTTGATTTATGTGGGTTTTTTTCCCCCCTATATTTTATACATAGACATACTGTATATATATCTTGTTTTGCCACGTAACAGGTCAGTACCAAACAACAGCTCCTGGTCCTCCCCCGGGAACCAGTCCAAAAAAAGTTATGTATATACACACAGCAGAGATGTGGTTCTCCAAGCATGACTGATGTGTTGCTGGCGAGGGAGTGCATCTGTGCATCGCCGTGGCGCCATTCTGATAAATTATTTACGTCCTATTGCAAAAGTATGGTCAATACAAGAGGTCTTGCCGATAGTAGGCGAGGTAACGTGCGCTTCCTCGCAGGCACCGGCCGTGCAAGTGAACCGTTAAAAGGCACGAGTGTACGACGGCTGGGGCTCGCCTGTCTGCCACCGTGTCAGCGGCCGTCTCACTTTTAAAGATGTACACAGATGAGATAACAATGATGAATCTGCTTCGTTTTCCTTCTTTTCGGCCTCCCTGTCCACCTGCGAGTGAAGGGCAAGAGTATTGATTTGAGGAGACAGATCTATTTGAATGCTGTTGAGCCATTTCACACTTATTCTCCCTCTAAAGATCAGACTTCTTACAAATGGCATTAGTGGCAGACATAGTGGTGTGCTGCGAGGGCTGAGAGAAACCCATTAGGTCAATTCCATAGCAACAATATAGCTTTTCAGACCCGTACGCACTTCACCGTCTGGCATGTTCAACAGGCATCCACTGCCACCAAGTGCCGGCATGCAGTACTACAAGGGCCGGCGTGGAGCCGCAGTCACCGAGGCCTCCTATTTGACTGGAAGAAATAATGACTAACAACTGTTTATATGAGGGTGATACGCCCTCAGTTAGACAGATAAAGCCGAGATCCAATGTCACTGACAATGTTGTAAATATCCCTAATGAGGATTTCAGCCCTCATCCTTTTTCCTTAATGACACTGCAAAGTTCACGAAGACGAGACGGCGAACAGACAATTGGAAAAGTGATAAAACTTGAAAGCTGCCATTTTTAAATGGCGACCCATCTCTCCTGGGTGCCCTTAGAGAGGGGAAGTGCAAGCCAGACAATAACACAGCGAGTGATCTGGCCTTGATCATATCACCAATCATTACAGGGGGAATCTGTCTGGGGAACGGAGGGGGGGAGGCTGGCTTTTGATGAGGCGATTATTTGGCTTTACTCTTGTGCGTCCAAGTATGACGGCAGTATGAGAGCAGTGCAGCCGACGGGGAGAAGCTATACCTTGTTAGCACTCTGTTGTGCTGAGTCGACTCGTCGGCTGGACAGACGGGGGGCTCCCATAGGGCCGGCTGGCCTTACCGCGAGAGTAGAGGGGATTATAAGCAGACCATCAATGTGTCTCTTTCCAAGCCCCACAGATTGAACAACTTTGGTTTCCCCTCACGTTGACCCCAAGTCCCTGTGAACAGCCGCCTCCAGGTGGCCGAGGGGAAAGAGCAAAAACAGAAGCGGAGCGCTCTGTGCTCGTCTTCTTGGCCACGTATGGTGTCACTGTGAAACAGAGCCTCCGCCTTTCACTGCCCACATCCACAGCCACATAAACTCATATCGTGTCCAACGTCGTGAGGTCGGACAGCATGCGATTTGAGCAAATACGTACATAATGGTGGCCAGTCTGGTCAGGATACACTCTGAAAATAAATAAGTATTGGCATTGTACCTTGAGGGGGTACAAAAGCTTTGTCCCACCGGCTAGTCCCAATCCGTCATCAGAGGAACAAAATTGCAATGAAGTACCCATGCCGAGTGTACAAGGAGCCTACCTAGAATGCAGTCCTTTATTATGTAAGAATCGATGCGCCTGAGTATGCTGGTTGACTTTCATAGAATCCTTTCTAAATCCAGACAGATTCAACATGTTAGACCTAGGGACAAAAAAAAAGAAACCCTGTCGTCCTGAGCAAATAATTTACTAAATGTGGAATCAGAGAGCTGGAAAAAAGCAAATGGAGAAATCGAAGGCACGGGCGCTCATAAAGCACAGGGATACGTGGAATTTCACAGCTGTGTGAACAGTTAAAGCAGATGCGGCGGGATGCAATCGCGGACGCACACAGAGAGGCGGGTTGTAAAAATATGCCATAAAGTTTATGGAGCCTAATGCGGCCCTGCAGGAGCTCCGCCGAGCCAAGCAATGCTGACAGAGCCGGCGAGTGTGTGACAGAGCAGCGGGGGAGAAGCGTGCAACACAAGTACTAAACAAAAACACCATTACTGGAGTGTCAAATACGATGTCTCGGCGCCTGTCACCGCCACACGTATAAAATCTGTATACCTGAAGAGAAAAGACGTCTTTCGCCGATATTCAATCACCAAAAAACGAAGAATCCCGCACTCCCTCGTGTTATCCCAGATCAATTCTATCAAAGTCCGCCGCCCGATCGCAAATATCCCGACAGACGCTGCGTCCGAGCCTGAGGTGGCTGCGGGAGAAATAAGCCAGCTCCGCCGCCACGTGCACGGACACTGGTTTGCAAAGACAAAAACACAAACAAACACGACCATGCGAGAGAAAACCTCGCCACTGCCCCCTCTGGATCCAATATCAGCAAACTGTGACCACTCCACCCTTTCATGTTCCCCCTAACATTATGAGATCTGACTCTGCCTTTTTGGCAAGAGGGGAGTGATTGTTTCTGCCTTTGAAAAGACATATTGCCTATAATGCAGCCGACAGGAGATGTGTGGGGAACAAAGACACGAAAGAATATTTCTAAAATTGAGCGATAGCTATTGTTGATCAAGCCCCCCCGGCCCACACACAATTTTTTAAATGTTTGCTCTTTTAATAACCAATACACAGAGGTTCAACTCCCAGGTGAGCCCCCGATGCACACACAATGTTATTTGCTGCGTTTTTTTCAGAAATGAAGGGAGGCGGGTGTTGCCATCATTTTACCAAATGTTTATTGTGGGCAGACTCTCCCAACGTGTTGCACCACAAGCGTGGAAACCCCGGTTCGCGCCGTAGAAACAAATGCCTTACGAAAATTCACGGCAGAAACCAGCTTAGACAAAGGTGTTATGTACATGCGCATCATATGGTCGCACGACATTGGACTAAAACTGACCTATAGGGTAAATGCTACCACCCCCTGAACAGGAAGCCATGTTGAGGCTCATCATTCAATTTGGGTTACAAAAAGGGCGCCATTTCATATGTTTGGGAAGATAATTTTCAACAGTTGTCTTTCAGAAAGGAGAGGAAAAAAGTTGGCAATCGCAAGGTTTCTGATGAGACAGAAGCGGGTACTCCAGCACAATACAGCTTAATTCAATTGAGAGGCACTATTATTCAAATCCCTTCGCCTTCCCAAATCCAATATGAGCTCACTAAATTTCTAGAGAGCGGCGCAATACCCGCTTGTAAAGATGGCTGCGGATTGGACAAATAATGAATCAATCAAATTCTACTTGACATTTCTGAATTTGCGCTTGACATATAATCTTTAAATTGTATGCAAAAAGGTGTCTGTATAAAACAGAATTAGGAGGAAGCGTAAATACGAGCTCCAAAGGTGCCGGGGCTAAAATCTGAGTTTGTTGAGGTTTTTTTTTTTCCTCCGGTTATCCCGTCTGAGCATTAGGCACCTGCGCTCGTTTCCTCTGGATATTACGCGCACCTATGGTGTCAGTCTAATGAAAACAACACAAGTTCAAGAGGCAAAATCAAGGAGTGAGGACTGAAATCAAAGCAAGAGTGCCACATGAAGGGACACACAAACCATGCGTTGATGAGAGAACATTGGATTTTCCCTCCTGGATTTAGCGATCCGGTTGTTTTTTCCATAGGCCTCCGTGAAGAGCAAGGACAAACCTTGTAATTGAGTTTAAAAACACTCTACATGTCTCCATTTACCTTTTATAGATTAGAGGATACACCGATCAGCCACAAAATTAAGACCACTGACAGGTGAAGTGAAAAACATTGTTCATCTGGTTCCAATGGCACCTGTCAAGGGCTGGGATATATCAGGCAGCAAGTGAACAGTCAGTTCTTGAAGTTGATGTGTTGGAAGCAGGACACGTGTAAGGATCTGAGCCACTTTTACAAGGACCAAATTGTGATTGCTAGACGACTGGGTCAGAGCATCTCCAGCCCGTCTGGTCCGATCCCGCAGAGGAGCTACTGTAGAACAAATTGCTGAAAATGATAATGCCGCTATGATAGAACGGTGTCAGAACACACAGTGCATCACAGCTTGCTGCGTATGGGGCTGTGTAGCCGCAGACCGGTCAGAGTGTCCATGCTGACCCCTGTCCACCACGAAAGAGCCTGCAATGGACACGTGAGCGTTCAAACATGGAGCAATGGGAGAAGGTGGCCTGGTCTGATGAATCATGTTTTCTTTTACATCATGAGGATGGCCCGGGAGTGTGCCTACCTATAACACTATAGACAGCCAAGCCGGCGGAGGCAGTGTGATGCTCTGGACAATGTTCTTCTGGGAAACCTTGGGTCCTGGTATTCATCCGGATGTTATTTGTCACGTACCACCTACCTAAACATTGTTGCAGACCAAGTTCACCCCTTCATGGCAACGGCATTGGACTCTTTCAGCAGGACAATGTGCCCTGCCACACTGCATAGATTGTTCAGGAATGGTTTGAGGAACATGACAAAGAGTTCAAGGTGTTGACTTGGAATTCCCAGATCTCATTCCGATCCAGCATCTGTGGGATGTGCTGGAACAAGCCCGATCCATGGGGGCCCCACCTCGCAACTTACAGGACTTAAAGGATCTGCTGCTTACGTCTTGGTGCCAGATACCACAGGACACATTCAGACGTCTGGTGGAGTCCATGGTTGGAAGCTACACAATATTAGGCAGGTGCATCTAATGCTGTGGCTGATCGGTGTACCTTCACCCTGCAGAAGGAACTAAATCCACAACTATTTCAGCGATATTGTTTTTCCGGCTCAGAGACAAGCATGTGGATCACATATAGTAAGAGTACGACCAACAGTACTAATAACGTTAATCATGATGTTGACGTTGTTGTTTTTTATATTGCAGTAAAACATATTTAAGATTAAAAAAGCGGTTTGTAAATGAAAGGCTCCATTCAAGATTTCAAGGTTCAAGAGTCAAGATTTTTATTTGTCACATACATATATGCAGTGAAATGTAATGCAACGCACCCAGTGATAGCACACTATGTCCTAGGAAAAAATAAAATAAAAAATGTCTTTCTATTAGACCGACTGACTCCTAAAACGTAATACAGTAAGTTGAATACTTATAGAATAAAATAAAAATATATAGAATAAAATACAATACAATAAAAATAAAAAATTAAATAAAGTGGAATAGATAGAGGGAATATGCCTATGTATATACAGATCATCATCTCAGCCCTGGCAAAACATTAAATTAATTATCTGATGAACTTGCTGATCTTTCATGAACATCCTTGATCTTCATTCAAGATGGAATCTATGGCAAATTACCGGCCCGAGGAAATGAAACGGACTATATTTTATATTTTCATCGCTTTTCTTATCAAATGCCAAGGACATGCCACATCCAATCAGCTCAAGACCGGGCGTCCAGCTCGCCAGCTTGTTAGAAACAAAGCTCATTTGAGGTGTGCGTGTTGGAAAGGTAGAGTGTTCTTTTTTTTTCCAAGTCCTTGGTGAGCTCTCAGCGCAGTGAGCTTTCAATAGATTTTTCCTGTCAATCGTTCTGGCTTTCCTCTTCCAAATGCCCCCCCAACCCCGCCGTTCTCTCTTTGCCTCTTCTTGCGGCGCTCTCTGCACAGCCTCTGCAGAGGTCTTTACACACCAGGGGAGGAGCTCTACACATGCAGAGACAAACCATTGCTACCTACCATCTCAGAGCTAACCAGCATGTTGCCTTGGAAACAGTATAAGGGGAGGTGGCGGCCGGGGGAACGTTGTATAGACATTGATCACCTCCCTGTGGTCTGGAAAAGGCTTCTGTGGGTCACACCTTGGAAGCGAGACACACCCACTGTCTCTGGCAGTAGCGCGCCACCGCGGTTGTCAATGTTGGAGCGAGAGGTCTGTCTGCTTTCACAATAACACTGCAGGATTCGCCTGCACATTCCATTTTCGAGCGTAGTAGTGCTTGAGCGGCATAAATTACAGCGAGTTTTACAGAGGCTAAAGCCACGAAGCTATCACAGAGGAGTCTAGATTGTTCGAGTCTACCCGCTGGCTTCTTGATGGTCAACTACTCGGGGTCCTCATCATCCCTTCAAGCACCGTCTCCGGGGCGGAGAGGGCAGATGAGTCTAAGCGCCGGGGCACACTTACACGCTGGTCAGACTGAATTAGAGCTAATTCACACAGCGCTGTACTCCCTGCTTGGTTCCCTACTTGGGGAGGGGAAAGTGCCACAGAGATTTCATGCCTGAGACAGAGGCGAAGTGTTGAGGGCTCCCAATAGACAATCCTTGCCAGGGCCGTCAATCCAGCACCTGCGAGAAAGCTTCCTCCCTTTTGAGGTGTGCTGACAGCGTGAAAATGGGAATCTGCGAGAATCAGGAAGTTAACTGTACTATAGCCTACTATCGCCTCACCGGGCCTAAAGCCCCCCCTCCGGCTCCGCAGATCCTTGAGAGGAGACTTCTAGACTGGCAGTTCAATGCTTTCACTATGCTAACCGGCTCTACAGGAACTGTTGCAGGATTGACGTCGGGAGTCAACAGGGTCAAGTCGAATGGTTCAGCACCCACTCGAGTTAAAAAAAAAAAAAAAAAAAAAAAAAAGAAACTTTCTGATAACCAGGGTTGACCCCTTCCTGACACGGTTTGGCAAACTTCTGAAAGTAGGCCTCTACATCTCGGATTAAGGGCCATGATACAAGCTGCAGTAACTCTGTCATATTCCATTTACTGAACACAATGTAACCACTGCGGCTGATCGAGAGCTACTCCATCCAGCTCCACACCCGCCCGGCCAAAACCCCACTCTTCCCTCAGAAATAACAAAGCACAAAAGAACCATTTGACGAAGAGGGAGAAAAAGCAATCAATAGAAAACGTCTCCCTGTCAAATGCCTCAAAGAGGCAGGTTTGTCTGGCTCCCCTGGCAAAGCAGAGGCCAGGTCACAGTGTGCTGCTTTACCTTGTCCTCTCCCCTGTTAAGCTTTACAGTCCTCTTAATCCTTAAGAAGCTCTCAAAGAGCAATAAAACACTATTAAAAGACACAATTCAACCCGTGCAAAAGCCACAACCAAATTATTTCTCCTAAAAGCCCCACAATAATCATGCCCATCTCTTTACAAAAGGTAAAATGGTGCCACTTTGAGAGGAGCTGACAGGACAAATGTTAAATTGAAGATAAATTAATGAATATTGGCAATCTGTCGACAGTGTATATTTATGAAGATTATTGTTAACTTTTTGGAACCAGAGGAATGGAAAGTGGAATGACAGCAACAACAAGAGCCAGCTATGAGACAGAGGTGACTTGCCCTCATGTTTCGAAACTGAGATGAGAGTGTTGACAGAAAAATTGAAATAAAGTCTTGAATAAAGCAAGGAAATTAAAGCAGCCCAATATTTCCGAGAAGAAAGATCTTGCTCAATATCACTTCTGCCATTGTCTGTGTGTGTGTGTGTGTGTGTGTGTGTGTGTGTGTGTGTGGAACCCAAAGCCTTATTAAGTGATATACCATCCGCATGAGAGCTGTGTCAGAAACGGAGCGAACACACGGGAATCCATTTGAATGCAAAGCGTTCCACTAAACAGATTCGATTGCAGATTATCATTATTTGTGTAAAAAGTATTGCTCATTGTTGACATTACAATATTCAAATGCTAATAGGTGTTCGACTGCAATCAATTTCAAAAAGCAAAAACAGCAAGGCCAACAAAAGGCTTCCTAGTCCATTTTCCTAGTGCATAATTTAAAAGTCCCTCTTTGCAAAGTGTTAGCATTTAGCACATGCAGGAATTGTCTCTGCAATTTATAGTCCTTCCAAATTACAGCCCATTAGCAATATCACGGCGAGAGAAAAAAATCCAAGCAATAAAAATGACCTCACTTGTGCATTCTGGAACGTACTTAATGACATATATATATTTTTTTTTTTGGGGGGGGGGGGGGGGGGGGGAGGCACAGTGGGAGGATGGGAGACAGATGCACGGAAAGAACAAGACTCCGAAGCCAAATAAATAAGGGGCTACTTACCGCAACTTTGCTCCCAGTTATCTGCATGCAGCGGTCAGCGGAGAGGGGAGTTAATGTGCAAAAAGACACAAACAGCACAATCATTAGTAGGCCAGAGAATCCTCTGCACAATACAGGTAGAAGCATTAGTGGGACACAACTCCCTTAAAAAATGATCACACTAACAGTCGACCAGAAATACTTTGTAAACATCTTAAAACAAAGCGACTGTTTGAAAGCCGCAATGGAGGCACATTCTAACATGGCAAATAAAACATCTATTATAAGGAGAATGTTGCATTTTTAAATTTTAAAATCCCATTTCCGTCGTACATGGTGAACATTTCCCGGTTTCCAGTTAAGAAAAGTGAAAGCTTTTCAAAGAGAAAACGTCATATCGGTCCGAATAATCAGGCGCACCCTTTTCCCTCCACTCAAGGGTATTCATACATTCAAAAGATTACCGGGCAAAAAAATAAAAAATAAATAAAAATCGGCTTGTCCTTGAGAATGATTGATCAGAGGACGCGGGGCCCCTTTAAGGAGTGGCGGCCACTGTTGACAAACGGGCGGCGGAAGCTAAAATCAATCAGCCGCCCCTGGCGTTCGGGTGTCACATTTGTGGTGTAACGCCACCTTGAGCCCGTGCAGTCAGCATGAATCCTGCATGTTAACCTTGTTATCTGTCAATAGTGGCGGCGATCCGAGGTGTTACTGACTACTTTAACGCTGGCGTCGCAGTGGGAGGGAGAAGAGATGTGTTCTAATCTGCACGTTGATGAGAGAGGGTCGCCACACACATCCCCACAGCCCTCCTGCCCCTCTATCTCTCCCACTCTCTCTTTTTGCATTGTCCTTTATTTCTTTAAATCGGGCTCGGATTTTGATTTTCTTGCTGATTGCAGAAAATAAACCCTCCATGGCCAGTTGCTGCTGGGCTTCCTCACTGCATTCACACTAGGGCTGGGCCGTATTTGCCATATCAAAAATTATAGCATTTTGACAGTATTTGGGTGGTGACTTCTATTTTGGTGCTTTAATTATCTATTCACACACAAGGAAAATGGATGTTGTAAATGTGTGGATATTATGACCAAGCAGTTAGAGGTGCTCTACAAAGTTACTATATTAATGAACTGTAATGAAGATTTTAAGAAAATATTGAACTACAGTATATCACGATATTACAATCACCATTTAGCTTCATGTCACGAGATTGATATTATATTGATATATCGCCCAGCCCAACTTGATCTCCTTCTCAAGACTTAATGACGAAGAGGAAGACATTTTAAAATGTCATCATAGACTTAACTATGAATCCTCCAACCACCACATGTCAGCATCAAATTTGGGGTTCTGTTCCACTTTACAGTAAACACTTGGGTTGTGACAATCAGGACATTTTAGTTGATAAGTAATCGTCATGCAAATAATTATAACAATCATATTGAGTTTTATTGTTCATTGTATAGCTCTATAATAGTTTAAGTCTATAACAGTTTTGTAATATGCATCCATTTATGAGGAACACACATTTATTGACATTCATTAAATATCGGAAGAAAGAAATTCAAGCACTGTTTTTTTGCCTCAAACCAACCGATGGAAATTCACTGCATTCACATCTTATTTCTAACATTGGCTAAAAATTCCCCCCGGAAATTGGGCCAGAAACACATGATTATGGAATCTCTTACAGACTTCACAGAGTGATGGCGATCTTCTCAAATAACTGCGACGGGAGGATGAGGTAATATCTGCGACAGCTCTAGTAAATGCAGAATGGTATTTTATCTCGACTGCTGTTGTGACAAGATAAAGTGGCGTTTTGTCTCGGAATTTCATCTTGGTGTTGACCAAAACACAATCTCGGGACTCGGGACAGAAAAAAAAAAAAAAAACCTGCATTATGTTCCAGGTTGGTCACGGAATAACCCCCTTGCTTCCGCAAACAGAGGGGCAAAAACCCCTCTCTGTCGGGTGGATGGAAGAAAGAAAAAGAAGCACGGCACAGTAATTGGAGTTGTGCTGACGTACTAATTGGTGTGAAGTGCAAATAAGCATCTCTGGTGCAACTTCAAGAAACATACTGTACAAACAAGCGATTGAGGAAATGTCACCTTGTGATGAGCAAGGGCGTGAATACCGTTATCCTAATAAATGCAACTGGTTTCATCATACGGAGCGGGGTTTTTTTAATACGCATGGCCAAAAAAACAGAAAATCAAGATTTTTTGGGGGGCCAGCGAATTGGTCGCACAGGACTCAAAATAATATACAATTTCACACTCCACAGGACAATCACCCTCGTGAGAGCCCGCCATCGCCCCTGTGTGTGTGCTTTTTTATATAAACATTGTATATGAGAATATTAAAATATTTACATCGATATTTTTAGAGCTGGTCTGTTACATAACAGCACTTATTCTGTGTAGCCGCTCAATTAGTGGGAGGTTGAAAGCAAACTTTCAAAAGGACTGACTAAAGCCTCAGACTAAAGATAGCACCCCCAATGCAGCTCTTTTGGGGGTGCTAAAAACCCACTGCACTTTGCTCACATACAGAGATCATTATGGACTAGGACGCTCACACTAACCGTGGAATTAGGTCCAGACACTGCGGAGAGCTATTTCCTCTGCGTTGTCTCCGATTTATGGGCGTACGTTTTGTCGCTGACGACACAACAGATCTTTGGGAAGATCATAAGCTCACCAGCGGTGAAATATCTGCCTGGTTTGAAATCTAGATCTCGAGGCCCCATTTCCACAGCGTGAAGGAGTGTTTTTCTCAGCTCCGCGTTCGGCGCGTCCGCCCGTCGCCCAGAAGCCGAGCCCGTTCCCAGCCCGACCGTGGCCGTCTCTGACGGAGTGTGTGCAGGCGTGTGGATGTTTTGATACTCGCCGGGATCACTGGCGTCAATCATTTGTTCTTGCTTGACCCGAGAGAAAGAGTGAGCTGAGCGCTGACGGACAGCACTCTGCCTTTTGTTCCAGAGTCTTTTCAGCAGCTCGGATTAAGTTATTCATTTGAATAACACATCAGGGCTCGCAAAGCATAATGGGTCCGGTGAAGAATTCAATCATCTCTGATTATCATCATTATCAATAATGGCAGTTAATTACCATAACAATGAGAAAGGTAATAAATGATGATGTCAAGATGGGGTGCCACCGGGGTCGCTGAGCCGCCGTGGCACAAATCACTTTTCTTCTCCTTCGGTGTCGGTGGGATTCTCACCGCACCGCCAGGCCCTAAGGCTGGGAGATGACGGGGGAGTTTGACCCACCCCCAAAATAAAAAACACGGATTACCCCTTTAGACGAGACACCTTTAGTGCCCTTATTGGATAAGAGTGA
This sequence comes from Zeus faber, assembly GCF_960531495.2. NCBI lineage: Eukaryota > Metazoa > Chordata > Actinopteri > Zeiformes > Zeidae > Zeus > Zeus faber. The sequence goes on from NC_137199.1 coordinate 26,445,908, forward strand.
TGAGCGCTCCGATGACTCTCCCTTTTCCACCTCTAAATATAAACAACCTCCCAAAAAAAAAAAAACCATCTCCATGGGCACCCAGGGCCAGAAAAGAAAGAAAGAAAGACGAAAATAAAGAACGTGATTAAAACAGAAAGGGAAGACGGGAACCAAAGAGCCATTAGTAAGGGGGGTCAGATGAAACTAATTATCCTGTGAGGGTCAGAGAGTGTCATATTTTTAACCCTCCCACTACAAGCACACTCCACGCTCTCTAAAATACAATTTAAATAAATAAATAAAAAAACTGGTTCCCTCTGCTACTTACAGATTTGGCAGTGGTAGAAATGTACTGGACCACCATCTCGCGCTTGGTGCTCAGGTCCTTCCCACGCAGGGGGGCTTTGCGTTCTTCGTTCAAGTTCATGTCCTCCTGAAGACACATGTACGGAAATAACACAGTGAGATGCCAACACGCAGCATCGCAAGCAGACAGTTAGAGCAAACCCAAGGATGTGTTTATGATCATTCCAATGAGGCTTTTTCAACAGAATGACACAGACGAAAGAAAAGCGCAGAATGCAGAAGAAGAAATCATCCCTCGGATACGATTTTTGGCCTGAATTGAGTCCCTCCAGGGGCCGCCTGGAGATGCGACACTCGCACGGCTCGGGATTTGTCGATTCGTCTGTTCACACCGGGTCCGTCTTCGCTCTGCCCACGACGCGCTACCGAAAGCACCAAGCTCCAGTCTTTCAAACACTGAAACTTACTAGTTGTGGAATGTATCAAGAACGGCGAAGTCAGTCTTTGGTTTTGTTTTCAACCCTTGGCTTTTCATTTCATTCACATTTGGCATCTGTTTATTAACGTAGTTGGATTAGTTTGTGAGTTAAGCGTCATTGTTGATATTTCACACAGTAGCTTCTGGCTTGAATAGATCCGTGTTTATTGCTGGAATGAGTAATCGACATAACCCCGCTGCGGTGCCGGAGCTTCTCCATGGGTCCGAAGGAGAAGCGGCAGCGCTGTGTTCCTCGGATATCCCAGGAGGAGGATGCTTTTCACAATCTATGTATGTGTATTTATTGAGCTGTTTCTGTAATAAAGTATTTTCTGATTATAGTTTTTTTGGGGTTTTGTTTTTTTTTTTTTTTTTATAAATTGTATTTTTCGGTTTTTATATACTAGTAGGAAGGAGACCGTCCGGCTGCCACTGTCCTCCCTGCCAACAGGTACAGTGTACCAGACCAACAGAGTCTATAAAACTGATTCCAAGTAGGAGGTAAAATTTAAGTCATTTTAGAGATGGATCTTTGTTTCCTGCTGGAATGATAATATTTTCTTTCCATAAGCGAGGTTTAATTTGTTGGGGAAAAATGGTTTCGTTTGTTATTTTAACTCTGAAATACATGGCTGGACCACACATTTTCTTTTCTTTCGATTTTATATATGCGATCAACAACGTACTTTGGAGTCTGTGGCGGACAAAGCGTGGTCAAGCGCCGGCTGCGGACGACAGCGCGGTTTGCTTTTCCCGGGGCTATAGATTCTACAATGGTTAACAGTCCTCTCGGGCGCAGGAGGAATAACGTTCCGCTCTTGGGCTGCTCACGAGCCCGTGCGCCGCTCCCCTCTGTATGACAGACCAAACGTAAAGAAAAACTCCCCGCCTCGACTTGGACCAATCAGCGCCGCGCGTGCGCTGTTTGGGCCGATTCGAGGCAGCTTGACCACGCCCCGTTGTCCACCACAGAGTCACATTTCGAGATTTGGTATTTTTCTTTGTTTCACATAATATGAAAGTGTAGAATCAGAGCTTCAAAACATGGTATCACTTGTGGGAATAAAGCAAGGGCTTTGGAAGCTATGGCTTATTAAATATTAACGTTTTGGAAAAAGAAGTTATGAGAAATCAGGCTTCAAAGTTTAAGAAGCATTTCCAGACTTTTGCCGAACAAAATACACAATTACAAACAACTTGTGCTTTTAAATGGTTACATTTGGATAGTGCTGTACTCCTTCAATGAGATGATGTTGAATGTGTTTTTCTGAAACAATATTTGAATTATTCGTTTATAAAAAATATTGGAAAATGCATAATTCAAGTTAATCCTTTAATTTTAAGTTTAAGTAATTGCTTTTTCATTCTGAGTTCATGCTCACAATACGAGCATGGCTCCTCTATTATTCTGTAACTTCCAAACGTTTCCATTTCCTGTATTTATTGTTTTACAACAATGATAGCTTTAAGAAAGTGGCACTTTTCAGATTGCACGCATGAAAGCCAGGGCACAACAATTCCCAGAATGCAAATGGTGACATCCTCCCAACCTGGGAATTGGTGTTTTCTGGGAGCACCCCGCTCCGCCGCCTCCCGCTGCCAGTTTCGCGATGTAATTGAGAGCTTCTGCCGCCCTCTTCTCATAATCCATCACAACACGGAGATGATGTTGAGTGAAATTTCTTGCTTCCGGTGTTTATTTATTGTTGTTTCCTTAAAACATTGCTACATTTTTCCCTGTGTAATACTGGTGGATCATGTAACCTCAATGTTTTAATGTTTATAAAATATTCAGAAATCAAACTCAGTTTTGAAAATAGAAGTTGAGATAGAAAATAACAAACATAAAATAACAAACATAAACCTGCTATAATCTCATTTTGATTTTGATGTTTTTCACGTCGAGCCAAACATAGGCTGCCCCGAAATGCACCGGGTCAGCATGTGGTGGGTCACATATGTGGTTGATGCATGCCAGGCTTGTAATAAAATGTAATATTTTCACTGAAAACATATTTTGAATGGACCTCTACGGGAATTGACACTCCAGTTTACGCGTGCAGCCAGGAAAAATAGAGCGGAGGCGTGGAAAAAAAGGCGAGGGGTCTAGTGCAGGAGCCCCGCGGCGCGACGCAAGGTGTCCTGTGTGTAGTTGCGCGCCTGTGTGCATTGCGGCCGGTGGGAATGGCAACACTGGTTAACATGGCAGCCTATCTGAAGCGCTGACGTGACGCTGACGTGACGCTGACGTGACGCTCTTGGTGTGAATCGGGGGTTAAACCCTGATTTTAAGCAAATGTAAACACCCGAAAAACCAAAGGCAAACAATCAAACGTGTATTTTGGACAACCTGAGGAATTTCACAGAAAATACATTTAAAAGGCAAAGAAGCACCAAAATAAATCCGTGCCACCCCGTACCCCCTTATTAATCAACTTGAAGCCATCACTTCTCTCATCCAGACACAGCAGACAGTAGATGCACAAATAATATATTACTATGATGTCCCTGCCATTCGAGCAGTTGTTAGAATTACCTCAATTTGACATGTTAATGTGAGAGGGACATTTTTGATAACACACATCAGCAATGTGTGAAAACGTGATTTGAATGTGACCACTGCTGGGGGATAATTTGACTCGATTGATCATCGGATAAACGGAAGACGTATTCCCGCGCAGGAAGGTCTCTCAAAGCGGCGCAAGGGCACCCAGACACATTTTAAATTAATAAAATGATAAACATTTCAAAATACTAAAATTCATAAAGTGTATGTATCGTTGCTGCTTTCTAGTAGTTCATGGTGAACAGCGTACAGCGGTGTAGTATTTCATCTCCATCCCCTCCATCTTTGTGTGTTCATCATAGTCAGGGGCTACATCTACGGGTAATAAAGACGGAAATAATTAGCCGTGGAGACAAAGGCGAGAGTGCGACGGAGGGACCCTGTGCGGCAATTGAAGGAGAGCAGAATCAAACAATGCCGCCTGTATTGAGGCCATGCAATCACGTAAGACGGGCAGGATAGGCAGTATCTGCGTCTTATTGAGAGTACTATCTTCATGCTACTTTCATTCTGCATCACAAAAGGAGCCTTTCATGTGAGGGAGATGAGGGGACGGAGTGAAGGCCAGACAGCACTAAAAGCGAGGGAATGACATGATGATTAGAATGGAGGAGTGCGGGGGGGGGGCGGCGGGGCGGGGGGGATGTTTATCAGGAACACTCTTGCACAAAGAGGTGGACGGAATAAAGAGAAAAAGAAGGAAAGGCAAAACATATCCCCACTCCCGAACGCAGGGAGGGGCGGAGCCGTGGAGCCATGCTGCCCTCTGCTGGCGAGCGACGGCAAGGGCTCCTCATGATTGCACCGCGATGGACCTCGGGGGCTGTCGGCGGCGGCGGCAGTGGATGTAAAACCCTGCAAAAACCACCCCTAGAAATGGACCCTATGTCACTGCGGTAAGAAGGCCGGATCATCTAATACTTTGAAATTAGTGCTGCTGCTAATCTGGGTTAAGTACCGCTCGCTTCTTTTGCCTGTGAAGCATGGGTAAGAATGCCATCCAGGGGCAACATGACCCAAATTCTGTCAGCTACATCTCCTCCAGTAAATACCCCCAGAGCTGCAAAGCCATTAAAATCCTTTTAGTGGCAGCTGAGGGGGGTGGCAAAAAAAAAAAGAAAGAAAATGCAGCACAAACTTTTACAATTGGCCCTTTTTTTTAAATTTTTTTTAGCCAGGCAAACCAGCAGGCTTTTTAATTAATCTCTGAACCCTGCTAATTAGGCTGCTTAATTGGCATTCAATAAACGAGGCGAAACGTGACAGGGAGAAGAAATAATCTGTTGTAAGGGGGGGGGGGGATTCGGGCCTGAGGGACACTTGTCGGGGGGCAAACTGGAGGAGTGAGCCCCCCATGTTCTGCCTCTAAAATGATTTATGCTTAATTATTAATTACAGCTCCCTGGGCTATAATGAACGGGAGAGTCGCAGGATTTCTGGCACCGAGGGAGCACAGTGGGGTCAAAATAAATGGCAATGTGATTGAAGTATTTGGAAGGATACCTTGTCTTGTCATTTCAGATCTTTTTTTTTTTTTGGGGGGGGGTTTGTACAGGTACCAAATACTGATATCTCACGAGTTACTTTTTTCTTGAGCAGTTTTTACTGGAAATATTAGGTTCATATTCTGCTTGGAGAAAAGTGCCTTTGGAAAAATGTAATTACAAATTTACTCTTCATGGGGGAAAAAAATAAATAAAAAGGTTCAGTTTTTATTTTCGGCTCGCTGACACCGAACGGGTATACTTAAAAATCAATATTATTTGGTACTGAATGACAGACGTTTGACGGACGTTCCGTTTGATCGTGTCGATTGAGAATACTATCAAGACGGACTGGGATTACCTGGGCATTCTCCTTAATCTGACTTTTTCTTGCCCTACTTCTTTAGGGAGACGACGAAAAAATAGAAACAAAACTGTCCGACGTGAAATTACAGCGCGGACAGAGATTACGGAGGTATAGTAAAAAATAGCCCCCGCGAGGCGGCCGGCAGCACAGGGCAGCGGCCATCCGGAGGCGGTGATAATGAATGGCTCCCATCATATTCGTCTGTAGCCCCCAAATGGATCTGGATACCAGCCAAGTTGGAGAAAAGTGGATTTAAGAGAAGTAGAAAGAGGAGGGAAAAACAGTTTGTTTTTCCTCAACTGTGATAAATCAATTATTTTGTTCACTGCCCCCAATTTTGATTCATGGGCAGTGTCTGTCTGTCTGTGTGTCTGTGTGTCTGTGTGCGTGTGTGCGTGCGTGCGTGCGTGCGTGTGTGGGCGGGGGGGGAGGTGTGTAGGGTCCTGGTACGGTGTAATTGCTACGGGACCCCGCAGCAGCCGGGACGAGGAGTGTTCACACTGGCAAAGGGGCATAGCCGGGCAGGCAAAACCCCAAAAGTGCTTTCTCCTGTAACACTCTCCCACTCAAAGCTAAGAGCTGAAGGACAGTCCCGAAGAACAGCGGCGCCACATGCGGGCATGCGCTGGTGAAGGTGAAGACCGACCCAGGCGAGGACACCAAGGCGGAGACGGTTTCCCATCGACCGATGAGGCCACCATCCCGGCACGTCGGTGTATGTGTGGATTCAGACGGACAGATATCACCTATTGAGAGAAAGCGGTGAAGGCGAGCCGGTGGAACGCCAAAGAAGGCTTTCACATTTCTGCCCGACTCTTTGAGGGAGTCCACAGTCTGAATGAGAACGAGGCAGGTTGAGCTGTCAAGGTTTCTAGACAAAGAGCTGCGAGTTTCGCTGCTGGCAAAGTAAATTAGAGGGTGCAGCCGCATTTGGATCCAATCTTCCTGTTCCCGGCACAAACTCCGGGTATTAAAAGTCTGCCCCTGCGCCGCGGATGCGTCTCCGTGGCACGTGACGACGGGAGATTGAATCGCTGGATACACGCTGCCGCATTGGTAATTATGGCCACGGAGGTCCAGCTCTTTCGGGTCTCGGTGGAACCTGCGGGCGGCGGCACACGTGTGCGCCCGCATCGACATACGGTAACGTCTCTCGAAAACAGTGCTGAGAGCCGGGAACCTAACTACGGGACATCATGTATACTCCTCTCTGCCGTGCTTGGCTTCGGAAATACGAGGAAGAGTGGATTTAGGTTTACCCGGCAGCGAGTGTGAACGCTTCTTCCTGCATCTTTCCCCGAAGCCTTTGATAACCTATCCAGTAATGGGCAACACGCTGGACGGGCTTTGAGCCGCACGGGCCGACGTGCAGAATGTTTTCTCTGGGATAAAAATAAAATATTTCTACTCCAATCCCAAATCGTTAATTCACAGTAGGTGGTCCGGCTAATGTGCTACCGGCGAGAACCGCCATTCGGAGCAAGCTGCAGATCTGAGGCTGAAGCCGTGTAGCACCGTGATCAAAATCGATGAAGAGGAAGGATTCGAGGACAAAGAAAGCAAGCAAAGTGTAAATGTGTGTGCCGTACGAGGGGCAGACCAAGGTAAAGACGGAGCGGGGGTGTGCGCGCATGCGTCTGTGGTGGGGGGAATAAATAAATTGTCTGGGCGGCAGAGCAAACCACCGTTGTCCGCCCTCGCGTTTCAAATCTTTGCGACTTCATATTAGAAAAACCTTGCAATCTTTTGAGGGAGCGTGAAGCTCCATCGGTAAATAACTTTTTCTCCCCCCCCCCCCCTTTTGATTTCATTACTGTAATTATACTTTCCACCCCAGAGTGTCAGGACCCTTCAAGTGTCAGGCCAACAAACACATGGCTCCTCCGTCGCCTGTCACCGAGCAAATTGAAGCCCGGGTTTAATGTCACGCCGCTGTGAGCACAAACATAGTAATTGAGAGGTGAGCTGAGTGACAGGGATGAGCACCCGGGCAAGAAAACAGTGCAGGGCTGTCGACTGATGAAGAGCAGGAGATCAGGCTGTATTTCTCTGACCCCGGTAATAAAGACCATTGTATGAGGGGAAAGGCGGGCCTCACGGTGCGCACGCACGCACGCACGCACGCACGCACGCACGCACGCACACGCACACACACACACACACACACACACCCCACCCAGCCTATGCAATGGAGCCAGAGTAATTTGGCTTGCCACTTCAAAGAGACGGTCTGAAAGTGTTTTGTTATATTCCAATCCTGCGGTACGTAAGGCCAAGGGCCCATTTCAATGGAGTACAAATGCAGGTGTGAAAGAGCTTTGACCTTACAAGCGGGAATGAGGTGAACTTCTGAAAAATTCAGTGTTGGCGCCGAGAGCACTCACGCATGCAGCCGATATAGAGTCTGTCCAGGAGGCTCGGCCTCTGTAGGGAACGGCTAAGCCCCTTTACGGAAAAAAGTGTAATATTGCATTTGTTATATTTTTATTACACGGTTTATTCTCCGGGAATAAAAACGAGGTGACGCGCAACGCCAGCAGAGGGCGCTGTTCGGTACTTACCCTCGAACGGCCAGTGTGGCAACATCTGACCAGTTTTCAAATGGCATGGGATTCATGATTTAGACACTTAACATAAGAGAAGAGCACCCACACACACAATGGACCCCTCAGTTGCCTCCACCTTTATTTTGATTTTCCTAGCATCGGGCAGACGGACAAGGTTTTGGTTTATTCCAAGTTCCCGTTCAGGGAAAAAAAAAAAATAAAGAAAAAGAAAGAAACCTTGACCCTGAACGCAGGCTGATGGATTCCTATGAATCTTAAAAGTGAATTATTTAATCTTGTCTCGACGCTGACAATTAATTTGTCGACAGAATTAATGAAACCATGGTATGACTTGTATTTTCTCTTCATTTCCTCGCGTTAGTTGTTCTCCAACCCTTTTCTACAGTATTTGATAAGAAGAAATAAGACTTGAATCTAAGAATTCTGGCTGGTGTAGGGATGCCAAGTTGGTAGTAAATGTGTTGCATTTGAAGCAAAGAAAGGATATTTTATTTTAATTTTTATGAACAAAAAACAATGTTTTCCATTGAAAGGAAAAAAACAAAAAAAAAAAAACATGTCAGATTGATTCAGCCTTTTTGATTCATTTTAATTTGGGCCATAACTGAGCCCAGCTGGTCGATGCTGTACCTAAGACATATGGGTGGCTTGAGGCTAAACCATCCGCCCTGATGTAATTCACAAGTGCTGATAAGCTCCATTGCATTAACTCGTTGGGACATTTAATGAAGCAGGCGTCACCGGTGATACGTTTAATTTCCCCGTGTCAAACCCTCTCCCAGGACGGGGAGCAGCGGTGGTGAGAGTGTAACATTGAAACCCGTGTTATTGGCACAAGTGTGATATCAAGTGACCGACCGTGTTAAATATCACAGCCGTGCTCCGGTGACGACTTGCTGAAGGAAGCGGTTTGTGGGTGTTGATGGCTCAAAATTAGGAAAAAAAAACAAAACAAAAACACTCAAACAGCATAAATCCGTTTCAAAGTACAGCTGACAAAACACTCTGTGAGCCGCTTCGCAGACACCAGAGTGGTTGGAAATTAGAAAAGGGGGGGGGGCAGGCATAACAAGTGGATTGCAACATGGGTAAACAAAAGCCTATTGTTCCGTGGTGGGAGTTTAGCCAACTGGCACCATGAGACGTCCTGCGGTTTGGGGTCACTCTACAGGGGAGGAGGTCAAGAAAAACGGATATTTACAGTGCACTCCTATCAGTTGTTCGGTTGATAATACAGCCATAAATCCTATATATACACATTTATATATCTATATATATTTTAAAAAAAATATATATTTTTTTTTTGCTAAATGGTAGCAGCAGAAACTCTTCACGGCTCCATCTCTTGAAAGCTCCTTTGTGCGGAAGTGACTCTCGCTAAAGTGAACTTGACTCAGGACGCTAAGTGATAAGATGTGCGTCTGTGAGTGATCTTGTGCACTCCTTTGTGTGTGTGTGTGTGTGTGTGTGTGTGTGTGTGTGTGTGTGTGTGTGTGTGATCTACGTGCATGGTGTGCGATTTGAGCGCGATGGGGCTTGGTGCAGCCAACCAGGTAAGTGCTATACAAGAGGCTGAGACGCAGCACAAAGAGCTGCCATCTGATTAGGGAGAAAAAAGGCAAATGTGCTGCGTGTCGTGACAGAAAAGCAGGGAAGCGACATGTGACAAACTACTTAATTTTCCTTTTTCGTTTTTTTTTTTTTTTCCATAGGATTTTGAATAAACCACGTGACCGTTGAATATCTCTTCTTCTGATAGTAGCAATGTGTGCCTGTCAGGCAGCTCGAGGGGCTCAGAAACACCCGACAGTATTTGCTATTACATTTGGGATACAGATCTATTGTTATGGATGTCACTGACACCGTGGGTCATCATGTGCACAGTGTCAATGATGCTGGAACATGCACACACCATAATAAGGCTATGTGCATATCAATGAATAAGACATCGCAGTGTTGTCATTTGTTAAATGCATGGTTTAAAACGTCTGTCTGTTGACATCAATTGTCCTCTCCTTGAATTTTGCTCAGTTCCGTTTTCATTTGTATTGACCTCACAAATCAATCTCAACAAAGCTCAATCAGTGTTACTTCCTTTTAGGAAGTTGGGATTGACCGACACAATGTATGAGCCCTTCAACTAGCCTCTTCAACCCTGCACTTTAAATGAAATACAGAAAGAATTACACTGAAACACAAACACAAATATGTTAATATTTGTTAAATTTGTAATTATTTGATATTATCACGATTTATTTATGTATCGTATTATTATTATTTATATTATCATATTTCCTTATTGGAGTCACATTCACCTGGTTGTTTAATTAATTCGACTTTTTTAATATCCATCTGCGCTGTTGAGAATTTGCACACAGCGTAAGCATTCTGGTGGCAACATGACACTTGCTGTAATGTTCTATACACACACCGAGAAATTAAACTTTGACACTTTACGCCAGAAACCCGAAGTTCTGAGTTTCTCTTCCTCTTAAGACGCTCTACAGTAATGACATCAAAGCTCATTAAAAACCCACAAAAGATGAAAAACACCACGGGGTGGCTCACCATCATCTTCTCGAAGAGGTCGATGATCTCCTTCTCCGAGAGGTTCATGGAGCGGTCGTCGAAGAGCGGCTGGGGCACGGGCAGCTCGGCCTGGATGGACAGGGGGTCCATGGGGTGCTGGATCAGCGGCTTCTCCTTCTTCATCCCCGTCTTCCTAAAACTAGTGATACGGTCGCGCTGGGAAGGAAAGGAAACGGGTTTGAGGACGATGGGGGAGTGCGAAGACCTCGTCCTTTCTCCCGACCGGGTCTTCTACATCAATGGAGATGGGCGAGCAAATCACTATTCACAGACGTGTGATGGTCCTTGCACATTGAAATAAGGTTGCAGGGCAAAATAGTAAATTTGGAGAATAGAAACGACTTTGTTATTTGTCATTTGACCATCACTTACCATCAGCCTTGCGCAAAATTCTATGACGGGCTTAGGCGGACAAATAAAACATTAATTAACAGTTGTGTGAAAGGAAAAACATGGCCTTCAGTCAGGTAGAGCTGGATGTGTCTGTGGTGACATATCAATGAGAGTGAAGTCGTCGTCAAACAAAGCTGTACAATCCAACAGAGAATGGCCTCATTCACATCGGTTACTCTGAGAATTAGTGGAGCAGCATGCGCCGGTGGATGTTAGTAACTACTAGTTAAATATTGAAGGCATCACGCCGGACAGAGAACGGCCTCGATCACATCGGTTACTCTGAGAATTAGTGGAGCAGCATGCACCGGTGGATGTTAGTGACTATTAGTTAAATATTGAAGGCATCACGCCGGATGAACGCATGCACCAACTAAATGCCACAATGCCTCTACTGTTATCTGGAAAATTAGTGGATGGACCAATTATACGGAGCACACTGGCATCAGAACGGCTCATCTCCAACCCAAAGTGGACATATAAATTCATGTAGTGTAATCTCCACTGGTGATCGTAATCGCTACTGGTAATTGTACACCAAATGGTTTGTGTATATGCATCTTACAGTTGACGACACGCTAGGGGGCATTTTGTTTTTAATACCAACAAACAAGCTAACAAAATACTGCCCAAACAACAACTAAAAATGTCTGTTTGTCCAGGAATGATGACTGGGTCTTAAAGGGATGCACCAGGGATCAGATCTAGGACCAACACCAGATTGAAGGGAAAGAAAATACGATTTTTTTTTTTAACACATCAAAGCATGTTTGATTTCGTATCAAGAGAAGTGAAGTCTTTGACGTGGTACTTGTTTGACGATAAAGGGTCAAAGGTGAATTCTTGCCTTTTATTTTTTGATCCATCCACACATTTCAGTTCAGGGTCTCATGCGGCGATGAAATTTGAGATTAAATTAAATGAAATAACAAAACAAAAACACACAGAACATAAAGGGCCACCTTACCATATCATCAGCCAATGTTTTTATGTGTATGTTCTGTTGGAGGGAGGGCACAGTGTGAAAAATCAGATCCAAAAGAAATCCCCAAAAGCATAGAATAAACCAAATACATGCATTTACAGTAAAAGGACCTTGATATTGTTATAATAAGCACACATTAACCATATTATGCTATGGCCCCATTCAAGATAACTTTTCTTGAATAGATTAAGAAAGTGAGGATACCAATATCAAAATTGTATATGTTTTCTCAGTATTCAAGCATTTATCTGCGTACACTAATTCCATTATCACTTTCTGCTTTTTCATAACAACATAGGTTGAATGGACTTACACAGAATAATCCATACAACATTTGATTGTTGTGAATAATCAAATGTTTTTTATGTAAATGCACAATAAGCACGAGCAAACATAAAACCGGTACAAAGCCCCTTCGAGACCCCAACACGTACAGTAACAGCCACCGATGGAATGCGGACACCAAATTGCGATCCACATCTGGTGCATGCAAGCTTTTGAAGGGGCGATAGACGACTTTTCACCCCCAAACTTTCCAAGTGGTATTATTATTTGCGCCGCTGTCGCAAAGACGACCGGATCGCTTTGCGTAAGTTGTTAACCCTCCCATTTTTCTCGGGATTTCCTCGGAAAATACACACACACACACACACACACACACACACACACACACACACACACACACACACACACACACACACACACACACACACACACACACACACACACACACACACACACACACACACACACGGCCCCTGCGTCAACACCGCGATCCCGGCTCCACTGCAGCATCAGCTCCGCATCCCCGTTTCTCCAAACAGTGGGGTGCAGTTGGTGTGTTTTTATTGTAGATGCATTTATTGTCGCAAAAAATGCACTTCCTCAGTCACTCTCTTACACCCCAGCCCTCCCTCCTGCAATGGTTGAGGCACTTCCTTTGGGCCACGAATCAACCCTTCATTTTCCCGGAGTCTGTCCCCGGTGGCAGTCCGTATCGTATTTGGAGGCTTATAGGGAACCAATCGAAATGCTGTGACACTGTGAGATCAACATTAACTTCATAATAAGTAAAAGCAAAAAGGTTGTCTGTTGCTCTTTCAATGTTTAATTAAAGCTCAGCTAATAAACATTAGAGGCTCTGAAGTCATAGTGTCATTCAGCCCACAGGGAGAAACTGTGTGTGTGTGTGTGTGTGTGTGTGTGTGTGCGTGAGCGCGCGCAAAGCAGGTGTTAAAGCGGGAGAGGAAAAATGGCTCGACACTCTTCACGTAATTGAAAGGTAAAAAAAAAAACATAATTAAAAAGGGCAAAATCTGTGTTGGATTCAAAGCGACAGACTACATGAAATCATTGTTGCTTACTCCTCTACAGGGCAACGTAAATATCCATACCTTGTATTCTACTCCAAAAAAAAAAAAAAAATCAGGGACTAGATCTTTCAAAGTTCTCTATCAATGAATCATTACGTCTGTATCTTTTTTTTTTTTTTTTTTTATAACCACGCCATAAATAATTCACCATTTTATTTGTCAATTGTGAATAATGATCTGCAGAAAAAAGCTACAGCAGTAAATTTATGCAGCATTATGGGCTCAATTACAGCAGGAAACAAGATATGTTCTAGTTCTAAGTACTTACTCCACCCCTGGTGGAATCCCAACCAATGTGTTGTGCAGTCAATTGTCAACTCCACCTTTAATTGTGGCCAAAGTCTAAACACATAAATAAAAATAAAAAATAGAAAACCTGTCTGACTGTTAAAATGCGACAGCAGCCCTCTCTTGTTACACATGGTTCTTCTCATTTCACGATGCAACAGCTGGGGCTATCGTCGGAGGCCTGTGGCTCTGCTAAGGACAGCCATTTGTAGCACACCCCGCCTGGGAAGCGGCGGCGACGACGCGCCGCCATATGCTGCGGGACGCCAACCAGTGGGCGAGAAGCCATAAAGCCTGCCTCCGGGGCAGGTTTTTTCCCGTCCTCTAATCTGAAAACTACCGCCGCTGGCACCCGCAAACGGCCCGGCGGCGCTCCGCCGATCACCCCCCCCCCCCCCCCCAGGCACCGGGAAAGGAAAACCTGGCTCATCTGCGACGCGTCAACGGTTCAACGGTTGGAAGAGAGGATTACTTTTCCCTGCTTTTGTCCCAGCACGTGCAGCCTAAACGTACTTGAACATCCCAATACAAGTTGAGAGACAAATGCGTGTTCTAACCCATCCCAGGGACTGACCTTTAGGTGTGTGGGCGTGTGTGTGTGTGTGTGTGTGTGTGTGAGGAAGGTGGAAGCCAGCATGTCGGCGTGTCAAACCATTTGTTTTACTGCCCGTCGTGACCTTTTCAACCTGAGGTGGGCTACACGTCTTCCTGACGGCGGACCGGATCGGCCACACCTCACCGCGGCGGTTACACTTTTTTTTTTTTTTTATGAAGTGTAACATTTCGCTAAGTACGACATTATCTGGCGGCGTGAAAACCACGCCAGACAATGGCTAATTTAAAACGCAGTACTTAAAATATTCTAATCAATTTAACTACAACGGAGTCACTGTTCGGTTAATTGCCTTGACTTGAGGGCCTTTCCCTCCCCATTATCGTGGCAACATTGCAGCAACGCAATTTAACATCAAACAATTAAGCTAGCATGTCCTCTGGGCTTCTCCTGGTTATTAAAGTAAACTTTTTCATCATAATAAATGTTTATTGCCAAACACATATTCTTCTAAATAACCTAATCAAATTAGCTCTGGGTCCCTTCTTAATCAAATATGCTGATGACTCCTTGTAGGTCAGTGAAAATGAAAACACCAAGCAATTTTTCACAATTTGCGAGTTAATTTGGGAAAACTAAATCCATCCAGCATGCATATTTTCCAAAGTAACTTTTGTTTCAGACGCGGTTTCCAATGCTCTTACCAACTAATGTAGTTAATCACCAAAGCTCTTTAGTTTTGCTTCATGAAAACGCCACAAGGTGCCACATTTATTAAAGGAGCAATAGACAACTTTTTAAACTTTAACTCACTCTAAAGTAAATGTTGATTGCACAGTGTAATGGCTGCAGAGTAATGACACCATCAGTGTTTAGGTTGGCTTCCCTATAAGCCTGCATGTCACTGGGAATTCAGACAGCCACCGGGCACCCACTCCCGGGAGGATGAAGGATTCAGGGCAGCGCGTCACAGGAAGTGCGTCAACCAGTGGGCGCCCACTGGCGGACGGTGGAGCGATCTACTCTACGTAGATCATAAACGCTTGACTATAAAAAGGACTCATTGAAATCTGTTGAGAATTGTAAACGTTAGAGTGCTTTTTGTCTCGTGAAACCGCAGCACCCCCGTTTACTTGTATCTGTTTACAGGCCAGTCACGCCCTTCCAATATGGCGGCGTCGTTGACGCCTCGCAGCAACACGCCGTAGCAGTCAATGCGCCGTCAAATAATGTATTTAATTAAACTGAAATGGTGACAATTTCAGTTTACCTCTTCAGTGAACACGCTTGCCTCTTCTCTCTTATCTCCAAAGCGGTTCACCGGGTGGTTCAAAGTTGATCGTTGACACGGAGCGCTCTGTGGAAAACCACTTACCACTTGCCCCTTTAAAGAAATGTCCACCCCCATCACGCACAGGACCAAACCTCACACACCAGGTTTCCAATCAGATCGTTTGGCATTTCAAAACGAAGCCAATCATACCGATCGAATAATATAATTTCAGCTTGATACGCTGGAACCTTCACCTTGTGACTAAAAAAAGCTCACTGACGAAAAATAAATCTCCCTAAAGAAAATAAAAAATGTTTTTTAAAAAGTGGGAGCTGACTGGGAGCGGTAAGTCTTGGTACTTGGAAACGGGACGGCCCTGCCTGACGTCTGCTTCAAAACCTCCTCATCCACTTCAGTTAAAGGCTCATATTTGTCACCGACACTCACACCTGGGCTTTCAAAAGAAATGAGATGGGTGTTTTTGGCTGAGTTTGTTCTACCCAAATTAGACAACTACAGCATCAAGGAGCCACCTGTCTGAAGGAGTTTTCAGGTGATGGGGTTATAACTACAGTCCATTCAACACCGCTCACTTTCAAGCGGCTACACCACCGTAGCGCAACACACAAGCTGGATTGTTTTCCATCACAACAAAGCAGCTTTTCCCTTGCACTTCTGTTCTCCCCCCCAACCGCACCCTTACATGTTAATTATCCTCAGTGGATTGTTCATTTAGCTCTTAACACGGTAACATACACACCACCTAACTCCTCTCCTGCACCCTCTCCGGAGAACAGACACCTTTAGAGAGCGATAGAAATTTCGAGAGCGATCATGACGATCCTACGTCATGATCGCAGTACTATAATAGTTCAATACAGAGATCTACTACATTGCTCTTAAAATTGATTTGTTGCAAAGGGAACCAGCTCCGTCATGCAAATGCTCAATCAGTTAGTGGAACATTTAACTAACGAGCAAAATTCTGGCTGTATTTTATTCCCTCCCCGGCCTAAAAAAAAAAAAAAAAGAATTTGGCAGAAAAACAAGTTAATAAGTGCATTAATTTCATGGCTCGCCATCAGGCAGTTAAGCAGAGTCGATTGCTGCCACCTGCTGCTGGTCGCCTCAGGCCTGTGCAGTTAAAGCAGCACTATGTGACTGTTACCTTAAAATAACAGCTTCAAAATTATTCTGATAATACACCGACTTGTAATATGGAGAATGGCACCTCTTTCATTCCCACCCGCCGCCCCCCCCCCCCAAACACCTGTTCTTGCACTATGTAACTTCTGTGTTCGGATGCGACGGGCCAGTGGTGCGCGCCCGGCACCCCCACCTCAGCCAACGCCCTCGCTTTCATTGTGCCACGGGGTTTGTTTCACGGGCCGCGAGCCGATCTGCCAGGCCAAGCACATCTGGTGCCTACACCGGTAGCAGGGGGCCCTGTCCCCCCTGGCGCCCTGCCTCCCCCGGAGCTGCAGCAGGCACTCAATCCACAGCTCCAGGAAGGGGCGAGGTCCATGCAACGGGCGCTGTAACCTAGGTGTCCATTATACTTGGGTTTGTGACCGACAGAATTCAAATTCGTCCGGTAAAATAAGTTATTTTAGGACAACGGACCGAGGTTTAGGACTGCGGCGTAAAATTGCAGTTACACTCAGGGACTGTAGGGGCGCCAAATTCCAAATACCAAAAGTTAAATAGTGCTGCTTTAAATCCAACCAAGGGAGGCAATGAGTGCCCTGAATTTTGCCATTTGTGCCTCTTCTTCGCTTCATAAAACGATGAACTGTTACATGATTTTTGTTGCATTTTCAGGGTCGAGGCAACCAGATGTGGGCCATTGAAATGAAAAATTGCCAAATCGATTTCACTGTCAAAAATGGTGAAAATCGTATCAAAAAGGGGTTCCATGGCTTAATGTGTGTACACTGGGCAATGTCTAACGGCTGCAACTCCACATCGCTCAGTATCAATATCATAAAGGAAATTAAAATCTTGATGACATTAACATCATAAAATGATATTCTACTGAGTATCTTTGCACTGAGTGACCACCATACAGGCCTGCAGCTAGAAACTCTTTGGGACCCACAACTACTTTGCACTAAATGTATTACGCCAATGTTTGGCCTCATGTTTTTTTTTTGTTTTTTTTCCAGATAGAATGAATCATTTGAGTTATGCTCTGTGCTGCCTGGTACAGCTCCTGCCCAATTTAATTAGTCGCGGCCCTCACAAATTGGGTTTGTCCAATTTAATTTTGTTATGGTCTCTGGGCCAATGGTCAATGGCCGCTTGGTAAACTGAGACAGTGCACGCTACTGCTTATATAAGTAAAAAGGATCTATGATAGCATTCACCATCAACGTTGTCAATCTTGATTAACATTATCAGATTTGAAAGAAATCTGATAATGTTTCCGTCCCTGCCAGACAGTGGAAGTGGTTCTGAAATTAAAAAGGATATCAACACAGAGCACTCACTTTTACTTCCCTATAGCACTTACTGATACTATACCAACAACAAATGCTGCAATTTTCTTTTAATATTGGTATTACAGATGCACAGTTTTCTGTTCATAATTTTTCCTTTAATTTATTTATTCACAACCAAAATCATATATAAAATACAAAGCTATATGAAGAAGCCCGAATCAAAATGACGGAGAACTAAGACATTACTTGAGTCCCTATTGGCCAGATGGTTGAATTAAAAAATTGCAGACTGATAGTGTAGCAAAATTGGGAAATCCTAAATTCCAATCCATGGCCAAAGGCACTGCATCATCAGTAATGTGGCAGACAAGATGGCTGTTTTCTCCATGAGACGACTTGACTTTAGAAACTTGATAGAAAAGTCTGCTTAATTTCAGATGCTGCATTTATTTTGAAACGCTGTTTCCACGTCATATCACAAACTTGCCACATGTCACACAATGATATAGTTATCAAAAAGTAAATAAATAATAATAATAATAATAATAATAATAATAATAATAATAACAATAAATATAGTTGCAGGCACAATACGCAGGGTCCAGTTTAGTCGTTTTAGGTATGTATTACAGTTTTCTGGGTTGTGTGAAAAGCAGCACAAGTTACAAAAGTTAAAACACCGTAGACTTACGTCCGGTGCACTCACGTCACTGCACGTTGCTCTTCTGGAGTTTAGTTTAAATATCCATAAAGAACAGTGTATTAAGAAGTAAGATGGTTCCAGAATGACATTTTTTTTTTGCACCGATACTCCATGTATTTGGACGTATCGGCAATATAAGCGAAAGAGTGGTAAGGAATATAAAGGAAAGCGGAAAGGAGTATGAAGCAGCTATGCTCCGTGCATGAAGGGGCAGTAAATGACCCTTCTTCACCCTCGGTATCGTGGCAGGAGGAAAATTACTTCCGAGAGACGAAGCTTGTACTTATATAACTTTGGATGATGATGTCCTAAAACTAAAGAAATTACGACTGTTTTTCGCTGATTTCTAGGACTGTAACCCACTCCTACAGGTGAGATAGGCGGCTGCCTAGGCCGGAAGAGGGAGCGATTGGGGCGCATTTTGCGCACCTGTCTCCCTCACCGACGTTACCAACGATGCGCACTAGCGATGCGCGGAGCGATTGGGTGCCCCGCCATCAACCATGTCTGTGTGTTCTGCCGTTGTCGTGTTTGAGATACTTTTAGCCCGAAAAATGCAGAAAATACAAATTTAAAAATGCAGAGCAGGCTGGACCCCTAATAATAATTATATATATATATATATAACTGCAAGCAGCAATACATGGGGTCCATTATCGACAACAATTTTTGAGTTCCCATGGAATGTACCATCAGTTCGTGCTGTCGCGCCTCTTTACGTCAGAATTACTTCTAAAACGAGCTTCCATTGAAGGCAGCATCAGCTAACGTAATGACGCGGTGACACAGGTTTTCCTAGTCCTGGTGACATGCAGAATTACTAATACTAATACGAAGGATACACTTGTGTGTTATGACTTTATCCTTAAAATGAGAAGGTGTCCGTCTCCTACCTGTATTCCACAGCACGTCACGGTGTCTCTGTGGAAGGAAATCACTCCGTGTGGAAGTTCCCAACACCACGGTTCCATTCAAAAGGATTAAACACTGCATGGCCCTCATCAACTTTTTAAACTTTTGGGACTAAAATAAAATGGACACGATTTGGACTCGTTGCTCTGGAGCTGCAAGCGAACTACATGGGAGGACACAAACACGGAATAATGTTTTCGACTGTTTTCAACTTCTACAATTTGTGTGTTACAACTGGCTCGAATGCCACAGGAGGTACACGGCACCGCGTTAGATGGGGACAGAACGCGCTAATATTCACAAAGAGGGCAAAAAAATAAAATGACGAAACGACATGCCCAGGCGTCGTCAAGCAGGTAAGGCGATACGCGCGCGCGCACGCACGCACGCACGCACACACACACACACACACACACACAGTCTGCAACCACTAGAGGGCGCAAGTACAACAACAGCAGCTTGCACGTGTCAACGTGCGTTCGTAGCCACAACCTGCACATTTATAGCAAATTGGATGATGACAACACAAAGCGTTTTAATCCACAAACTCATGTCGCTACATCGTCTGACCGGAAGTTTTCGAACGTTGGCCTTGGGGCGATGGCTACTTCATTTTGGCGGTTTTTCACTAATTCTAAACAATAGTTTTAACAGTGAACAAAATGCATTGAGGGTTACTGTGCTATTGATAAAATGCATTTATTTGGGAAATAAGAGTGTTTCAAATCATAAATTATGTTTACGTGAGGATTTAAATGACTCAGACCTACATGGATCCTGCGCGTGGACCCGCTGAGAACCACTCTGTGTTAGACGCCGACCTTGACGGAAACTTCTTTGGAATGTCTCCCATTTCAAGTGTCCTTTTTTTATTCTTACTGTGGCTCACCATCGCTTCGCTGACTCTGGATTCCTGTCGTATAAATTAAATGCAAGTAGCTGGCATGATTAAAAAATCTCCAGACTTCTGTCCATACGTCCACAGAAATGGGGACAAATCTTGTAATGGCCACATTGATCAAACCAGCCAAACTACAAGATGACGGTGGATAATTCCACCAAAATGACTTTGTCGCAGCCTAAAACTTTTTAAAATTAATCCATAAAACAATGGTCACATCCCATTCTTAGACGCTGCATTACAGCAAAGTTATGCAACTTACCGTGTAACTATCTAATGAAATGCACCGTGGGTCCACCAAATTGTCATTAAATGATCAATATTGATGTTTTTGTCTTTTGTTTGTTATTGTGATGATTTTTTTGTTCCACTATCATCCAGCCTAACTAACTATTATTGAAGGCTTTGATGGTAAAGTTGGTTCAACTGCTACTGAAAAACATACTTATTGTTACTTATTGTGGCCTTGGATAAACGAGCCTGCTGAATGTGTTCATACACTGTAAATGTAAATGACACAAAGAAAAAATAAACAATAATAAGCTGCCTACAACAAAACCAAAAAGGGGGGGGCAAAATCAAACATATTGACCATGTGCACGCTTAACAAAGTTTAACTTTTTTAATAAAGTGAGCGAGTCAGACTCCCATTCATGTCATAATTGTACAGACACACTTCAATTATAACAGAAGTGCAACCCATTAAGGCTAGTGCTGGCCTTCATGGATTTAATTTGGAAAAAAATAACTTTTGCTCCAGGAGACTGACGGCGTGAGCACAATTTAAGAGCATCACTCAATCGTCTCATGGCAGTACGTTGTTCGCCCTCATACCCATTTAATAAAACAGCAAACATTTTCAGATTGACGCCACGGAACACACTCTCTTGCATTGCTGTAGAGGCTCACTAGTGATTGGAAGATGCCACTCTCTAACTATGTGGAATTAATAAAGACCACAAACAACTCTGTGCCTGCTGGTGCAGAGACAATCCAAAGCAATTTTGGTGTCGACAGAAAATGCGATGGCTCCGGGGCTTGGATATGCAAAGGAGAGTATTTTCAGAGGGCACCAGCATCACAATGTGCATTTGCCATGATGAGGAGCAATTAATGTTCCCGGAGAGGCAGTACAACAAGAATATTAGGTGTGTATTCAGCTGTGCAGTTGGCACCAAGCAAAAACAACAACAACAAAAGTAGTTATGCTCGCTGGGTTGTTGCCAGCAGTGTGTGGTAATAAGTTATCATTTTGTTAAAAAACACAAGTCTTAAAAACATCTCATGAACACCAACACACGTCAGGGAGATCAAATATTTAACCAATGCCATTCCATTCTCTAAGAGCTTTATGTGTTTGATTTGTACCTGGCGCATGATTATGCAATTTGATCGAATTGAATTTCGATTGGATTGTGAATACAATAAAAGCGGAACTTTAAATTACCACTGCAGCTAAAAGTCAGCCTCATCTTTTTCTTACCCTTTTCTCCCCACATCTCTCTACAACCTGGCACATCATTCTCTGGCTAATGTCCCAAATCCATCCTCGCACGGACATGAGTTAATGTCCAGAACTGTCAACGAGGGTCAGTGAAGTCAATTGAGAAGTCATTTAATCCCCCACGTGCTTTTATCTCCCCCAACTGCAAATCATCCTCATTTGGCATTTAAAAGGGGACCTATTATGCTTTTCCTTATTTTCTGTCATATATATAATGTTTCAATGTCGGATGTTCATTTTAGACGTGGCCAAAGTGTCAGATAATGAGCTAAACTAATGACAAAGTAATGGCTGTGAACAAAGGCTCTCAGGCTTACCGACCGCTCTGAGCGCTCCCTTTCCAAAGGTTTTTTCTACTCTCTGCACGAGCTGACGTCAACTCGTCACGGATTTCTTAATATGTCATCTGCTCCATTTGATCTGCTGTGCGCTTCTCCAAAACCAATAAAAATTGGGTGTTTTTATTGTAGATGTATTATTAATTTTTTTTTTAAGTTACCATGGAACAAAAAAATACCAGCGTGCGACATTCCCAGTGCGTGCCAGTGTGGTGTCCGTGTCGGAACAAACTTTTAAATTACATCTTGTAGATCTAGCATGAGTGCAGATTCAGCAGCTGGATTGCTTGTTTCTCGCCTCAAATTTGTTCAAAAACAGATTTTTCAGTGAAACTTTACGGAGTAAATAAAACAGAGCCCGGAGTAAAGCTCAAACCCAATTGGCTCACAGAATCCTGAACTTGTGCTCAAACCCCATTGGCTCAGAACTAGAGGCTTGGCTGCTCATTCACAATCGAAGCTACGCACTGAAACAGCCTGTTTTGGAGCAGTCCGGGTTAAGAGGCATGTCACAATGGCTTGAATGCATAATCTGAGTGGTATTTTCAGCAAAAGAAATACAAAAACATGTTTTGGGGACCTCAGAGACATATATTCACATGTGGAAAAAGGAAAATATTAGGTCCACTTTAAAATATAGCTTTAAAATATAAGTTAATTCCTGCTTAAAAAAAGAAAGAATGCATAGCATAAAAAAAAATGATATCGAATTTAAATAAGTGAATATATATTACCGTCAGCCTCACTCCCAGCTACATGGTGGATCTTTTTGGCTCCCTGTGTGGAGAGATGCTTTATTACCTCTTAAAACCCCTTTAAGGTGACTCGTGTTTTCTTGTCGTTGTCAATTTCGTTCGATTACCTATGTTTTTGCACAATTACACTATATTTTGGGGTATATTTGTTTTCTTGTTTTAAGTGTGTAGTAACATATAAACATACAATATATGAATATGCGTTATATTGCCACTTTGTATGATGTGACATTTTTAGTGGGAGTAGTATTGCCTAAAGAAATAGACCAACTATCCATAAAAAAAGACAGACAGCTGTCCACTCCCTTAATCATGGTCAACAAATAAGCAAAATATTTCAGCTGGCCTGGTCGTCCCCTTGAGGTTGTCAGTGTTGAATGTGTGAATAGTCTCAAACACACACGCCAAACACTGACAACACAAGTCATGAGGGCGGACTTGTCTTCCCTACAAACTGGATTAGGGACAAATGGATTGAATCAAGAACATCGTTCCATCACGCTCTCGAGAACAGCTCAGTCAAAGACGAGACTGATGCAGCGTTAACTCAATTCATACAATGTTGATTCTCACCCACCCATGTAGATGTTCCTTCGACAGGACATTGACTGAAAGAAGTGCATCTGTGTTTGGCTGGGAACCTCGTTGCCTTTATAAGGCCACGAGTCCAGGGTACGTGCGCCTGTTATTTCAGGAAAGCGCTGCTAGTGTTTACATTTTCTTCAAACAGCAACTATTGAAAGAGGGATGCAGACAAAAGCCGGTGGTAGTGTGATGTGAATGGCTGGACCACGTGACGTGGTCCGGCAGCACGGCACTGCCCTCGGGTCACCTCACTGTCTCTGGAATTTCAACGGGGGAATTTCTTGCGCTAGGACGCTGTAGGCGTGGGGGGTTGGTCTGGTCGGGGATGCACCATCCGCATCACAAAGACACAGTTTGAAGTATAAGTAACCTTCCATGATCTCAACGCAGCTTTTATCAAAAATACAGGAAAACAGTTTCAGTTTTGTTATGAAGTCATATCGAGAAGAACCCAACCTAGTCACAACTCTGGTAGTATCGTAGTGGAGGGCAGCTTTTAACTGATTAGAATTCACAGAGGAAGAGTTTGTTTATAGAATTCTGCTCGCGGGGTGGAGTTTTCAGCCGCGTTTCACTCTAATGGCCGCTCAGCCGGCAAACGTCTCTACGATAAACAAATCGAAACTCCACGGTACCCGAGGCGGCCACGCTGCATTTAATGCATCACTACGCAGTCACATGCAGCCAGAACGGAAACAAACAAAGACAGAATCATCAATCACAACCAAAATTCCGAGGACCGGCAGCAGGAATCCATGAGGGAAATATGTTTGAATGCAGCCAGTCAGTGCGATTTCGGAACCAATTCTGCTGGCTCCATTTCCAAGGACTACCAGCCCCAATCCGAATACAAGATCAGAGGACTAGCTCATGATGACTGACTGAAATCGGCGTCTCTCGTCTCAACATTTCTGTTTTCCCATGTACAGAATGAAAATGTTGATCAAACATTTGAAAGATTTTTGAATAAAAATATTATTGCGCTTATATTCCATAATATTCAAATTAAAAAGGCATGAGTCTAAAGAAAGACTAAAGAAATAGGGCTACAAAGCAAAAACATTTTATATTATGATACTTGTCCATTTACAGGTTTATCCAGGCATGGAAATAAATACACAGGACAAATACTGAACTTTCATTCAAAGGATATTTGATTGACTGGGAATGACTGGACAACTTCCATCCTAATTATTGGCTCTCCAATGCTGATTGTACCCATCTTACTAACTGTGCCAATGTTTTTTTTTACACTGCAACAGATGCATGGGAATGTTATATGTGGGGGAAAAGTTTATTTTGTGACTTTTGTACCAGCGCCTTCCAAATTGAATTCCTTTTTAGGAGCAGAATGAGGTTCTATGATCTAATCTATTAATGGGCATGAGCAGGGTGATGTCAGCGGGCGCTCATTCTCTCGGTGTGACTTGTGCATTCTTTGCAGTTTCCTGTCTCACACTTCCTGAGTGAAACGCTCACATATGGCCCGTTTCCTGCCCGTTCTCACCCACTCCCAAAAAACCCGTCTGGTTCATCAGCCTCAACATGGAAAACTAAAAACACAAAAAAAAAAAAATCACAAGATGGCATAACAAAGCTTTATTTTTAAGGAAACTAGGATAGAGGTTCTAGTCAAAAAAAGGAAGTGAGAAAGTGTGATTAAGAAGTGACAAGTTATAGTCAAAGCATGTTATTGTGCCTTGGTAACCTAAAACGCTCACTGAGAGCCGAATTGTAAAGTTGCAAAACACCTTTCAAAAATCTCCCTTTGACCAGAGCTCTTTTTCAACGGGTATATACTTGTAGTATCCAAGACCTTAAACGGGGAGTCTGGATCAGAGCTCCTGTCAATAGAACAGAGGACGAGATTGAGATTTCACATATAAACATAGGGCCAGGGAATATTTTTATTCCATCAAAACCAATTGACTAGATGCACGACCAAATTAGCCTTCAAATGCAAAGGTGTCGTCTTAATCCTGCTATAAAACATATTAAAAAACCATTTGGCCCCATGTTAATAGTGTTTCATGTACTTGCACCATCAACCACCAACAACCAAACCAACGTATTAGTGCAGCACAATGTAATATCACACTAATCCACGCATCCTTTGGTTCATGTCCAGTGTGAGAAAAGTGACACCGAGTGGGTTTGAACTCTCCTTGCATTGCTGTCGTTTTAATTATTTTAATGGCTTCGTAAATGACTACTGTAATTATGGTCATTAAGACCTAATTGAAATAATGAATGGATTAATTACAAATGTCCAGTACAGGGAAAAAAGTTGATTCTCACCGATGATGCTGTGAAGCTCTTTTAAATCATCAGGATTTGAGCTTGTCAGATTTTTTGGTGTCTTGTTGTTTTCCAGATTATTTACTGGTTATTACTTATCTGGCTGTTAAAAAGTGTTTCAAATTGATTGTAAAGCAAAAGCCTCCTTTTTGCAACTCAATAGGCGTTATCTGACCAAGCAGATTCTGGGGACTCCCTGAGGGGAACTAGGAACAGGGGAGGTCCCGTGAGAACTAGATACCTTCCAGGGCTTTTTTTCTGGTTGCATTTGTGTCCCACCGCAGCAAAAGCTGCCATCTCGCGCATTTCTTAAATGGCAAGGAGCAGCCAAATAAGTTGAAAAAAACCTTTCTTGAAGGAAAATTCGATTTTTTCAGATTCGTGTTCCTTCGTGTTTTTTTTATTTCTCAACGTATTTTCAAAACAGAGTTTGCATCCCCATTTGCATTGTGGGAGCTGGCTGAATGACCCTGGTGAGGGTAAAACTTTGGAGGTGATTATCTCAGAAACACGGTTTGCCACACCCTTGTCATTAACAAGTCATAGCTTTAAAAATATTTCCTTGATTTGCACAAGTGACACCTTGTTTGGAAGCTCGTATTCTCCACTTTCAAATGATGTGCAACAAAAAAAAAAAATCGAAAGCTGACGCTAAAGTACGCGGTGGGTCACATTTGCACCGCCAGAAGGAACTAAATAAATAAATGGTAGCCCAATTCCAGACCGGACAACAAAATAAAACCAAATAAACAATATTTTTAATATATATAAAAAAATATATATATATATATAAAGATCTGTGGGGTCTTGTAGTGAAAGTAAGCTACAGCTAGTATACCAACAAAGTGTGACGGAGACTTCAACCAACAATTTGCTTGAAAGCAAGATCTCCCAGCGTCATCTGCTCTACACCTCAGAAATCTTTAAAAACGTTAAACGCCTTCCACTGGTCTGACAGTCCCCTCTCATTTCCTCGGACCTGACAATTGGCTTAGGTCCTGCAGGTCAACGCACTTCCAATCCAGTGTGGTAATGTAGGCACAGAGTCTGTGCAGCTGCTCGGACTACAACTATGATAAAGGCAACCTTCCTCTTCGTGTAATTTACGACCCACTCTCCACAAGTCATGTTGGCCTTGATTTCTCTCCCTTGTCCTTCTACAGCTTGCTCTCTCACACACACACACACACACACACACACACACCCACCCTGAATGACCTTTCTGATCCTTGCTAATCCGGTCGTAATGAAGAGAATTGGTGGACACGCGCAGTAGGCAAACAGGATCCAGTCTCCGTGTCCGTCTGGTTTCAGGAGGACAAGGTCTGACATGCTGCAGATTGGTCTGATCAGGCTCATTTTGACTTAATACCCATGAATAAATTGTCACTTTAACAGAGCAGGGCGTCAATATGACCGTCTAAACAACTTGACAATAAGATGATTTCAAAATTTGAATGATCATTTTTAAAGTTCCAAAACTGATTAAATCATATTCCTCAAGTTCCTAAAGGTAAGTTGTTTCATCTTAATATTCCTCCTTAATCTTAATAATGTATTCCTGAGGTTTATAAATTTAAATTTGGACATTTCAAAAAATGTCAATTCAAATTATGACATTCGAATTCAGACATAACATACAAAGTAGGAAAACAAAAATAAAAAATACATACAAAAATAGTATGAATTTAGAATTTAGAGTCAAAAAAATGGCCAGTTGTTTTGAATCTAAATTCTAAACATCTACATTTTAACAAAAAAAGTTTACTAAAAGTTTTGTCAAAACTTTAAAGACCAACTCAACAACATTGCTATTTTTATGGACATTTATACCCATGTAGACACCTAAACATTTGAGGATAGATATGTCATCACACTGTCAGAGGTCGGCTCCGGCATGTAGAGGGCGAGTATCCCTCCAAACACCAGATCCTCTGAATTCCTTTAACATCCACATAGTTTATGGGGTGTCACTGAGCTTTCACTAGAGCTCCTCACACTTTGACATTTGGCCACGACAATAATGACCCAGCCACTTTGTTAGGGAACCACCACGAACATGACCTGGAAGCTGTGAATGTTATCTTTCCTCACAGTGAGGTGTTTCTGTTGTGTCCTTGGCTGTGTGTGTCTAAACACAGCACGGAATACATTCCGCGGTGATGCAATCCTGTCTGTTTACTTGTTAAACAAACACAAACTTTCAAGGAGAGACTTTTCTCAGGCCGAACTGTGCAGGCAGTGACGTTTGGAGGCTTGCACGGCTCCAGGCAACTTGGTGACTACCTGGGCGTTGCTCCCGTTTGAGATGAAGGTACAGTATGCTGTGCACCTCATGCTCTATAGGTCTCTATATGCAGAATTACTGATAAAATGAATAGTTCAGATTCAGATAGAACCCTAACCCTAACCCTGTTGTATAATAACCCCTCGTGTAGTGCGTAGGTAAGTTTCATTCCCAGAACAGTCCAGCCTTTTCGGGTAGAGCGGGTCGTCCGGTAATCAGAGGGTTCCTGGTTCGATCCCCAGCCCCTCCTGACAGCACGTCTAAGTGTGCTTGAGCAAGACGCTGAACCCCTGACTGCTCCCGATGAGCAGGTTTGTGCCATGCACAGTTGCCATCGCCGTTGATGTATCAATGTGTGTGGCTAGGTGAATGTGAGGCACGTATTGTAAAGTGCTTTGAGTTGCAAAATTAGAAAAGCAGTATATAAGATGCAGTCCATTTACCACAATTCAGTGCAATTGTAGGGGATGGTAGCTCAGGCGGTGGGGCTGGTGGTCTAGTGATCTAAAGGTTGCTAGTTCGATCCCTCCTGCTAGCATGCTGTAGTGTCCTTGAGCAAGACACTTAACCCCTAATTGCTCCTGATGGCTGCGCCCGTCGGTGATTGAACAATTGTAAGTCGCCTTGGATAAAAGCGTCTGCTAAATGTAATGTAATATACATTTGGGGATGGTAGCTCAGGCGGTAGAGCTGGTGCTCTAGTGATCTAAAAGTTGCTGGTTCGATCCCAGGCTCCTCCTGCTAGCATGTTGTAGTGTCCTTGAGCAAGACACTTAACCCCTAATTGCTCCTGATGGCTGCGTCCGTCGGTGATTGAACAATTGTAAGTCGCTTTGGATAAAAGCGTCTGCTAAATGAAATGTAATGTAATTCCAGAAATCAGGGAATTTAGCAATAAAACTGAACTTAAAAAACATTTTTAAACAATTGGAATTTACCAAGTCAGACGGCAGACTGTGGCATCATGTTGGTTAGCTTTTACAGTCAATCCAGATCGTAGATTTGTCCCCCAATTATTTGCATTGAACTCCTAGTGGGAAAGATGGACCGAAAAGGCTGGACTGACTGAGACAGAAGAAAATGTTCTTTGGTTGATGATTATATAATAACCTCATAACAGTGGCCGTGGAAGTAGAGTTAACATGAAAACCATGACCACGACTATTTTCACCAGTATATAACTCTATCTTTACATTTCCTGTTGTTTACATGTCTGTGAACACAACTGGAGCAACAGACCAGGGGAAGGGGGGGGGGGGGGAGAACAGCAGAAGACAGATGATTCCACCCAGCCGGGGAAGAGTGACTTCCTGTGTGAAATCTCAGCTGTCTCAGTTTCTAACAAGGGCCGCCGTCTGTTCTGTGCACTAACTTGGAGCAGTGAGCTAAAGGGAGTGTGCCCAGCCCAGAGACAGACGCAGTGAGCTCATAGAGAAGCAGTGTTTGTGTGTGCTTACGTGCGTGCGTGCATGATGTCAGCGCTCGGCTAGTCTTTGAGTTGACTAGACTAGAGTTGAGTCTTTGAGAGCGTCTTAAAACTTTCGGACTGGAGGGTTTGAGGAATTGAGGGTGATTTAAACGGTAACAGGGTGCTGTTAGGGTTACACTGAACAAGTTGAAAACACCACAAGCTACACCCTCTGAAGCAGGTCCACCGGGATTTCCTGTTTTGGATGATATGACGGCCACACTTTACCTTACCTTCCTCATCCTGGAACGCATTCCAGGAATTCCACTTGTTTTTACTTCTTACCCAACCAAAGGACTTGAGCTGGGATTTTAGAATCCCCGATCTTAAGAGAATCATAAGAAGATCCTCCTCCTACAGTATGCGTGAAGTTCTTGCTCAGTCCTACAGTGTTTGCACTATTGGGATGGAAAGAAGGTCTTTATGTGTGATGTCTGTCTTTTGAAAGCCTTTTGGTGTATCACTGCTATTCATCTTGAATTGTTGGGAACAGCATGAAGACGAAGCATGGCATGAAGTGTCACTGCCAACACAAAATTGGCTGTACTGTTAACTTTGAAACTCTACCTCCCCACCCCCACATGAACCACAGAGAGGCAATGCTGTTTATGGCCAGTCTCTGCCAACAAAGCTCAGCGTACACCTAGAGCAGGGTTTCGCCTGAGGGAGGAACCCTCTGACAAGAGGGTTTGCGTTCCTAAATCCCGATGGAGCCCGGCCACTAACAGTACAGAGTTCTCCCAGCAGCCACTTCCTCCTCAGGCATTAGTAGAGTAATGGACTCTCACTTAAGCAAAGCATTTGGCAATGTTGCAATCATGCGCCTTACTATCACAGCATAACCCAAAGTTTTCTCCACTCTGTCTCCATATTGGCACAGTCATCTACCTAACTCATATCTTATTTCCAAGAACACAAAAGCAATGACATAGCACATTGTTCAGTGATCACAGTATCAACGACGTGATAAACTACTGGACATTAACCTTGCACGAGAATAAGACGCCACTTTTTGCACTCTCTAGTATCTACACAAGAGAAACGTAACTACACTCCATGAACGTGTAGTGGTGTAAAGCACATTTGGCCGAGAAAATGTCAACTAACAACAGGGCTTGACAGCAACGGTTGCCCAGCTGCCCTCAGCAACCAGAGTGAATCACTTGACAACCACTTTGTGGCCTCTGGTTGCCCAGTTTGGCAACCGGTTTTTAACATAAAAAATAGGGACAGCAAACAGCTAAACGTGCACCCCAAAAATAAATAAATTATTTTAATATTGCTGTCACAGTCTGAACCAGAACACCGCACGTGCGTTGGGGTTGTACTCACGTGCCCAATTGTGCATCCACCTGTGGGCACATGCACCTGTTTTAGAGACAATGGCGAAGCAAATGAAGTTGTTTGACTGTGGGGTGAAAAGCTCGACTAACCCATCAACACCACAAACTAATGCGCAATTTGATTTAATTGACAAAGAACCTGAACGAAATACAAAAATTAAATTGGGGGGCTTAATAATATTTTATCCGTCTGAGAGAGCGACGCTATCCCATCTAAAGCTGATCTGAAAGCTTCACCTCTGACCAAACACGTTTGTCAATATACAACTAAGCCCCGCCCCCTCCCTCGTGAACAGGTTGTGCTTGTAAACACAGTAGACACGGAGTTGGCGTCGAGAACTCTGAGAACAAACAGAAAGATGATGTATCGTTGGGACACATACATCCATAATTTGCCGTTTCTTTGGATATTTAAGTTCCGGCCCAAAGCAGACGGTAAATATTTATTGTGTAAAATATGTCAACGGGACATCCCGACGAAGATTTATTTGTTTAGACCCACTTGCCATAGTTATTTGGTTTTCTGATTTGATCAAAATTGTATTTTAGTGAAATGTTAAATAAAGCAACTGCACTTGTTGCTTATTGTAAACGAACAGAAATTATTTTATTTCAAATAGTAATATTGACTTATTTTTATTGATTTATACTGATTTATATTTATATTGATTTATTTTTAAAAAGGCGTTAACTGACGGGAATTATTTTATTTTGAATATTCAATAAAAATATAATACATCCACGTGCCTCTGATGTAATTCTTAATATACAGTAGCGTGCCTTTCAATTGCTTTTAAGCTCAATAAACATAGATAATATTTTAGCGGAATCTCTCCCATTTGTCCCGGAAATTGAAATCTCCCAGGACACGCGGACCAGCACCAATTATATCTAACGGAAACTTGGAGCCTGGCAACCACTTATACTAGGGTGGACCCTGCCAAAAAGTGGAAAGACTGAGTATGTTTACTGGTTGAACAACAAGGACTAGAGGTGACCATTATCACACAGTATCTACACTGCTCGGACATATGTAGACTGCTAGAAAGTGGTTTCTCTGGCTGCCGACAGTATTTATTCAGCAAAAGGTACTTGAGCACTTTGTGATTTCCTGTAGTTCAAGAGTTACAGTTTTAGATACCCTTGGGTGGGAGTCAGGAAGGAGTTACAGCAGCAGTTAGAAAAGTAACAGTCCAGAGGACTCTACAAGTTCACCAAATAAGACATTTTTTTACATTTACACTTTAAACACAAGCTCGAGAGAAAGTCACGGGAGGCGAGCCGTTGCAATGGCTTTTGAAAATGAGTGACAGGATTGTCTCCGAGGTAAGTCAATCAGTCAGCCCCACTCCAGCCGCAGATCTTCTGATCTCTCAAGGACAGTGTGCGCCAATGACCGACACTTGAGCTTTTCAGATGCAGACAGTCGGCTCTCAACTTCTAATACAACTCGAATCCTCAAACCACCAAGTAGAAAAAGACCACCACACCGAGCGAGTTCAATAAAATGACTGAACATTGATGTAGCTCAAAGCCTCTGGGTGGTATAGTAATAGTTTGCGCTGCCTTCAGTGACAGCCTGTGGTGATATAATGCTGATATTTCTGTTCAAATTGATCGAGGACACATGACGGCAATTGAAATGACACATAACCTCGCAAAACTTATACAAGCTGCACAAACCACTGGAACTTCATGGATTTATCGACTCCATGAGGATTTTAGTGCATTTAGTTCAGTAGCAACTCTACTACTGTGACTGTGACATACAGTTGGACCAAAGTGTTTGCTAAATGACAGAATGTAATGTAATATCAATCTGTCCGCCGCCTGAAAAAATAAAAACTTTCTCCCCAACTATCTTGAACTATTTTAAAAAGTTTCGGCCCTAAGAGTCACAACAACATTTCTCCCTACCGAAGCCTTTCCGGTTATACAGTATTGATCAAGAAAGTACGTGACATGTTGAGTGCTTTTCAAGCAAATGCAGCAGGTGAGACACTAGATAGAGAGCTTACTTAGTGTAGCTGCTATTTGCTGCTATTAAGACATCAATAATTACTTGAAGCTCATCTTGCAGCACACAGAAATAGCTGCAGCATGACAACATGTGATGTTTACATCTCCCTGAGAGAATACACAGTGAACTGATGAGTTCAGCTTGACTCTGCTTTGCTTTGGTTTGGACGATTTAATGTTACTTGAGAGTTATTAGCTCATTCCATCATGTAATAATCAATGTATTTTCAGCTCTGAATCGGTACTGTAAAACTTATTTTTGCAAGTTTTAAACTTTATCTAAAAATGTGTTAATTACAAAATAATGTCTGTTATCAAAAATATATATATATATTTAATGTGTCTAGGGAGAGAGATGTATGTATGTATGTATGTATAGGACGGAGATACTATCCAAGTACAACAGTGGATGGTCTAGTCCTGGGGTTCTCAACGTGCAGGTCCAGGAACCGCCAGTGGTCCTCCTAGAGGTTCCCGGGGGTCCCCAGTAAATTGATGAACAGTCAAACTTCACCGTTATATAATTTGCAAGACATTAGCACCAATAGAGATACAACTTTTTTTCCCCTTAACTATGTATTACTTATGGAAGTTTGGTGTAAACCATATCTAACATTTACATATTTAAATGATGTCTGTATTTCCGTTTATGTTCACTTACTGTACATTCGCAACGTTTTGTTTTCCACTTGCTTTGGCAATGTAAACATATCTACCATGAGAAAGACTGACTTCTGCTGAGCAGCTCAACCTTCTGCAACTTGGAGTAACTGCAGGGAGGGGTCACCCTCACATCCAGTGCTGCATGCTGACAGGCTTCCCTGGCCTGACGGTTCAGAGCCCAAACACCTACCAGCTTTTTGTTTTTGCCCTCCTCCTCGCTGGACTTCTTTTTAGGGGGTTTATTGGGGTCGTCCCCACCGCTCGCTTGATCCATCATGAACTTATAGTTCCAGCTGGCGGAAAAATTAAAAAAATTTAAAAATAGAAATACGGCAGACCTCTTGAAGTCAGAACTCCCGGGAAGTTTAAGTCCAACTCCAGGTGAGACTTGCAGAAGAAAAAAAAAGGACGAGGGTTAGGTCGACAGCTCGTCAAAAGCCATTTCCGATAAAAGAAAAGTGTAATCCAGATAATTCATCAGTGCTTATCCAGTTGTAGATGCAGGTTACCACAGGGAGAGGTGTGGTGTTTCCCAGCTCACACAGTGGGAGGGGGAGATCCTGAGAAAACAATGTCATTATTAGCAAAACCAGGAGCAATTCAGCTGAAAATCTAACTGATGATTTCTGTTTATAGAAACATTATTATTGCTAATGTTATCATCATTTGAACCAGAGTTTTTATCATTATCACCATTACATATTAGCTTGTTATGAAGTTGTTATTACTATTCTGATATTATTCAACAGAGATAGCACATGGGGAGAGCCAAAAGTCCAGCTGTTTTTTATGTGGTTACAGATGGCAGAGGGTGGAATACAGTTTTCCCAACATGCACACACAGCAACACTGATGAACGCCCAGTTCCCTGACAACAAACTTCACACAATTTCACCAATACTGTTCGAGCGGAGTAAACCGTCATTGCACAACGACGACTCCATGGCATGCAACGTGCGTCAACAATCCCACACTAGCAGAGTTGATGACAAACAACAACGACAAGACCCATTTGGGCAACTAGACAACCGACAACCAAATAAAACAGGACTAGCCTCCAGTGGAAATCACCGTGGCTCTCCGCTTGGGCGACTTTGCAAACACTATCCGCTTGGCCGGGCTGCTCTGGTGACACACCCGCAATGTGCTATTCGTGCCGGGGCGACATTCCAATCCACAAAACGACGCACAATCGGGCGCCGCGGAACAATAACAAGAACACATCAGAAGAAACTCACGCGATCCCATCCGCGGCTTAGCGTCGCAACCGAACCCGAGCGCCAGGCCCTCGCCCCTTTCCCCGCCCGCCGCCGATTCCGATCGGCGGGAGAGCCGCGCGGGGAGCCGCGACTGGCGCCGCGATTGGCCAACGCGGCCGTCCGTCAAGGGGTCGACGCGGCGTCCGGGGTCAGGCTGATTCCGCAGCGCCTGGATGGGACGGAGGGACGGAGGGACGGAGGGACGGCGCTCCGGAGAACGGACGTGAGGAGCGGACACAAAGGAGCGCGGATGGAGCGGCGTCCGCCCCGCGCTGACCGGTCAGCAACCGGGCAGCGCGTCAGGCTGGACCAGGGCTCTGGAAAAAAAATTAAATAAAATGAATATAAAAACATAGGATAATAATAATAATAATAATAATAATAATAACAATAACAACAACAACAACAACAATAATGAATACATGTTTAAATTTAAATATAAAAAAAATATATAATATTTGTATTGTCTCTGTATGTGTCCGTATGTGTGTCTACATCTCGATTATAACACTTTTTTGACGTCTCTAAAGATATTGGAGTCGATCTGCTCCAGTGGTTGTTAAACTTTGTTTCGGGAGTGAAGCCCCTTCTTCAGATTTTTATTTTATTTTTTTTTCAGCTGAGCAAACCCTTCACTGCCATTGAGAGAAAACAAGGACATTTTAATACATTAAATACAACTTAAATTATGTTCTGTACGTGCGTCGTTTTTTTGTGTGTTTTTTTTTTTTTTTGTTTTGTTTAGTTTTGTTTTTTTTTTATCATTTTATATGACTAATATATATACATATTTATTTATTTTTCTAATTTTCGGAGCAGCCACTGCAGTGCCCTGGAGGACCCCTAGGGGTAAAATGAGTTCGACACCCCCGGTCCCGACAACACTGAACAGATACGTTATGTTTGTTGACTCAAGACGGTTGAAAGTGATGAATAGAAGTTGTCAAATGGGGTTTTGATAAACCCCCGGGGGGGAGGATTAAGCATAACGGTGCCGGTCGGGAGATGAAAAACATGTCCTAAAATAAAAATAAATATGTGCACACATGTATAAACAGAGGTTGAGAGAGACTAGAGCCTGTACCGCTGACTGTGCAGATATGGGAAGGTGGCAGTTACACTAAAGTATGAACAAACAGACCTGAGCAAATATATGTAATAACTCCACATGCCCGGAGGTTCAGCTAAATCTGAGAATCAGAAAGACAGCAATTTGGCCCAGAACAAGTTGCCTTCAAATTATGGAGGCATATTTTGTGCGCAATTCATATTATAAACAACAACATGGGTCTACATCAAATTTGTTGTGAGAAATATTAATGATGATCATACATAATCAAAATAAGTAATTATCCAAATTAGTAATAAGTAAGTATGTAATTTTCTGAGAAGAAAGACAAATAAAAACACTCGTGCTTATGTGATGTATTTGGTCATCATATTTATCCTTAATTCTGTGCATATGAAATGCTGTTGTGGTTATTTGGGCATTTTAAATTTCCTTTTTCTAAAACGGAGAGGACATAATAAAATCAGACACATACTAAAATGTGCACTTCCGCAGATGAACTTTTTTTTGGCTATATCCGCGCCATCGTGAGAGACTAGAAACAGGAGGTTTGTGCTTAATTTTTTCATCCCAAAAGTAACGACAACGCACTGTGGCCTGGATATTACAGCGACAAACACAAAGTGGTGCTCAACAACGTTTGACATTACCACGTTACTGTTATCCAGTTTTTCGAAAAGGAGACTTAACGTTGGACTGCATTTACACCCAGTGAGAACCTGCAGCAGAGCGGTACATTTCTCAGTAGTAAAGCATTCTGTGATGTTGCGCCATGAACGGCCATAAATGACGGCAACCGACATTTTGATACGGTTAAAAATGAGCAAACATATCCTTTAATTATTTCATGAGTCGTAATGAGGTGCTACAAACCGGATGTGATGCAACAGATAATATTTGCAAAATAAATAAATAAATAAATAAATAAGGCACCTCCCTGCTCCCCTTTAAAAAAAAAATACTGTATTGATTCGGTGGTCAATACCACTGCTAAATCAGTTGTATCGACCTGTTGCATTGAGCGCTCCTTTATACATGCCACTCTGTGTGTCTCCACAGTGTCGTTGTGTTTGGGTCCAGCTGCAAGCAAGCTCTTAGAATTAAACTAGGCCAGCCTGCTCCCCATCTGTCAAATGCTGGACTCAACTCACCCACTGGTTATTCTACCAAGACTGTCTTTGGAAAAACAACTTGGCAGAGCTCACATAATGTATTGCAGTGAGATTTGGGTATTAGACATGATATACCAGGCATGAGAAGCACTTGTGCGTTCAGATGGATTACAGCTTCCGGAAAGCAAACCCTTTGGAGATTGAGTTGGATTCAAATCACCAAGTCTTTTTCTTGTGTCATACACCACTTGTCAAAGAGCGAGTCGCACAATCTCAGCACTTAAAAGGCTGTGTCTTTTTTTTTTTTTTTTTGCTGATCGTACAATCCTCGGCCTGCCCATTCCCTCTATTAGTTAGTATCAGGATTTGGAATCAGGATTCATTTGCCCCGTCGCTATATTTACACTAATGGCTCTAGATGTGGGACATAATTTTCTCATGAGTAACTCTGCCTTCTTAAACTCAGAGTCCACGACCCCAAGATAAAGACTCTCCCTGATAAGGAGGAACCTTATCCACTACATGTCATTATCTAGTTGTTTTTTGACATCAAAAAGAAGACCTCCAGCCTGCCGGGGGGATTGCTAGAATCCTATAATCCACTGGTAAGAATTTGCTGGTGCACTTTCCATGAAAACATCACTCCATTCATTCAAAGATCGTTGGTTGGAAAAAAAAAAAAAAAAAATTGTGTCACTGACAGAGGAGCACGGCGTGATAGCACAGTGTGGTGAACTCTGGCACTCTCAGAAGAATGGGGCATTCTGTAACCGAGCACAGCAATTACTTGGCCTCCACTCAAACTCTACAATGTGCAAAGATTATTCCATAACTCGCTTTCACAGGCCATTTCCACACTTGGACCAAACTTAAACCTCCCACCATGCTTTGCACTTGTTCTGCAGAGACGTACCCCTTTCGATTGCGGCATCTTGGGGTTCACAGGCATAGGGTCCTCAGCGAGCCCGGGCGGGAGGAAGCACAGCGTTCAGACCTGAGAAGATGAAAGGGAAATGACTTGTAAATTATTCATCACCCTCCCACTGTATTGCAAGAAGAGGCGACGGCCTCGTCTTTTTACTCAGCGAACGCAGAAGGAGGGCAGTGCAGGGCGGACGCCGAGCCACAGTTATTCACTTCGCTTTAAGATGTATAATCTGGAAAAAAAAACACTGAAATACTTTCCAGAATCAGCCTTCCTCTCCCATGTGTTTAAACAGAATATGTTTCTGCATCAATTGTTTATGCAGTTTACTGTACTGTATATTCTTAACTGTGATATTACTCGTCAGATGTTATTGAGACAAATTATATCGGGGTGTTTGGGTACGTATGCAATTAAAGTAATGTACTTTAGTTTCGATTTTTGTTAATTATTATTAATAAATAATTTATAGTTACGATCATGTCACTACTGTAGCCTATTTACATTGTTTTTAGATTATAGGATATTAAATGCTGGTTCCACGGAAAATATACTGTTTACCAGCGGTGTCAAACCACAGGCCCGAGGCCCACATCCTGCCGTGTCACGACTTAATGCGGCCTGCTACATGTTTTAATATTTTGTTAAATCTGAACAACTTTGAACTCACTATTGCTTAATTAATCTACACAATTTTATTTGGTTTACAGAATATAAAACCAGAAAGTAGAATAATGAAGATTTGTTTTTATGATAAGGAGTCGTTTATCCTCCCCGTACATTTATTAAACAATAAAAATAAGCATGGAAAGTGCATTTACTTTTTTTTTTTTTTTCTGTGAACAATCTAATTACTCTCCAAATGTCTCCATCAGACACCTGTATGCACCAACTTGCGCTGGGTTTACCTGTTGCCACAGCAACCAGGGAAGTGAGTGTGCCAGTGCAAAGACGCCTGAGCAGCCTCGCCCATGTGACAACCTGGGGACAAACACAGAAAGTCACTGAGCAGATTGTCATCACTGCGTGGTATTTGGCAACTACAGAAACCTTGAGTCTTCCGGAGGCAAGTGGCGAACACAAGCACCGCTGACAACACCGTGGCTTGGTTCACTGACTAATAATGACATTTTTTGGGAAGGAAAATAGTCTCAGGTTGTACCAACATGACTGATATACAGCAAATTAGAGGCCACAGCTGTGCTTTTTGGATGGTAAGCAACCGTTTTTGACATGGGTGTCTATTTCACTCTCGGGTTATGGCAGGAGTTGGTGTTTTATTGATCGATCCAAACCTGGCAACAGGCATAAACAGTTTATGGTCTCATTTAGGTCCAAAAAATATAGTTCTTGCAGTAAGTTCTAAGTAGGGAAGGGCACAAGCAATCCACTGCTCTAGGGAATTTTCTGTAAAACTTCATCAGAATCAGAATGTGTTCGTTCGGCCAAATACATTTTACATTTACAATCACACATATTTGAGTGTTTTGGTTCCATGCTACAAGCTCCGGCTGAAGCCGAGGAGGGAAACGCCTCGCTGTGGCCGTTTCTCTCCCCCTCCACCAGGATGTTCAGTTTAAAAACAGGCTCAAGTGGTGAGAATGAACCCCCGCTGTCCGGGCTGTAAACAACTTGGCTCACCATCCTTAATCTGCCACGTCATAAGAGACTCTATTGTTCAGGCAGAGCAGGGAGTGCACTCAGGACGCGCTGCCCAATTTCCTTGAGGTGAGTGTGGAGCCGGGCGGTGATCTGGCCGTGCTCACTGGCAGCAGCACAGTTCTCCAGTAGCGCTTATGCAAAACCTCCAAACACTCCATGCAGATGGGACTGTAATGGAGGATGATAAGATAGGCTTTGGGGTGTAAATGTAGGAAGATTTACATTTTCTTTTTTCTTTACCGACGCTTGCCTTCATTAGCTAAAATTAGCTACATTATTTTTGACAGTTATTTTTTTGTTGTTATTTTTATATTTATATTGATATTTTTATGATAATGTTTATTACATATTATTGTTGGTAGTAGGAATATTATCATTATTACCAGCCATTATATTATCATTATTATTGTTAATAGTAATAGTAAATAAAAACAAATACAAATGTAATGGTAAAGTAATGGTAAACAATATTTAGATATTCTCTTGCATTTCATTTAAATAATTATGCCGTACACTCTTGAGCCATGTATTATTAGTATGATTACTTTATTACTTATTACATTTTTTATTGTCGGCATGTTTATTGCATCTGTTACAAGCCTTGCCCTTTTAAGAAGGTGGCCTTGTTGGTAACCTGTGCAGGGGATGTAGAGGGGGTGAGTGTGTTGGGGCTCGTCTGGGATAAATTCTACAAGAGACGCCAAGAGTCATCACCCCATCATTTGGCGAGAGAAAAAAAATAGATAATAAATCTGCAGCGGACTCAACAACGGAAACTGGCGGTGTTCGAGAATAACCGTAATGTCAGGAATATGAATCACATCAGGGTAATAAGACCAAGTATGACTCCAAATCCATTTTTGGCAGATGTGGCAGAGACTGTTCAAGTTAACATGGACTTAGTTAACCAAGCGTACCGCGGATATGCTGACCACAGATAAAGTAGCAACCCCTACGTGGCTAGCATGCAGCCACCATTAACGGCATGTGGAACAGCGGCCCACACATCACTGTGTGGAGCTACCAGCGGATAGTGAATGATATAGAGGGCGTCAATGGACCGTGCTCGGAGCATGCGGCAGCCATCTGCATCGAACTGAGACACAAATTTGGAAACTAGGTAAAACCTGGCACACACAGAGATGACATCTATGAGAAGGTTTCCACTGTGTATGCTGATTGTGCAGAGCTGGAGCAGGATGCCATCAGTGTGGAGATTGTCAAACTCCCTGGCCAGCACTGAGATGGTGCAAATGCTTTTGGAGGAGTAGCCATGCACCCTGGCGAGAGCCTATGACATAGCCTACAGGTAGGAGACAACCAGTAGGGCCGCCAAAGCAGTCACACAGCCCACGTGGTCAGGTGTGCCTAGTTTTATAGAGTGGAGAGCCAGAGCTGCTACGGTACATGAAAATGCAAAAATGCTGTGAAGTATCAAGGAGGGAGGCTATAGGCCCCATTCGCTCACCAGAGAGTGCACCAGAATATAATCAGCGGTGGCGCCCCAAGAAAAATAACATATGGAAAAAACAATTTGATGGAGGTTATTTCCACAATTGAGGACACCCCCCCCACCAAGTGTTTAATTGAAAATCACCACTTCCTAGTGACTTGGGTTGTTGTGCAAGCACAGCGGTCCACCGACATTCCCATCAGAGTCTTCAAGGCTCAGTCAAGTGTTCGTCAGACTGCTTGAAGCCAACCCAAAGTTGAAACCATCCAAGTGCTACCTTTTTCGGGAGAAAGTTTTATACTTGGGGCACAGCCAAAGTTGTCGCCACAAACCCCCAGAAGGTTCAAAGGGTGATGGAGTGGCCCTCACTCCAGAACATCTCAGAGGTGCACCAGTTTGTTGGCCTGGCATCCTACTACAGATGTTTCGTTGAGGATTTTGCCACAGTGGCCAAGCCGCTTCATAAACTAACTAAAAAGTATGCACAGTTTAGGGACAGCCGAGTGCCAGGAGGCATTCGAGGAACTGAAAGTCTGACTAACGTCAGTGCCTGCTCTCACCACCCCCCCTTGACAGTGGCAAGTTCTTCCTGGACACTAACACTAGCGACTGGGGAATCGGAGCAGTCCTCTCCCAAATGCAAGGGGATGAGGAGAGTTTTGGTTCTGGCTGATGGGAGTAGAAGATTGTCATCACCACCAGACGGAAGCTCTTGGCACTAGTGGAGCTCAACTCCCACTTCAGACAATATCTGCTTAGGAGATCAATAGACGTCTGGACCAACCACAGTAGCCTGCGCTGTTTGTTTTTTTTGAGCGAGTCGAAGGGAAAACTCACTGATGGGAGAAACCGGCGGAGTATGACTTCCAGGTGCTATGCCGCCCAGGAGAGCACCCCCAGAATGCTGATGCACTGCCTAGAAGACCCTGCTGAAATTAATGTCCCTGCACAGTGCCAGAGCCCAACCTCAGCAACAACCAGCACAAGGGAGTACAGTGCAACCTGACCGACAGTCCAGCTGAAGACGCCATCATCATAACACCCACAAAGCAACCTCCAGTGGGGGTATCAGGACTGCATTATGTTTCCAGTGTGAGATCAGGAAAAAAACAGGAGAAAGCAGTATGGAGTATGCATGCCTGCACCAGAAGCCGGCTTTGGGCAGTGCTGGAGTGGCTCGGAGCCCAGCAGGGAGCGCGGGGGTTCTCCGCTCCCTCATCTCATGGTCCCGCATGCAGGGAAAAAAGTCAATAACTTCTGCTTTTCATTTTTTGATTGTAAATTGGATATGAAATGATCGAATGATACACAGATATTCCTGTCCATTTATCATAGTGTCATGTTTCCATCAATGCCAATCCGAGCAGGAGCCGATAAATACCCGTGACTACTGCAGAGTCATTTGTCCCAGGAATGAATGCCGATTGTAACCTTTCCGACGAAAGACAAAACCAGATGTTGGAAAAAAATAAAATAAAATAAGCACTAACTGGGTGTTAGCGGGTTTCTTGTGCACAGCAAAATAGGTATCATAGAGATGGCGTCATACTGAGGAGGTTTTACTTTGCTGAAGGAAAAGTCTTCTTCCCACAGATCCTTCTGCCACATGTGGGTGGCCATTTTGGGGTGGAGAGGACCCTTGCCCGCATTAAGACTCTGTACTTTTGGTAACAACTTGAAAGGCAATGTCACCCTGGGGTGCTGCACCTGCACCAGCTTTGCTGCCAAGAAAACTCCCCAGGCGGCCATGGGCACCGTGAAAGTTGACGCCACCATGGAAAGGATCACAGTTAACCAAATGGGTCCGTTAAATGAGACTGAGATGCACAACCACTTCACAATGGTGGTTTAGGACTTCAGCAAGTGGAAGGAAGCCTCTCCAGTTCCCAAAGAGAAAGCAACCACAGTGTCTGAAAAGATTGCCTCTGAGTTGGTTTGTTGGTAAGAGCCCCACACTTCCGTCACAGTGATCACAGCAGAAATTTTGAGTCAGCTGTGGTCCAGGAAGTAGAGTACAGTAGGCAGATATGGGCCTGGACAGCACTGGCCCACCCACAATAATTACGTAAATCTCACAATGTAAGAAAATAAATAAATATGAACTTGATTTATTGTTATTTGTGTACAAAATACAGGACGCTCTAACTGATATCTGTTGAGTCCAGGCTGCAAGGCTAAGGGCGCGCATGACTTTTCCCAGAACAAGCCGGGGCTTGTTCAAGGTTGAAGGTAGCTTCCTCTATAACTGTCTTGATAAGTAATAGAAAAAGAATGGTGAATCTGCGAAGACACAGGAAGCACCCAACCCATTCAGCCAATTTAGCATCCATTCCTTGTCAGCCAAACCCTGTCCCAAAAAATAGGGCAGATAATGCTTTTAACACACTAAATCAAACTGTATTAAAAGTTAGGTCTTTGGCAGGAAAAGCATTTTTAATTAATGAATTTATAATCAAGCACAGCCTTGATTTAATGTTTTTAACTGAAACTTAGTTAGACCGAGATAACAGTGCAGTTGTTCTTATCAAGTCAACCCCTCCAACTTTAGTTTCATGAGTGAAGCTAGAGTGGATAACAAAGGAGATGGAGTTGCCATTGTGTTTAATGATTCCCTCAAAGGAAAGCAGATATCTTATGGAAACTTTGCTTCTTTTGAATATGTGGCTCTTCAGTTTAATTCCTCCTCTTGAGCGATGTTCCTAAATATTTACAGGCCACCTATATACTGTGAAACCTTTTTGATGATCTTGGTGAAACGCTGTGGATAATCTGTGTTGATTGCGTAGTTATTGTTGGTGATTTTAACATCCATGCTGACAACCCCCAGGACAAGGGGACCAAAGAACTGAATTGTGTACTTGATAACTATGGACTGACTCAGCATGTGACGGAGCCCACACACAAGGGCCACACTCTTGTCTTTATCATCGCCAAGGGTCTGAACATTTCTAAGGTGGTGGTGACAGATTTTGCTCTATCTGATCATTCCTCTGTTTTCTTTGAGAGTACTATCTCCATGCACACAAATGTTCAAACAGAGGTCATCACAAGACGGTATATCAGTGAAAACACCAGTGAAATATTT
The DNA here is from genome assembly GCF_960531495.2 of Zeus faber. NCBI lineage: Eukaryota > Metazoa > Chordata > Actinopteri > Zeiformes > Zeidae > Zeus > Zeus faber. Next base: position 26,489,894 of record NC_137199.1, read on the forward strand.
ATTCAGGCTTTGTCATCCACACCCGCCCTCCCTTGGGTCTCAGTCAATGAGCTTGTAGATAATTTCAATTATAAAATTACAAATTGTATTGATGCCATTGCACCCACTAAGGCAGGGGTCGGGAACCTATGGCTCTTTCAATGATGGTATATGGCTCGCAGACAATTTTGAGCTAAAATTTTTCATCACAATTAAAAAGTCAGAAATAATTATTCTGTGTCATTAAAGTAAAACAGGTAAGAGAAATTACAATTGAAAATAAAATTCTAAATATAAATGTGGCAGACAAAGGGGCTTAGTCAAGCACCGGCTGCGGACGACAGAAAGACTCAAGGGCGCCTTTTACTTAGCGCCCTGCCCCTCCCGGGTCTCTGCTCAGGCGCCACTTGTGGGAGTCTCTGCCCACAGGTAAGGGTTTAGGGAGGGAGTCTTTCTGGCCGTGGTGCACCGACATGGCGAGAGTTTTATTGTTCATTTCAATATGTGGCACGCAGGCCACAATTATATATATCACTGAGGATTATTAAAATAATTGTGGATAATAATGATCCTCTTGGGTGCAGGAGGAATGGCGGTTCAAATCTTCACGTTCATTATGAAATCTTAAAGAGAGCATTCATAATTTGAAATTGTGAGATGCAAGGCGCTCCTTCTTCTCTGACATCATCGTCTTAAACAATAATAATGCAGGTGCCTTGTTCGCTACCGTCGCCAGGCTAACAAACCCTCCTGTGTCAGTAGCCTCTAAACTTCTGTCCACCAGGGTCTGCAATGAATTTGTTCCTTCACCGACAAAATTCAGAAAATTAGACATGCAGTCAGTACCACCATATCAGGTACAGTATGTGTGCTGTCCCTCTGTCCACTAAAAATCAATTCAAATACCATGACACAATTTGATCTGATCAACCATAAAAACTTGGAGGACATTATACAACATCTGAAATCCTCCTCTTGCTGCCTTGATATTCTGCCGTCTACAGGCTTTTTCAAAAATGCTTCAAATTGCATGCGCTCAGATCTTCTACAAACTGTCAACACATCTCTTCTCTCAGGTTTCTTCCCACAGGCCCTGAAAGAGTCGTCATCAAGCCACACTTAAAAAAGAACAGCTGAACAATTTATTGGCAATACACAACTGTTTTGATGTCTTCCATTCAGGATTTCAACCACACCACAGCACTGAGACTGATCACGTTAAGGTCTTCAATGACATCCATATAAACACAGACGGTGGCAGAATTTCAGGCTTAGTATTACTGGATCTCAGTGCTACATTTGACACAGTTGACCACAACATATTATTTGACCCACTGGAAAATTGGGTGGGATTTTCTGGCACGGAACTAAAGTGGTTTGAATCCTACTTAAAGGAGAGGGACTGTTTTGTGTCTATAGGTAATTACACATCTGAGTGGACAACAATGACATGCAGAGTTCCCCAAGGCACCATTCTGGGGTCTCTTCTGTTTTACATCTACATGCTCCCATTGGCTCAGATTATGGAAAACAACAAAATATGTTACCATAATTATGCAGACGACACACAAATTTACATAACAAATTCACCAGGGGACCATACATGGTCCAATACAATCACTGAGCAAGTGCATTTAACAAATCAACGATTGGATGTGCCAGAATTTTCTCAAATTAAACAAAAACAAAACTGAAGTAATTGTTTTTGTAGCCAACGAAGAACGACTAAAAGTCAGCACTCGGCTTCAATCAGCAATGTTCAAAAGCACAAACCAAGTCAGAAATTGTGGTGTAGTCATGGACTCAGACCTAAATTTCAACAGCCACATTAAAACAATTACAAAGTCAGCCGACTATCACCTAAAGAACATATCAAGGATATAAGGAGTTATGTCTAAGCAGAATTTGGAAAAACTTGTCCATGCATTCATGTTTAGTAGACTAGATGACTGTAATGGTGTCTTTACAGGTCTCCCTAAAAGATCCATCAGACAGCTGCAGTCGATTCAGAACGCTGCTGCTCGAGTCCTCACTACAGATCTTTACACTGGCTTCCTGTCCGTCAAAGAATTTATTTTTAAAATACTACTGTTGGTTGATAAAGCACACAATGGTTGAGGGCCAAAATACATTTGTGATCTTCTGCTTCGTTATGAACCATCCACACCTCTCAGGGCGTCTGGGACAGATCTGCTCTCTGTCCCCAGAGTCAAAGCTAAACATGGAGAAGCAGCGTTGGGTTTTTATGCACCACATACTGTATCTGGAACAAACTTCCAGAAAACTGCAGGTCTGCTGCAGCTCACCTCTTTTAAATCAAGGCTGAAGACTTTTCCCATTCGCGACTGCCTTTTATTAAACCTAATAATAATTTCTTGCACTTCCACTTTGAATTGATTTTATGCATTCTATTTCTTAACTCTATAATGTGTTCTTCCTTTTATAATGTGTTTCCTTTGCACTATGCATTCTATTTTACTTTTTACTTTTGTTTTTCTATGTCCTTTAATAATGTGTTTCTTGGCACTTTGTCTTGCACTGTGCAGCGACATGCTTTTTATGTTTTATGTAAAGCACTTTGAATTGCCTTGTTGAAATGTGCTATACAAATAAACTTTCCTCGCCTTGCCCATTGTATACTTGTCGGTTTCATTTGTCCTCGGAGCTGTTGAGGAGGAGTGCGGTTTGGCAGCGGGGAAGAAGGGGGGTTACACCTCTGTAAAATTTGCTTCCAAATTGAGCGATGTGATTTTTTTCTGGATCGTGTGGATAAAGAGAAACAGTTTGGTGGAAAGCGGAATCATTATCCGTGACACTTTTGTCCCCATTTTCACTCTGATGAACCCTGCCAAAAGAATGACCATTTCCCATGTGCCCCCATTCATCACTAATGAAGTGTTAGGAAAGGAGCAGGCCAGGTCCGGGCAGATTGTTTCCCCTATTAAATTGATTTCCTTAAGTTGCAAAGCTACTCAGCTTAAGCAGTTTTTTTAGTTTTGAAGACAAGTCTTTATGATTTAAAAAAACAATGCAACGGAACTGAAAATGACATGGAAATACAGAAGCGGGTGATGGATTACACGTTTATGCCACATCTAAAACAATTAAATGCTTTGGGTGTGGAAAAGAGGGTATTTTGATCAACACCTGCCCTGAAGAGACTGTCAGCAGGACAGATCCCCCTGAGCTCAAACCTCCTGAAGCCCCATTCCCCCCTATAACCCCAACCCCGACTGAACACCCAGTTCCCACTCTATACCGTTAGAGCCTTTATAGACTGAGTTCTGTTGGTTGAGCATGTTGGATAGTCAGTGTTTTTCTGTGATTGCTTTTGTAAAACAGAATCTTGCAAGGTAAAATTGTCGCTGTTTTTTTCCGTTGATCTATGTTTGATCTTTTTTTTTTTTTTTTTTTTTATACGTTTTTATAAGTCCTTCTTTTCTGGGAAAAGATGGCCCATCCAATTTTGTACTGGCCCATCCAAAATACAATTTCTGCCTGTGCCACTGGTTCCAGGGGATATGCGAACTGTGGAATTGAAAAAACACTAACTACTCCAGTTAACCCCCAGTCCGATGGCCAAGTGGAGCACTTTAATGCCACCCTACAGAAAATCGTGGCTTAACATGCAACCAAACACAGCTCCAGGGGACTGTCGCCCAACATGATGCTCTAGAGGAGGGAAATCACTGAGCCTGTTGGCCTGGTTGCTGGTATGCCACCCAACAACAACGATGTTAATACCCCTCCACATTATGTCATGCAGCTCAGAGAATGGCTGGAGCTCTCTCACCAGTTGGCAAGGGAAGCCTTGGGGCTGAGTATGCCGAACAACAGTATGACAAGAACATCTGCCAAGTCCAATGACAAGTCGGGAATGAAGTATGGCACCTGATAAAAGGCACTAAGAGAGTGAAAAACAAAGTATGGAAGTTTTTGCCTTTGCTGACCTAGTGGAGTGGGCGTGTGTGTGCAGCCACAGCCAGCGTGAGATGCTAAGAGAGAAAAGATTTATATAATTAGAAGGAAAAAGAGCTTAGAACATCACCCAGACGCTGTTCATTATGTTTACCGCTGTACCGAAATAAAGTCCCAGTTCTCCACAGCAGAGGTGGCCCGGACTCGTAATAAAAGGTTTGTTACCAGCTACAAGCCTGGCTAAGCACCAGAGGCCTTACCAACCACGGTTTGGAGCCGCGAAAGCTGGAAAGGTAACATGTGTATATGTTGTGAATTCAGTGTACATTCTCCTAATTTACCAGCATGTGAAACACAGCATATTTCAACATACCACTTGCTAATGGGAGTGTGATTACATATGACTATGCACTAATTGCTTTATACTTATGTAACATACTGTACCTTTAATAAGCTTAAAATTTCACAGTCCGCTTTACAAGTGCTACTCCCTGTTCAGTTCTGTTTATGGTGCACATACATTTTATTTAATTTGAATCTCTTTTTTTAAAACTTATACTTGCACTTATCTGTCAACTTCTGCTGCTGTAACACCTCAAATTCCCTTTGGGGATCAATAGTGTTATCTCTTATTTTTAAGTGCATATGATCATGCGCCAATTGAAACTCATTCTCAGTTGAAATAGCTGAAGTCACAATTTCTGTGTAAATGCTTTGAAGCCTCCTTAATTAGAAAAATCATTCAATGCCTGACACCATTGTCACCAGCAGCTTATAATTAAAATGCTAATTCGGAAAGGATGCAAGTGATGAGGGGAAAAAACTAAACATTTTATGAAGTACACTGCACAAAGTTCAAACAGATTCATTAATTTAAGTGGGCAACTCAGACTGATTTGTGAAAACATTTACTTTCCATTGGTAATTCTAAAATTCCAGCCTTGTTTTATTTAAAGGGAACCTATTATGAAAAACTCACTTTTTCAGTGCTTGTGCACATACATTTGGGTCTCTGATGGGCCTACTAACACACAAACTGTGAAATAAGACAACACAGTCAGTATTTTTGTGAGCAGCCATTGTCAGAAAACATGTGATTCAACAAGCTGTTCGGATTTGCAATCCCTTCTTACATGACTCGGCCCACATTAGAATTAAAACTGGCCCCCATCTGAGTGACTCCAAAAAAAAGTATGCGGTAGATAGTGTAGGCTGCGGCGCAAGATACGCTGTGAATTTCTCCAAACAAAACCAATAAAAAATTGTGTTTATTGTAGATGTATTTATTTTATTTTGGACCTTTCGTGCGGTGTCCCCCACAAGCTTGAAGCACAGCAACGAAAGTGAAGCCTTAGAAGCAGGTAGATCTAATATGAGTGAAGATTCAGCAGCTGGATTGCTTATTTCTCAAGCCTCAAATTTGTTCAGAAACAGATTTTGGTGGACTGATGAGGTGAAATCAGTGAAAGTTTATGGATTGAATACAACGGAACCCAGAACTCTTGCTCAAACCCCATTGGCTCTGATAAAGCGGTCCCTTCTTATTGGCTTATAGAACCAGGAACTTGTGCTTAAACCCCATTGGCTCACAGAACTAGGTGCCATCCACGAAATAGACTGTGCTGGAATAGGATGGCTTAGAGCAGGGGCGTCCAAACTACGGCCCCCGGGCCAACTGTGGCCCATGTTCATTTTTAATTGGCGCGCAGCAAATTCAAAAAATATAATGGAATATGGCCCACACATTAAACTTGTGCTTGACTGTATTGTACTTCTTAGTTTTAACACCAGGTGGAGCTACTGCCTTGAACAAGGCAGATTCTCCACAAAACAATAGTTAGCGTGTCCAGAAACACAGTTGTCTGGCGAATCAAAGACTTGTCAGCTAACTTAAAACATCATGTGTCAGATAAAGCTTGTGCTTTTGAATTTTACGCAATTGCATGTAATTAGAGCACAGATGCCACAGACACCGCACAGCTGTTAATTTTTTTGCGGGGATTTGACGATAACTTCTGCATTACGGAGGGCCTGCTTGATCTTAGGAGTCTAAAGGGGTAAAGGACATTTTTGAAGCTGTGTCAGATGCAATTGACAAGATGGGACTTAAATGGGACAAGCTGGGTGGAGTTACAACGGATGGGGCTCCAGCAATGGCAGACGAGCGCAGAGGAATGGCCTCTATGGTGTGCGCCAAGGTGCAAGAGAGTGGAGGTGAGGCTGTTAAAATGCACTGTATCATCCACCAAGAAGCCCTCTGTGCAAGACAGCCCAGCTTGGCAATGTGATGAACACTGTTGTGAAAAGTGTCAACATAAATCGAGCACAAGGGCTCTACCACAGAAAATTTCAAGCTTTCCTATCTGATATTGATGCTGAATACGGGGATCTACTCTACTATTCTGATAAGCGCTGGCTAAGTCGCGGCTGCATGCTGCAGCTTTTGTGCTGCGTGCTGTTATTCCCGAAGAAGGGCCGACCTCTTCATTAGCTAAGTGACCCTCTATGGTTGGCAGACCTGGCATTTTAAGTTGATCTGAACACACTGAACAAGAGCCTACAAGGCAAAGACCAGCTTGTACCACAACTTAATGCGCACATGAAAGCATTCTGTTTGAAGCTCCGTCTCTTTGAGACACAACTACTTAACTTCAATGTTGCACACTTCCCCACGCTGTCCGAAATCAAATTTGCTTTTCCGAAGGCCAAGCTTTCGGCTAAAAAGGGGAAATATGTGTCTGTGATCCCATCTCTCACGACAGAGTTTAGTCAGCAGTTCCAAAATGTTTCTATTGTTGAGAAAGAAATCAAGCTGTTCACGACTTCCCTGCTGATGGATGCAGAAGAAGTGGAAGAGAGTCTCCAATTAGAACTTATCGAAATGCAGTGTGATAATTCTCTGAAGAATCCACATCAGCTTCTCTCCCTACCCGACTTCTACCGGAGCTTGGAAAAGGCCAAGTTCCCTCTGATGAGACACCACGCAAAAAGAATGATGAGTCTGTTCGGCTCAACATATGTATATGAGCAAACATTTTCTTTGTTAACTTTGAACAAAAGCATATTAAGAACCATAATGACCGACAGCCATCTCTGTGATGTCCTTCGCATCTCAACCACCAAACTTACTCCTGACCTGCCAGCCATCCTTCCAGTCCAAAGCGCAGCATCACTGCTCCCACTGAGTGCAATGCTGTTTCCATTATAGGTGAGTTAAGATATATATTACACAGTATTCATGTGTTAATAAGTCAATCAAAGTTGATCACATTTTCTAACAAATGTTAGTTCATGTGTTAACAAGCCCAATAACTTATTTGCATAACAAGCTTGAAATATACCCGCCTCGTGTCTATTATGCCCGTTTTAGTATTTTTACAGCTTATGTGTGCGTAATCTCCGGGTGCGTTGCAATGACATTTCACTGCATATACACTACTCACAAAAAGTTAGGGATATTTGGCTTTAGGGTGAAATTTATGGAAAATGTATAAAGTTCACGTTACAGTGATATTGTATAATGAAAGTATGGCATTTAAGTAGAAGCACGCAAAGGTGATTTCTTCATCTCAAACATTACCTAAAACAAAAGCCAACAACAGTGGTGGGTTTACCACAACATAAAATGTCTGTCTCAATAACTTGTCATGTGCCCTTGAGCATCAATTACAGCTTGACAACGACGTCTCATGCTGTTCACAAGTCGACTTATTGTCTGCTGAGGCCTGGCCCCCCACTCTTCTTGAAGGGCGGCCCTCAGGTCATTGAGGTTCTGGGGTACAGAGTAACGAGCCTCTACACGGCGACTCAGCTGATCCCACAGGTTTTCTATGGGATTCAGGTCTGGAGAAAGTGCAGGCCACTCCATTTGAGGTACCCCAGTCTCCAGCAGCCGTTCCCTAATGATGCGACCTCGATGAGCTGGAGCATTGTTGTCCATGAAGATGAAATGAGGCCTGTGTTGTTCATGCAGGGGCACAATGACTGGATTAATGATATTATTCAGGTAGTATGGGCTTGTCACCGTACCATTTACAAAGTGTAGGGCTGTTCTGTATTGACTAGACACACCTGCCCACACTGTAACACCACCACCACCACCAAAGGCTCGTCTGTTGACAACAGTGGCTGATGCATTGCGCTCTCCTTGATGTCACCAACATCGTTGGCGGCCATCATTTCTGCTCAACGTGAATCGACTTTCATCAGAGAACAGCACTGAGGCCACCGGTCCCTCGTCCAGCGTAAATTCTCCCTGGCCTGTGCAAGACGATGATGCCTGTGCCTGGTGGTGTGGTCAGGTACCCTTGCAGGTCGTCTAGCACGCAGACCACGCTGATGTTAATGGTTTTGAATGGTCTGACGTGACACTTGGGGGCCTCTCACCTCCCTTAAATGTGCCTGGAGTTGAGTGGCATTCATCATCCGCTTCCGCAGGGCACTGTTCACAATGAAGCGCTCATCAGTGTGGGATGTGGCCAAAGGACTTCCACTTCTATGCCTTTCTGTGACTCTTCCAGTGTCTCTGAATCTCTGTTGCAACCTGCTGATGACACTCTAAGCTCAGTGGCCACTTCCCTCTGAGAACATCCTGTTTGAAGCCTTGCAATGGCGAGGTACTGTTGATCAATTGTTAGGTGTCGTCTTGGTCTCATGATGTCAGAATGTGAACAGCATGATGAGGAGGGCTGTTTAAATACCAATTCTATTTGAACCAGGAAATGTATTGGTCGATTCATGGATCCAACACCTGTTGTGAATTTTGCCGTTCAGCTCCTTGTTAGAGAACAGCAAGTTGTGCAAAAAGTACTGAAACATTGAACAGTTTGACATGTGCATTCAAAAGTTTAGAGAAGGTCAAATTAAGTTCACCTGTAAAGGTTATAGTGCATTTTAGGTTCATCCTGAAATTTCACCCGAAAGCCGAATATCCCTAACTTTTTGTGAGTAGTGTATGTATGAATGTCTGTATATGTATGTGACAAATAAACCTCTTGAATCTTGAATATACCCATCCACTTTTCCCCTTACTTTCCCCCCTTATTAGAGGGCTGTGAAGGCAATCTGAGGCTGCTGTTTTGAGTGTGTTGCCAACCTTTTTTGTAACAAAATATATGAAAACTTTTGAAGGCTGTGATTTTGGCTATTTTTTTTCTTTAAGCATATTCAATTATCAAGCATAATTTACCTACATTTGATTGATGTACCTAACTTTAATACACTAGAGGTGAGGTGATATACCTCACCTCTAGTGAGTGGCCCAGCCCTTTGTATATTTTTCTGTATGTGGCCTACAGTAAAAAGTGGGGACACCCCTGGTTTAGAGGCATGCTAGAATGGCTAGAATGCACAAGTGGTATTTTCAGCAAGAGAAAATTCGAAAACATGTTTTGGGGATTTAAGAAACTTATATTATCTTGTTGAAAAGAAGCATAATAGGTCTCCTTTAATATATTCTATCAAGGCAACTTAAAGCCCCTGAACGTTTTGGTGAGCTGGTTCCCGTGTGAAAATATTTAAATGTGTAAATCTGAAGGGTGGTGCTGCTGAAAAGGGAGCATGCATGCACCACCTAATCCTCTCAGGATAAAGACACTTAATTCAAAACGCAGAGAGAGAGGCTTGTCAGGTCAAACACTTCAGGGACCAAAAATACTCCAGCTATGAACTAAAATTTTCCTGAGTTCATATTTCAAATCAGAAAGTCAGGAGAAGGTTTAAACCTGCACAGGAAACTGAAGACATGCCACACTTGGACACATATCAACATAATAACAATGCTCAACTCAAGCCATTTCAAAACGTGAATGTCGGTAAGACCTTGTAGAAGTGAAGCAGCAGAGAACAGCAACTTTTGGCTCAAGCATTTTGTGGGGGGAAAAGAAATTGATGAAGCAAAGCATGCTGTGTATCCAACTGCACCTTAGCATCACATTAAATTGTACTTTCACTCTCTCTCATCCGAGGCCTTGGCTGCATAGCATTTGCACATTCTTGCCACGTTGGCAGGGCTCAACATTTTGTGCTCCAGTTCACCTACTTGGGGCCTAAGGAAGAAGCTTTGAGAAAGTAATTTATCTACTGTAATGTCACCTAGTTCATCACAGGCGCACACCATTCACATCTCGGACCAATTAAGTCCACATTAGTTATTGATGCCCCAATTAACCCACTTGGGCCTAATTGGAGACCCTACATAGCTTCTTCTGTTATTTAGAACATTGTTGGACGGAGGTATCTCGCTTACCGACACAGGAACCAGCTTTTTGACTCCACTGAACCTGAAGGAGATCTTCATCAGCAGATGAAGCGAAAGAAATGGATATTATAATTGAATAATAATATTATATAATATATTGTGGCAGTTTCACCTGCCACACACCACACAAGTGGCACGTTCAGGGAACTGAAGACAGGGTTATAAACACACAAGTTTATTGTGGAGAAGGGGCTTGATAGAACAAGCCCCAGAGCACATGGACACAAGTCATGACAAGGGCTCCACTCTTCTGAGTGTGTGTCGGGATGGGGGTTTTAACCTGTTTCTTGTTCGACGAACCAACAGGAATGCAGTCACTCTGATCCTGAGTTCTTAATATCTAGATCCAGGTCAGGTGTGGCTGCTCAAACTACACCATCCCCACACCACATACCCCCAACACCAAACTGAGGCCAGAGAGAATACCTGGCCAAAGCCCACACCCCCGCCAAGCAGAGAACAAAACAGAAAACAAAACGGCTAAAATACTGACTCTGACATAGGGTTCCTATACTTAAAATAAATAAAACACCGGACTCTGAAACAAGGTTCCCAAACCTCAAACCAACAAATGTCCAAAAAAAAAAAGAAGCAGCTCAGATGAAGTGCAGCTCCACCGGCTTCCTTCCCTCAGGGCGACGATGCAGACTCCCTTTCTCTCTTCCGGCGCGTGGGGCCTCGAGCTGCTGTGTTGGCTGGTAGAGGCATGGCCAGGCTTGGCTGTTGCGGGGGCTGCTTGGAGGGGTGGTCGGGCTGCTGGGCTGCTGGATGGTCCTGGCGGTGGCTGCTGGGCAGAGAAGCTGGGCTGCTGGATGGTCCTGGCGGTGGCTGCTGGGCAGAGAAGCTAGCTGCCAGTGGTTACCTGTGGCGGTTGCTGTGGCTGCTTCTCCCCCAGCCCTCCACCAGACACCATCTGTGCTGCTGCTGCCAGTCAGGAGAAGGTTGGTGCTGGGGCTGCCTATTGACCGCCCCTCTGTCTCCCTTTCAGGTGCTGGAGAGTCCCTGTTCATGTGCCAGTTTCGCCTACCACACGCCACCCAAGTGGTGTGTTCAGGGACCTCCAGAACAGAGACACAGAAGACGGGGTTGTAGAAAACACACTAGTTTATTGTAGAGAGGAGGCTTGGTAGAACAAGCCCCAGAGCAGATGGACAGATGTCATGACAGGGGCTCCTCTCTTCCGAGTGTGTGTGGGGATGGGGGTTTTAACCTGTTGCTCGTTAGACCAACCAACGAGCAAAGGTATGCAGCCACTCTGATCCTGGGTTACTGTTTATTATAATAATTTGCACCCAGTTTCCACTTGCACACTTTCCAACTACAATATTGGCACACCTATCAGTATACACACCCAAACAAACACACACACACACACACACACACACACTCATTAAACACCTCTGCCAACACTCCCAGAAACACCTCCAACGTGCATGCATATGTGCGTGCGTGCGTGTGTGTGCGCGCAAATAAGTCCCACAAGAAATTCCACCTGCTCCAATGTTGCATGAAATTCAAAGAAAAAAAAAAAAAAAAAAAAGTGTATGACAAGCCGACTATTTTATTTTATTTAGAAGAGCTGGGATTGAAAGTGTGGGGGGGGGGGGGGGGGTTGCGCTGAACCCTAACAGCAGCGGGGTGGTGAGGAGGAAGAGCAGAGAGCGGAGGTAGAGGGCCGCTCTGGGAAAGGAAGTGCAGAGCGGCCTGCTGGGAAGCGCGGCGAAAGAAGCACCCGGTTACAAAATGAAACAAGTGAGTGGAAAAATTGGAGTGACACACACACACAATTTTAAGCTTCTTAAAGCTTAATTAGAATCATATTTATACACACAAGCAATTTTTTACAAAAAGAATTGGCCAATAACGCTTTTACCTGTTCATGAATCCATTCAGAAAAATGTTGCTGCAGTATGCTGTCATTTAATTAGCTATATCTCAGTTTTTACAAAAAGATTCCATTCCGACATAAAACAACCACATATACGTATATATTTTTTCATGAGTCAACAGAATCTAATATGCTTTAAATGCAAAACTACACATGTTAAAACTATATATATTTTTCTGAATTTAGTTTGGGCAAATCTATATAGGCAAGTAACCCAGCTCACTCTGTTTACATGCATACACATATTTACATGTGTTTTACCCTTTATAAATAATGAACATCATAATCTTATTAAGAAAATGTTATCATATTAAAAAACAAGTGTAATTTTGCACAAACCAGCGTGCAAAGCATTGAGGTAGTAATTTATATTTTAAAGAGCTACAAAGTACCACCGTAACAGCTGCAGGAAATAAGCACGACGACTTTGAAAAGCACAAAGCACTAAACTATTTCAGATGAAACACTTTATTGAACCTGGGAGGAGCAGGCATCGGGCTTCACCAGCTCATGCATTTTCTGCTCTGATCAGCAGTGGGGACACCGCTCAGACACAGGAGGTAAAGTTCTAGTAGAGCAGAGAGATTAAAGCGTCATCCACACAGCCAGCCAAACCTCTTTAGTTCTCCCTCTCACTTCAACATAGAATAACGTCTGGTTTCTTTGCCGTCACCTCACTTGTTGCCGTGCCTCTCCAGTGGGACTGGAAGGAGAACGTTTCCATCGAGGTGAAGCTCATTGTGGACGAATTGCGCCGTTGACTCTAAACGGATACGATGGTGCCTGCCAGGCATTCAAATTTTTGGCACGAGAGACAGTGTTTTTTCTTCCTTAAGTGGTGTGAAGAGGTTGTGCTTTTCTCATCAAGTTGCATTTCCACCTCGTCTCGTATGAGGGCGGTGACAGAGGAATTCAATCTGTTAGCCCCGCTTTGATTTCACCTCGGGTTGTGTTATGAGTCAATTATAACCGATCCCCGTCTCTTACTCGCAAGACCGCTGAACGGTGCATCAACGGAAGAGAAAGAGAGCCTAGGCCACAATATCAAACACTAAGTCTCATTGCCGATCATATTGCGGCAATGTTCTCACAAAATCATTTGTGTAGGTCTGGTCATAAACGGTAATATTTATTGAGAGGCTGTATTCTCAGTCATACTTCTCAAAGTCGAAGCACTTTACAACACACCTCAAGTGTCTCAGCTTAATTACAACTGCAACCTTTCATCCCAACATTCATTCATTCATATATATATATATATATATATATATATATATATATATATGAATATATATATATTTATTTTTTATTTTTTTGTTTTTAATTAGGAAGAACCAATAGGTACCACCTATTGTAATGTTTATCTGGAGGGGGGACTTTATTTTTTTTTTTTTTTTACAAAGGTGTTACAGAGAAATATAAATATAGTGCTAGGCTTGATGATCAGCACCATCTGTTGTTGCAGAGGTTGGAAAAGTGATTGAACAACGGCTCATCTGTAGCCCAGTGCTGAGACAATAGTGACACCTAAAGGATTCAAGAGGAACAAAAGGTGCAACCTTTTAGACCGTGTCGTTCCATGGAAATCCGGTATTTGTCCAACAGGAGCTGGAAAAAAATATGCATCAAATGATGCTACACATGGGAAACACCAGAGCAAGGATAACCTGTGCGCTGCTGCACCGTGGATAACCAAGCAACACTCAGACCATATCTCAAGGACGCTTCCAGTCACATTTATGAAGCTGCGGGGGGAGTCCATCCACTTAGTCATGCACGGCTGTAATGTGACGATCAGTCGGGCCTTGAAGGTGAGGAAAAGAATAACAACCGCGACAGCTTCATGAGGCTTGACAGGCCATATGACAGCCGCTCATCCGCATAAAACATGGCTTAACCTTCCGCAAGGTCAACATCTTTTACAGCTATACTGCGCTACCCAAACAAAGACGATGAATCAAAGGACAAATATTAACCTGGCTAATTTTGATTCTGACAGGGCTAATAAAATCACATATCAGTCTCTGAAAGCTTTGTGGTCATTTTGTGATCTCAAAGTGAGTGGGAATTTGGAGCCTAGAAAACTTTTTGATTCCATAAATAGGATCCATTCATCTACTTTGCCCTGTGGCCAGGTCAAGGACGGCACCTTAAGACTTGCCATCATCCATTTGATGCGGGCTAAGGCCCGAGGAAAGAGATCAGTGAATTGTGCTTCAAGTCAATAGTCCTGGCAGACAGAGAGGTGCTGTTTTTGGGGCAAACAGTGCCCCTGGCAGGCTATTAGGATTAGACCATCTCTCCCCTGTCAGCACTTTCTATCATATCTGAGCTAAACTTTATTCTTGAGGAAGCAGTAGTCAAGACAGTCGGAAACCAGGCTTTGTACTAAACACAGTAAAGTCAGGGGTCCCGCATCGCAGTTGGTCTCGCTCCGTGTACCATATCTCTTTAATCTTCCACTCCTGACAAAACACAGCATCCACCTTCCTACCATTCTCACTCCTCACCCTATGCAGCGTTTTATTGCTCTGGGGAATCAACAGAGAGATCCTCAGTGTGAAATGGATGTGCAATCACAGCCCTTTCCTTGAAGGTTATTACCCACACACTCTGGCTTTTCTTCACGGCCACCGTGAAGCCAATGGGGGGAAATGACAATGGTCAGGTTTGTTGAGTCAGAGCATTAAGCCATGAGCAGGAGAAATAGCTTTGACACTACAGGCTCTTCAAATCACCATGCTGAGCCACCTAAATGCCAGAGCAATAAGCAAAGAGACAGGCTGCATTTTTCATCACAGAAGGGGGCTCGTTCCGATGTGCCATAGAGTGGCGCATCTTGTTTGGCACTTTCCTAAGGATGGCGATGTTCTGTCAAGGAACAGCTTCTCAGCAGTGGCACAAGGCTTTCATTAAGGCTCAAATTGAGGCACATCACTGCAATACAATATATCTGGGTAGCTGTTTGAACCAGGTAAAGGGCAAAAATAAATTGGCCAATTGAAATGTTGTTACAGTGCCAAATTTTGTATTGAGCGTGCTAATGGCACTGAAGACAAACTCGGGTCCCACTTTACAATATCCAGGTCTGCTTCAGAGTGGGAGGAAACAACATTTCTGCCACAAGATCAGATTTCTACGCACACACACACACACACACACACACACCTGAGAGAAGTGATTTAATCCTGGAACCCAGATAATCTCATTTTTAATATTTTACCGTGGGGGCACTTCATCTGAGCAATTATCCCGGCCTTATTCTCCCAGTGATTTAGTCGAATGTGGAAAGCTCAGTGCTGAAGGAGGAAGAAATGGCCTCTGCTCTAAGCAACAGGGAAAGAGTCTCAGAAGGCTTCTATAGATAACCCTAAATCAATCCAGAAACATGGAAATAGCTCTTGGTACATAAGATAAATATACATTGCAGCAGATATGATGACATATCCACAGACATAAAGGTGAGGGTGTGTTGTGTAGTATAGTGTTAATATCATGGTACCTCATAGATAAAGAACTATTCACTCCTTAGAAAGATAAAGCTCTTTTCTCTTTCAATTAATCTGGAAGACAAATCCACAAGACCACAATCCCAAAAATTGAGCTAATCCTGTCGTTTTCGGTTCAATTACAAAGTGTAAATTGCGGGGCTGGGTAGTTAAGCGTTTATGTTTTCGGGACAGCACAACCCCACGTTTACTCAGAGGGATCTTACATAAACAAAGGGGAAGCCTCCTGCTGGGCCCTGGAATCTGCTTCTGTGCTGAATTATTGATAAAGAGGGTGAAGCTATAAACACGGCTCCACAGAAGCAGCAGCAGCAGATTGTGGAACTTTTCTGAAACATCTAAAAGTAAAGGTTTGGACTGATCTGCAGATATACTGCATGGTTTTTTTTTGTTTTTCTTCCACTGCTCGCTTTTCCCTCACTATACAACTTACTGGAAATGAATTTGACTTAATAACTTAATAATTACCAAGTGTGTTCTATTAACCAGGGTGGTCTAGAACTACAATCTATAGATCATTGCGTTGTGCCTGTGCACAAATTTGGGCATGACTGAAATAAAGAAGGGTGTATAAAACAAACAAAACAAGTTAAACACACCACGTGTCATATCTGATTGTGTGCATCTATTCAAACTACTAAATCGATGTCAAGTTTTGTAAAGGATGACTTTGATCAAACCAAGAAGGGCACAAATGTCATCACTTTGGCTTCCATAAATTAGACTGTGAACCAATTTATGATAAAAGCTTCATTTTGATAGGCTGTAGGTTGTCTGTTTGGTCGTAATGCTTAATGGAGGGAGACTAAGCAGTTGCAGTCAAACTGCTAGTGGTTCTAAATGATGCAGGACAAATCCACCGAAACATCTTGTGAAAACAGGAGTTTAACTTTCAAGTAGCCCAATTACAAACAGCTGCGGTGGTTGATTGCCAATTAGCAGAGTCTGTGCTGTAAGAGCAGCCTGACAATTAACACTTTGACACGACAGTTTTCAACAGAACGAAAGTTAACGTAAGCCACGTTTCTAATCAGAGCACCCGGAACTTTCAGTGCCAGGAACTGTTTCCCAGGAACTTAAAGGTTCCTTCAGCCCAGCTGAAGCCAGTCTCCAAATGAGTCCACTGACGTGTGAAAAGCGATTTTGCAGCTCCACTCCAGTAGGTGGCAGTAATGCAGAAGACTATACCACAACAAAAAGGATAAAATGGATAGAGAAATGGAATATCACATTGGTTGTATTTCTGTGTCCATTTTATTATTTTGTCCTTGTATTTACTGTCAAAAAAAATATTCATTCTCACGATCAAGATTTTATTCTCCAGTTTTAAACATATTAAAAAACATTAGTTCACACATGGGGAAATCGACCCTGGGTCTTCTGTGTAGGAGTGCAAAATCTAACTTGCTACACTATACGCTCCACATGTCAGTGTATTCATACATATATATATTGTGGCAAGCTTGCGCTGTGAAACGAATTAATTCGGTCAAGACAGAGACAGAGTCTTTTATAAGCTACCGCCTGCATCACATACACCGCACGACCAGAAGGGCAGCTTCCATTCATTTTCACTGACCACAATAACACATAGAACCCCTGAGGCCATGACCGGCTACATCAGTCAATGTCACAGTCCTGTCCTAGTCAACATCAACAGCCAACGCAGTCTGGGTAACGCCCCAACACAAACAACACAACAACACAGCCCAACACCACCAGAATATCGTGAACAATTGAAAACACATAATAAAACACAGTGGACACACATAACATCTCCGGATCGATAATACTTTGCATCAACATAACCAAAAGGCCTGGGCCCACCCTCTTGGGTCGCTACATCGCCCCCACCTGAGGAGTCAGTCACCCCCAACGACCCCATCACCCAATACAAAGTCTGCAAAATGTATCGGTTGGCGACGCCAACAGACTAGCCACCGGTGTT
This sequence comes from Zeus faber, assembly GCF_960531495.2. Lineage (NCBI taxonomy): Eukaryota > Metazoa > Chordata > Actinopteri > Zeiformes > Zeidae > Zeus > Zeus faber. Next base: position 26,507,395 of record NC_137199.1, read on the forward strand.
CCGCAGAGGAGGTCTCTGTGGTCACGGTGCGCTGGTCAGGGCGTGCTGTGCTTGCACTCGTCCCCAGCAGAAGGAGGGACAAGGGGCCGATAGTGAGCGAGTCTGTCTTTGTGCAGCACCAAGTGCCCCCGACCCGGCATGCGCACCCTGTACACCACCTCAGTGATCCGTCCCAGTATTTCCCCATGTCCTTGTCAGTGACAGCTTGGGGGACAGCCCTTTAGTGCGGGTAGGGCAGAACACCCACACCCTGTCCCCAGGAACAAAGGCTCACCCCCAACAACAAGTGTCGTAGGCTCTCTACTGCCGCACCCCCGAACTGGCCTGGGCTTGGCGGGTATACTTGTGGACTACTGGTTTTGGCTGGTGAGGATGGCCAGCTGAGTTGCCAGGGTTTGGATGAAGCGCTAAACTAGCCCACCGCTCTGGTGTTGCAGCAGCGTCGTCCTCGTCTTGCTCACCCCCAGCTGCCTGCACACCTCACTGAACACCTGAGACTCGAAGTTCCGCCCCTGGTCACTGTGGAGCTCAGCAGGAACCCCGAAACAGGCAAACGTCTCCTCTACCAGCCTCTCCGCCGTTGTAAAAACGTTCTGATCTGGCACTGTGTACGCCTCGGGCCACTTTGTGAAATAATCCATGGCGAAGAGGATGTAGCAGTTGCCGGAATCAGTGATGAGGAAGGGGCCAAGGTCACGCTGCATCGGGGCCACTACCAAGTACCACTGCAAGGGGGCATGGGAACGCTGGGACAGTTCCTTCTGAGCTGTACAGAGGTCGCAGCAGTGCACATGTAGCTCCACATCCTGTCAGCACCCCGGCCAGTAGAACCGTCCGCGGAGACAATGATGAGTCTTTGAGTTCCCGTAGTGGCCCATCCCCGCTGCACTGTGGACCAGCTGGAGTACATGGGGATGGAGCACACATGGCACCAGCAGCTGGAGCAGGTCGTTCCCCCATCCAGGGGCCTGCCATCGACGATACACCACCCCGTCGTGGAGCTCAAGTTTACCCCACTGGGAATGGTAGCCTTTCACCTTAGGGCCGGATACTGTCACCTCCGCCCACACTAGTCGCCGTCATTCCTCCAGCCAGCCCCGCACTTGTCCCTGATGACGACAGTCACCCCTCATCGTTGCTGGTCTGGATGGCCGCCACCATCACACAGTCCCACTCCTGACGCCGACAGTAATGGCACTCTATCGACGCACATGGGCGCCGGGAGAGAGCCGGGGGTGAGCGTGACCTGGGACAGGTCGGCCCGAGTGCCCCAACAGGTCAGCAGGTCCAGACCAATGATGCATGGGTCCTGGATGTGGGCTAACAGAACCATCTCCTGGTCTAAAACACGAATCTGCAACAGTTTCGTGCCCTTCATACCAGCTTTTTCTCCCGTCACCGTCCTCATCTGGACAGCAGTGGGGGTCCAGGCTGAAGAGGGTACCCCCCCTGGTGCCTTGCAGGATTTGTGGACGGACGAGGGTGATGTTGGACACAGTGTCCACAAGGGCTTGGCAAACCTGACCATCGAGTTCACAGTCCATGTAGAGGCCCCTGGTGTGGCCAAAGCAGCCCACCAGGGCACCAGGGTGCATTGGCCTTAGAGGGGAGTCGGGTTTGGGAGCGGGGTTATCATCGCTGGGCTGCTCCCCTGTCGTTTTCCGGCGTTGGGTGGGAACGAGGCTTGGGTACGGCGGCAGGCAGTCACGGGCTATGTGACCAGGCTCGTCACAGCGATAGCAGTGGTTGGTGGCACGTGGTAGTCGTCGCCGAGGCTGGGGGACTGGGGGGTGGCACCTGGCAGACTGGCTCTCCGTTGTCGTCCTCCAGCTCGTTGCCCTCGCAGTCTGATGCTCTGACGTGTGGTCGGGACAAGGATGCCCTTGGTGGGGTGGTTCAGCTGCCGAAGATTGCCTCGGCCTGCTTTGCTTCCTGTAGTGCTTCGTCTAGCGACCGGGAAGCAGTGAGGTGCCCATGCTGGCGTAGCCGCTCCGGTGACAGCGGCCGCAGGAAGGCGTGCAGGGCGGTGGTTTAAAACACCTGGATGCAGTGACCCAGAGAGAGAAAGACCTCCTACAGCCCTGAAAGAACCGGAGGCTTCTTGAAAAATTCTGACTTCTCCTGCTACACACAGCTCGGGGCTTCCAAGAAGGAACAGTTAGTTTTAGGTCCTTGGTATTCATGCACAGTTGTATCCATTATTTTGTCCCTGCTAAACCGTACATCTAAACCACAGCCTTCACAACGTAGCCTTCAAGTCTTGGTCCTCAATAGAGATCCTGTTCTCTCAGAACCACAGGATGGCGATAGTAGGGCAGAAGCAGCAACGGCACAGTAGAGTGCAAGGACCAATCAATTCCGTGAAGACAATTACATCAGTATTAAAAAAAAAAATCAAACACTAGAATCTAGACATGGTTTGCCTACCTTCACTCCCATCGATAACAACTATGAAATATTCGTATGACCCATGTTACTATCTATAACTAACAGGTTGTCTTCTCAGAAACAAGTCATTATAATTGAAATTGCAAAGTTTTATATAATTGTAGTATTCAATTTATAATATCCATACATAAAGTATGACAATTAGGTTTCAAAGATCCATAGGAATTGTTCACAGTGTGAAATTGATGTGCAATTACAGCATTTTCCTTGAAGGTTGCTGTTGCTAATCAGTTCTCAAACTTGAGAGGCTACAGAAATTAGCATAAATACAAAGGATGCAATACATTGTTACTTTTACGAACATTAGTGTGTTAAACTTTTTAAAAGAGTTCATTATGCCCCCTGATCAGGATAGGAAAGGTGCTTGACCTGCTCACGTTGCACGTTAAAGCGGTGCAAGCGGTTCCTGATGCAGAAGCCGCTCAGGGCTTCCTGGTTGCATGATTGCACACATCTGTTCTCGCCCCTTGGGACTGATTCCTTCCTCCACGCGGCTCCCGCATCATGTAGGGCTATGGAGTTCAGTCAGAGGCTCAAGGCTCCAAAATGTGTAAACCTTATCATGATTCTGATGTGAATGGGTTTGGGTCTATTATGTAGTCATGGCTTTGGAATTGGCCTTCAAACTGCACTTTTGAGTCACTTGTAATCAATTGTAGTCATTAAGCCCCAACGGCACCCTCAATGGGAAAGCTTCTTACAAGGCGTCATGTTTTGACTACTGTAAAGATGACAGCACGATCAAAATATGAGAACGATTCATTCTTCCTCATTAAATTCTGTAAAGAACTCAGTCTAAAAATTTTTGTTCACAAACACAGTCCAGGGAAGGAGAAAAGAGAAGGAACTTATTGAGGAGACGGATACACTTTGCTTTCTTGCAGCGTGGATAGAATGCATTATCCTCCTCCATTCAGCTCTTCACCATACACTCATGATTGTATCGATGTCATTATCTGAGGATCTGAAAAAGCTTTATGCATCAAAAGCTGTAACCCTGACCCAGACATGGAAATGTAAGGAAAGGTTCTCTGTTTATTAAATCAGGCTTCATTGAAATGTTGCTTCCTAGCACAACCTTGCTGAAGGTTTTACAGTTGAGAAACCACTCTGCTGCAGCTTCTCACTGTGCGTTAATGCACTTCAATGGGGCAAACATTAAAGGATTTACAAACATCCTGAATCAAATTTTCAAATAAACATGAATCTTGACCTCTTCATGTTGTATATGTAATGTTCAACTTTATTGAAAACTGCTCTTTGCAATTTGCGAACTGCATCCAGAGCGTAACATTGGCTACTGGAGGTTGCCAGTAGGAAGTGGCACGTCTTCCTGTTTCTAGTCTTGTGGTTTCTAAAAAGATGGTTTTCGCAAGGTTTTTGCAACCTTTTTTTTTCTCTTTTCGTTACAATATACACCAATCAGCCACAACATTAAAATCACTGACAGGTGAATAACATTGATCATCTCGTTCCAATGGCATCTGTCTGGGGTGGGACATATCAGGCAGCAAGTGAACAGTCAGTTCTTGAAGTTGATGTGTTGGAAGCAGGAAAAAATGGACAAGCGTAAGGATCTGAGCCACTTTTTCAAGGGCCAAATTGTGATGGCTAGACGACTGGGTCAGAGCATCTCCAAAACGGCAGGTCTTGTGCAGTGTTCCCGGTATGCAGTGGTTAGTACCTACCAAAAGTGGTCCAAGGAAGGACAACGGTCAAGGACGAGTGGGTCAAGGGCACCCAAGGGCCCATTGATGTACGTGGGGAGTGAAGTCCAGCCCGTCTGGTCTGATCCCACAGAAGAGCCACTGTAGCACAAACTGCTGAAAAAGTTCATGCTGCTATGATAGAAAGGTGTCAGAACACACAGTGCATCACAGCTTGCTGCGCATGGGGCTGTGTAGCCACAGACCAGTCAGAGTGTCCATGCTGAACCCTGTCCACCGCTGAAAGCATCTACAATGGGCACGTGAGCGTCAGAACTGGTCCATGGAGCAATGGAAGAAGGTGGCCTGGTCTGATGAATCACGTTTTCTTCTACATCATGTGGATGGGCGGGGTTAGGGTCCGATCCGATCCAGCATCTGTGGGATGTGCTGGAACAACAAGCCCGATCCATGGGGGCCCCACCTCGCAACTTTCAGGACTTAAAGGATCTGCTGCTCACGTCCTGGTGCCAGATACCACAGGACACCTTCAGAGGTCTGGTGGAGTCCATGCCACGATGAGTCACAGCTGTGTTGGTGGCACGAGGGGGAGCTACACAATATTAGTAGTTATTAGGGGGTTTTAATGTTGTGGCTGACGGGTGTACCTGTCTGACTGTATTGTGGTGATATCCTAACCATATTCGACTTTTTTGGATATTTCAATAAAACTCATGGACTGTTTTGGGAAAATTGGACATTGGCTGGTATTTGGATGTATTAAGTCATAACCTGCAAAAAAACAAAACCAGCATCCAATGGTTGGGGACTGTGGAGGCTCTAGGGTTCCTCAGAAATGACTCAATTCAAACCTACTAATTACCTTGAGTAATATTCATTAGCTCATCACAAGTAATCTTTAATCAAAATGACGTACTTTTTCTCTGTCTATAAGGAAATGTAAGCATATTCAAAGACTAAGATAGGTAAGTTATTGAGCTGAAAAACTATACAGCACAGGTCCAAGAAAGACATACAATTTAGACTCAGAAGACTGATAAAATGGAAAACCTAACAGAAACAACACCTTGCATGCAGTGTTCATGAATTGTTTGTTTATGAGCAAAAAAAATGACATTAATATTCAATAGCTCATTATGTATTGTGTCTTTTAAAAGAAAATGTGTATCATTATATTTTATAAGATAGTTAAAATATAAGTATTATACCTCACATTCATTACAAATACCAAATAATGCCAGAGGTTTGTCTTCTGAAGACCATGTATTCATCTTAATCTGTACAAGCAGAGGTATATAAATGTTTTTTAATGGCAAGAATGGGCCCTTGACCCTGTGTGAGTCAGTGAAGGTCACTGACAGAGAGTCTGGATATACAGGGTACAACGATGCCATCCTGTGGCTAAACTGGGAAATAATAATAATAATTTCCATACATTCATTTTAAATTCGAGCAGTCTTTTAAGCTGCTCTGTCAGCACAGATGTATTTAAAGACCTGTCACCTTTTAAGGCAAGAGCTCAACAATTCACACTAGATTAATTTAATTTCTAAAAAAATGATTTAATATTGCGGCAATGAAATTAAACTTACATTTCTGAGCATGAAAAATAAATGCGACAAAGGATACAAGAAATTAATATTTATCTACATCAATCAATAATAAATGTAATTATGGAATGCTTTTCCTTTTCCAAAGACACTGTGTATGGGATGCACTTTAACATGAAAGATTGGCCGAAACCAACTCATCTTATTTTTAAAACAAATTGGCATATTTTATCATCACTCATAATCATATTTACATCTTTAGTCGTATCTCTCAGAAATGTCCAAATGAATTGTTATGAATTCACCGAAAGGGGAAAAAAAATATTGTGATTTGGCTGGAAGAAAATTAATTGTACCTGTCTCTTTACCTCTTCTCTCCCCTGTCTTCTCCAGTCTCCCCTCTACCTCTCCCATCTCTCTACTCCCCTTCCCTCTCGTCCTGGATACTCTGAGGGGGTTTGCCAGCGTTGCCATGGATACACATCTCTCCTCTCTGGAACGTCAGGAAGCTCGATGAAGACCTTTGGCATACCCTTCAAGGTACAGCTGCTTAAAAGTCCATCCTGCAGCATGACCTCTGCCAGTGAAGGAGAGAAAGTCAGGAAGCAGAAAAGAAACAACAGAAAGAAAATGTAAACCAGACTGTGTGTGTGTGTGTGTGTGTGTGTGTGTGTGTGTGTGTGTGTGTGTGTGTCTGGGCATCAAGAAAATTGAAATACAATGTAATAAAAAATAAAAGTGACATACCAAGCAGAATGTAACAGCAAATAACTATGAAACCACTTGTACTGTTTATTTTGTGTTTCATTTTTTTTATGACCACGATAGGCATTGAGCATCATGGAGAAAAAAGGTAGATGAAGTATTATAGAATTGGTTATATACAGTACAGGCTACTGGATATGACAAGTACTTTTAATACTTAAAGTACGTTTAAAGATCTATACTTCTACTTTAGTAGCAATGTCAATGTGGTACTTCCTTTGATTAGAGTCATTTTGGGTCAGGATATTTGTACTTTTACTTAAGTAAAAATTCAGAGTAATTCTTCCACCACTGCTCCTGTGAGCACCATTTTAGGTATCAAAAAGGGAGAGATTCGAGACACGAGATGAGATTCTGAATTCTACGGAGGCCTGGAGGTGACAAGAAAAAAAAAAAAAAGTCTTCCCTCCCACAAAAAAATTCATGCACGATAAATATTAACTTATTCCCTCGAAATATATGACGATACCACAAATTTCACATTTAGATTTACATGTATTTGTTTTCCTTCATTTCCTACTTGTAGTAAACAACAAACCCTGTCACACGGCGCTCTCCGTTGGTATGGAGATCCCCCCCCCCACGGGAAAAGCAAACAAACCAAAGAACAATTTTTATAATATAACATTTTCTGACAAATATTTTGTACACATCCAAAACAGAGTAACTGAGTTAATATCATTTTCTCATGGTTGCATAGTTCTTATTGACTGATGCCTACAGTTGAACAAAAAAATAAATAAATAAAAAGTCCCAGTCCGACCCTGATGTCACTGCAGAATATTTGAAATATTGGGAAAGAGTTAGCAAGTGAGTCAGTGAGATAGATAACTCCGTGCCAAGTACAGTGTGTATACAATAGTATAACATAATAGTATTGTGTTCTGGATGAAAGCCTTGAAGCACAGTTGTACGAGTGCTTATTCGAAGAAACTCCCCAGTGAATAGGCCTCCGTCCTTCGGCTCCCCCGGTGGCTGCACCCAGTACTCCACTCTCTCACCACACCCCACCAACTCTCAATCTTCCAAAAAAGCTTCTCTCCTGCTCTGTCACCCTCGCCGCTTCGCCGCACATAGAGCGGAATGCTTCTCAACAGTCACCGCAGCATTCTCAGCAGCCATGGCAGTGCGCGCGTGCCTCGGACTTCCTCCGACGCGCCCTCTACGGCCTCCACGGAGCAGCTTCCGGCGAGGGGCCGGCGCTCGTAACGGCCGCCCTCAGCCAAACGACCCGACGGGAAAACCTGTGGATGCGGCCATGAATGCATGTTCCATCCCGCTTGAGTTTGCCATTCGAGTCAACCGCGCTGTACGAAATTCGGCCCCGGCGGTGGCGGCGTCAAGCGTGAAAATTCACGGGGTCAAGCTCGGCGAGGATGACCCCGACGCGTTCTTTTTTTCTAGCTGGGATCCTCGCTCAGAGCACTTCGGATACATCCACCTGTAGCCTTGAAGTCTTCCAGGGCCTTGTAACCTTGTAACATCTGAAGTCGACGACACCTCGCAGGTCCATCGTATTGACGACGGAACAGCGCGAACCCTCGCAATGTGCTCTTCAGGTGCCCCTCAGTAATAACAGATCCACGTGGGTGCTTGTTCATCACTCATTCCTAAAGCAAAACAAAAAAGGAATTAACCAATCCCCATCCGGAGTCCGAGAGGTGCTCGTCTTGGCCTGCGGTCCGTTGTGTTTTGTGTGTGTGTGTGTGTGTGTGTGTGTGTGTGTGTGTGTGTGTGTGTGTGTGTGTGTGTGTGGTAGGCTACAAATTAATTTGCGCTCTCAATTAAATGAATTTGACGGCACTAAATGTGGAATTTGTGGTAACGTGAAATATTTTGAGGGAAGGAGTCAATATTCTGTGCGCAAAAATTAGTTACTTGGGGCAACAAAATAGTTCTATTTCCCCCCCCCCCCCCATGTCTCCTGCAGGGCTCTGTAGAATTCCAAATGCAGAGAAAAATCTGTTTTGATGTAGAGTTGGAGGCATGGAACACCTTCACCGGTGGAATGCAAGGGAATAAACAAGTTAGAGGAGGCATCGGAGGAACTACCGGAGATCAATGCAGATGTTATGAATAGAACCGCCAGCATCAGGGACTAACCGCATGAACATTTTATATGCTAACCATGTAGAATTTTACAAGTTAAAATATATGCTTTTCTTCTCAACTTCTCAACATGCTCTTGACAGCCCAGTGAGGTCTTCTGAGGTTGTTGGGGGTTTTTTTTTACTGTAAAAGGTTGATCGGCTTTATCTTTTAAGTACAGAGGTAAGGCCGATAGTACAGTCCAATATACTTATTTTATAAACACACTTAATACTAAGTATCCTATATTATCTTATCTTACTAATGTCGAGAAACAATGCAAATAAATATGAATATTGTTGATTCGCCACATTTCATCTGGAGTCTAACTCTTAATAAATTCTCATATCACACTCAACCATCACAGTTAATTTATCCGGTAACTGTAATGCAATTTATTATGAATAAATACATTGATGCAAAAGTCATCATCATGATTCATTTTGAACACGTTCTTTATGAAGATACGAGCTGCGACGTTTAGGGAAAATGTTTTACTGAAATTGTATTTCTCTTGCCTGCCACTTGGGGGCAGAGTGAGCCTGATAACTGTTCATAACAGGCACCTGGTGATGGAAGAGACAAGCCCCGAACAAAGGCCCAACGTGACGAGTTTCAACTACATCTGGGCTCTACTGGCCATGAGAAATAAAAGTTCACGTCGCGGGAAGTGGTGTTTCTCTCTCACACACACACACACACACACACACACACACACACACACACACACACACACACACACACACACACACAGAGAGAGAGAGTCTGGACAGTGATAAGGGTTATTAATAAGAGGTTGATATGCTCATAGAAGGTAATGTACAGTAAGTCTTTGTCCCCTTCTAATAACTGTCAGCACAAAGGAGTCTTGTCTACAACTTACTTTTTTTAATCACTCCAATAGCGATACTCTCCAAAATACACAGAGGGTAGGAGTGGTGGGCAGAATAAAACACTAAATCTCATCGTTCATAGTGACTTGATCTCCCAAGACCCTTCACGGCTCTCCACATCCACAGCTCCGCTTCCAGACGACAACCAACAAATTAATGCAAAACGAGTAATTATTGAAGCTCCCGGCAATATGACCGATCGCAGTCGAACGAGCTCTTGAGCGTCAAAATACACTCAAAAACATCATTTTCATTGATTATATAAGGTGCAACATTCATAATTTCAAAAAGGTATTCGGTAACCGGACGCCAAATTGACAACTTTATATCTCAGAAGTGTGACAGATTTTCAGAAAAGCAAAGCCAACTTGAGCGTTCAACAGAATTTCCTCAGTTGCTCGGAGGAACGCCCTGCGAACACCACGCCCACGCCTCTTGCCACAAGGGGTGTGAAGGATGAAGCTCGGGACTCCACCGCAGCTTCCCATGTGAGGGAAGGGACCAGAGTCCGCTTGTCAGTCGAAAGAAATGAGAATTGGCTTGACCCCATCTTTTGGGAGGGGGGGGGGGGGGGGGGGCAATAAGCGCTTTCCTTCAAGTTAATGCGTTCCCCTTGCGTTCCCCTTGCGCTTTCCTTTTGTTGCATAAATGGAGCGCAGCCTCCGTTCACGACATGAACTGCGCCGAATGTGTCCGTGCCTCGTGACTCCTCGTGGCTCCGTGTTTCCGGGCTTTCACACTTACCCGATCAGTCCGTCTGATACTGCTGCTGACCAACTCCCACCACCTTTCCAACATGTGGATACCTGTGTGCTGGGCATCTCTCACCGCAGGGGATTCAAGTTTGTCAACCCCCTCTTCCATCAGCTGCCAATCTATGCAAGTACTTGATAAAACCATTAAAAAACGTGCATGGGAGCGATGAGCCTAAACTGTCAGGGTGTAACCAATTAAAATCGTATTTTTGACATATTTGTCATCTTGGTACAGCTGGTTGCATTGTTTTCGTTCAGCTGCAAGCACTCGCTTCAAAACATGTCTTTGCAGGTCAAGTATCTTTCACCAGTCGAGGACACCGTCGCAGAGCCACTACATTGTTGGCGTGGAGACGCTCGTTAACCGAGTCTTTGTTTTTCGACAGTGTTGGCACTCACACACTCAGTTTCCGTCACGCAATTGTGTGTGTGTGTGTGTGTGTGTGTGTGTGTGTGTGTGTAAATCGTTTTTTTTAGTGCGTTAAGCCTGGTCCTACACCTGTGAAACATGGCTGCAAACAGGATTTGAAAAAGCCTTTTATATTCCCCCACTGCCTCCCCAACCTGTTTGTACAGGAATAAACTGGTGGTGACCTCACAGAGCACCTGCGAATAGGAGGATGACACACGATGACACACACACACACACACACGTATGTTATACTAATACATACTTGCAGATGCAAAATCACCCACATTAAAACACACACATACATACTCTCTCTCACGCACAAACACTCACACACAACACTCGTGCAGTGACACATTTTCTCAGGCATTCAAGCAAATGCATGCAAATTTATAAAAACACACTCTAGAAAAATAGACAAACTCCCATGTGGGCCCTGGGGAAGCGGAGCTCCTGGAATGACACAGTCTTGTTGTCTTGTTGTTGACTTTGCCCATGCTGCGCAGTCAGTGAGAGACAATTCTTAAAATTGTGACCTAGGCGGGCGGCTTGACTGCCCTGGGCTGTTTGCATGCGTGTGTGTGTGTGTGTATATATATATATATGCCTGTGCGTACTTGTGCGTATGTATGCGCAAGAACATAATATCTATAGGCTTGTATTCTCAGTTACATGTACAGTACACACTCAGGACACTAGCAGCTGTCTAACCTCCTCAAACTCTCTCTCTCTCCCGCCGTCTAACCTCCTCAAACTCTCTCTCTCTCCCGCCCTCTCTAAATGTGTTGGAGGAATATGTCAAATTAGAATTAGGACTGGCCTACTTATTCGCCACAGTGTCCCATGTGCCTTGCCTCTGGTTTCGAAAGACTCTTTGACATGTCTGCTCCGCTTATCCTCATGGTGTGGCTCCATGGGGCTGGAGCCTCCTCACTGTTGCAGACGTTGTGGAGGCCTCCTCCACGCTGGTGAGACACGGACACCAGAACAGTTGATGAGACCGCACAGCGAGATCTCCATCACTACAGTCCGATCACTCAGCATGATCATTCATACTTTACAGCTAAAGGTCTGCAAGAGACCTCATGTGTTTCGTTGGTGTGCTCATATTGGTCTAACAAGTCAAAATTTCCCTTTGTTATGACCCACATTTAGCATTTGAACTCTGCAGGGTGCTTCTCTGAGCAAGCTCCAAAGTAATGTTGACTTGTGATTTTCATTAATCCATAGCTACGCAGCGTATAAACAGGGAATCTTACCCTTTGCAGCCATAAACATAAACATTGCAGCTCTCATCAAGGAGCTGATGGTTAATTAGCAACCTAACCTGCTAAAGGGAAAGTAACGGTCAATAAATTCTTTAATACTGACATGTTTTGCCAGGCTTGCAATTCAAGCTTGTGCCATTTTCACCCCACCCAAGGCTTTTCTAACGTTTGGGCTGCACCGTCTGCACAACTTCAACAAAAAAGGGCCGACATTAAACAAGAACAATAGCTTGGATATCACATCAAAACAGTTTCCTCTCTGATATTTTACGTGGAAATCAATAGTGAGAACAAGAACCGCCCTTGATCCTATTCAATGCATTGTAAAGGAGTGGGTGTGTATAGTTACACTGCCATCTAGCAAAAATGAGGCATCGCCGATTAATTGCTCAAAGCCAGCGATGAGCAATTTCATTCACCAAATTGCACAACTTGGGTTTAACATATGTAGTGACAGACACCAGTTTGCCAGATTGGGACTGGTTTCACAGTATCAAATGATATTCAATGTTGTTTAAACATCTACCACAAGCAACACTCCACCGTCTTATGCCTGCACGTGAGGGTGGGTTGTTTGTTGTATGATTTCTTGATGATAATTAAAGAATGAATAAAGAGTGACTTTGCAGGTTGAGAAATTGAACTCCACTTGCAGACCAACTTTGTCCTAGATGCAGTGGCATACAGATACTCTGTGTTGTATGCCCAGCATGCTGACAGCACAGGTTAAAAAAATGAAAATAAATAAATAAAATGAACGTCTACCACAACACAAACGCTAAGCGAATGAGAAAAAACGTTTTTGGCACGACACCCTCCTGACATTTACATTATAAGCCACATGCGGAGCTCTGAGCTGGATATTTAGCACAAGCTGTAAAACTGGAGACGATGGCATCTGTAGTTTGCTGCGGGCGACTTGAAACCCTCTCCTGGCAAAGGTGGTAAGAGTGGATGCTAAGTCCCAACCATCCGTTAATCTAAATACGATAAACACAAATTTCCTCTCACGGTAATGGCCCGTCAAGATATTCAAAAAACGGAGCCAAGAGGCGTCATTTGAAAAGAAATTCTGTAAAATGATGTGTTGCCCTACATACTGCTGCAACCCAACATGTTTATCCAATAGTTAGTGTGGATTGTGTCAAGGACAAACGATTGCATATATGAATAAAAGATGCTCGCAACATATGGAGGTAGTGGGATTTAAGAAGACCTGATACGCCCTCCTTCATTACGCTCCAAGGATTTCTTTGTTGGGGCAAATAAGTAAGAGGATAAGTGTGTATGTAGTATATACATGTATGTGTTAGTGTGTTAGTGTGTGTGTGTGTGTGTGTGTGTGTGGGGGGGGGGGGGGGGGGGGGGGGGGGGTTAGGTGTAGTGGTGTTGCTGTCGTGTGTGCAGGTACACCACTTTTGTGTGTGCATGCAATGTGGTATCTGTAGACCCTGTGACCCAAATTTCCCGACCAAGCAGAGCCACGGCTCACATTTACTACAGTTTGGGCAACAGGAAGGAGAGATATCTCAGGCCAAAACGGTCTACAAACACTGGGCAGAGGGGATGTGAATGGAAAAGAAAAGGAAGAATTTTAGAGGAAAGGCCTAGAAGGCGGAAGAAGGTAAATAGATAAAACTGAATACGAGGGGAAAGATGAAAAAAAAAATTTTGAAGTAAAGGATAAAAGACAAGGACCAATAATGGAAAGAGAGGCACAGACTTGTGAGAGAGAGAGAGAAGGCAAAAAATAGATTGTGATGGACTGATGACAGACAGAAGGATATGAGTGAGTGAAAGAGAATAAAATGCCAGGGGGTCCATCCTCAGAACAACCTGGACCGCAGACTTCAATAAGTTAAAATAATCTCCCCCGCCCCCCGGGCCACGTCTGATGAACAATTCTACGCGGGTGAAGAGTTTGATTTGAAATGTTACACTGTTGTGTTAAGATCATCAGGGCCCTGGGCTCTCCTCCCCAATCTGTGTGAATGAGGATAAAAAAAACCTTAAAAACCTTTTTTTTTTTTTTTTTTCCCCCTTCCCCCTCATAATTAGAATTACATTTAATAATTCCGGAAAATCTCTCTCTTCGACCCATTATAAAAGGAACGTCATTAGACACTGGCAAACACCAAAATCCAGTTGTAATACATTTTAATAAACGGCATTATCAGCACAACACACCAAAATCACCCTCAGACTTGCGTGATTTGGATATATTTATTATTTTTTCTGATCAAGGTTAATCAATAGCTGCACCCTGCGCTGGCTTGATCTGTAGAATCCACCCCAGGCAACTGGAAATTCCCCGTCGCTTGGTCTTCAATCGGCCCGCCATTACGGAATTATTTGATGAGAATATGTTTTCCACAAGGGATAGGCAAGAAAAAGCGCCGAGCTCTTGGTTTTAGAGCCGGGCTAACGTTGATGAGTCTGTGAAGAGTTTCAAAGAGATTGTTGACTTGGCTCTTTTTGTCCCAGTTATACACATCCTTACCTTGACAGTTTCGCTGATTTCCTCAGGGGAAACGGCAGGAACAGACAATTCAAAGAGCCAAACAGCCGCTTCCCCACAGGCCTTCAGAAGTTGGTAATAATTTGATATTGACATTGTCATGTGGTTAACTCTCTACAAAAGCTGCCACTTAATAAAGGTGTTTACATGTGTCTCATTAGTCAGTCCAAATATTTGACAGAATTTGATTTGGGTTGGGAGCAGGGGAATGTAAACACTGGTTCTGGGTATTGAATCATCAATCGGAGATCGACTCCATCGATCACAATTGACATTGATGACATTTATTTTTTTATTTTTTTATCCTCCAGGAAAAATCCGAGCATTAAAACCATGTAGGTGCAGTTTATCGTGTTCTGTAACTGGGGGGGGGGAGAGATTCAAGAGGTATATTTGTCACATACATATACTGTACATACATTCATACGTATATCCAGCGAAATGTTTTTGCAACGCACCCAGAGATTATGCACAATAATGTTCTAAAATGAACACAATGGCTACCTAATTTCTACCTAACTAACTAACTGAAAAAAACTGATTCCTAAAACGTAATGCAGTTAGAAAATAGAGTTATATAAAATAAAATAAGACTCAAAAAGGTAATACAGAGTTGGGGTGCAAAACATAAATAAAGGGAATAGACTTATGTACAGTATATGGGATAGGCTATTTGTATATACAGATAGGAGAGGGCAGAGGCTCTCGCCCCCCCCGCTCAGAGCTGTTGAGTAACCATTGGTGATCGGTGATCCCCCTCTCCAGGCCCGTGCAGAGACTAAGCGGGGCAGGTGCTCGAAAATAAAAATAAAATAAAATAAATAAAAATAAAAATAAAAAAATAGTACATGGACACCGACACCACGTTCCTCATCAATATGCATATCTTGGCCAGACAATCAGCTACCTCGATGCCCATTCAAGCATTAAAATAAATAAACAAACAAACAAACAAATAAAAGCGCCTGCTAAAAAGGGCACCCTGGGGCATCAAGGGGCAAGTGTTCAGGCACCCCCGGCGCACACACCTGCTGCTCTATATGCTAATATTCTGATTTCATTATAGCAATATAAAATATAATCTCATAAATAAAGATTTGGATTTATTTTGTTTCCTTAGTTTCTTTCTTTGAAGGGAATTGGAGCTGGAGCTTTTTTGTGGTGCACAGTGTGCACACGCTGGTTCCCAGCTTCCTGCCTGTGTTTTTTTTATTTTAGATCTATTTATTTTTGTTTGTCCTCTCCATGTCGAAACACAATTTTAAACACAATTGAGTTAAGAGACTGTCACTGTCAATGTCTCCCCGTTGGGACTTAATTTAGAAAAAAAACTGAATGTTTTTGTGTCAATACGTTATTTGAAAATAATAAATCCTGCACATTACATTACGTTCTATCTGCATGGCCTGTGCCCCACACACCAGGATAAAGTCGCCAAGCACTGGAATTTTGCACGATCGCCAAAGACTAGTTCTGGGTCAAATGCATGAGAATCTCTGACCTTTTGTCATATTGCGGCCCCACAGACATACAGACAGACATACAGACAACCCACACCTCTCAATCGCAATAAAGAGGATATTGGATTATTCGGAATGAACTTCAGGGCACCCACTCAATGATTCCATCCTGATCATGTAGGCGTGTTTTTTCTGCGTTTGCATTTTTTTTTTTTCTCGACTCTTCCAGACATGCAGCCCTTTAATGTGAAAGGTACATGGCAGTAAATGGAAGAAACTAATGCACTTCTGGTGTTCTCGTGTCCGTTTCATCGCTCCACTCTTACTGTACATAGCAGGCGTTGAATACTGTATGTCGGCGGAGGGGAAAAGGATCAGATAAAGAAAATAACACTGTTGTGTCACAACAACAACAACAACAAAATTAAAAAAAAAAAGCTTGTGAAACCCACACATTGAAGTCCATGTGTTAGAGAACCACACGGGGGTCAAATTGTGTTTGAACTTCTTCACTAGTCAGCAAACACATTTTACACATCACCCCCTGACCATTTTCTGATGAGAGCACACATTTTTTTAGAGGATCAATTTATGGGGAGAAACCCACCTCGAAATGATCTCCTAGTCCAGTGGACAACTATGGAAACACTTATTTTTGTCAAAGTAACTTAATTTTTCCGCATTCCACAATTGGAAAAGCAATCATGCTTCTGCTTATTCAGATAGAAAGAATAAAATACAAAATATGGCAAACTAACTTTGACAAAAATATGTGTTACGGTAGTTGGACCGGGAGATCATTTAACAGTAAGTTTGTCATCATATCATTCAGGCTTTATTAAAAAAAAATAAAAATCTAGAAAAGGGAGCTGTCATCAGGAAAAACGTAACGTTAATGCTTAAATTCGATTTGACACCAATATGGTGCTTTCAGAACTGTGGGTAAATTCCCGGTGTCTCTCATTTTCTGAAAACAAGTCCAAATGTACCGACGGCCGTCTGAGGTTCTGTCTCCGGGAGACAGAGCGCTTGACGGGGCATCAAGCTCCCCACCTCCCCAGGCCAACTCTCACTACCTTCTCCCACTCGATTTTTCTTCTTTTCTCTTCATCTCTCCCTCTCCTCCGTCACCTTTCAATGAAATTCCACTCATTCCTTTTGTCTAGGGGGGTTTTTCCCCACTGGCTGTCAATGAATGAATTGCGTGTTCATTAAACATAACACTTGGAAATGGAGGGGGCCTGTCGTCGACAGATTTTTTATTTTTTTTTGAAAAGTGGTGGAGAAAGGAAGGAATGGAGCAAACAGAGTTATTCTTCATCTGAAAGAGGAGCCAACGTGACGCTTTCAGGAAGGGAAACAAAAAAAGTGAAAAAAGTGTTACAACTTAACTATGCTGCCCTTTACACGGGAATGTATGTACTGCAAACCCATCAATGTATGGGAAGCGGAGGAGGAAACTATAATGAGGCGAAATAACATTTTATGCAATCTAGTCGCTCGTAATTCCGTCGAGAACCGTGCAGCATACAGGCTTATTTAGGGATGGAGCCATGAGAAAGCCATAAATAAACTCAATGGCTCATTTTAGATACACAATGCGGGGAGCGTTACGGAGCACTGAACACTGTTAAGCGACAGCAGGCCATTTACCATGTGCACATAAAACCCCCGAGCAGGTATGTATGTGTAATTCACTTCCAAAATTGCCGTAAACAGAACGGCATCCACAGCCATTGACAGACTGTTTGACTCCAGGTATGTTAACCTATTGATCTTCCATACAGAAAACTTGAAACACATCACCGAGAAAAAAAAAAAAAAAAAAAAAAAAGACAATTTGTCATATTTAGCAAATGACGAATTGACAAATATGCGTCTCGGCTGCTAAACAACACATTTTTGAGCCAATTCTGCTGAACCAACAAGTCTCAGGCGTTCATTCTGGAGGCGTGATGGATGTCGAGGCACCGTGTTATTTATGGGAGCGGGTGAGAGGAAACATTTACTGCGAGATCGACCGACACGATAGCCCAACGAGGCTGAAAGAGGAGGGAGATGGAACGCGTCAGGAGAATCAGCTACATGGGGGCTTTGAGACGGAGAATCCCTTTTCCCGATAGCATCCAAGCTCCATTCGGAGAGTCCCGGAGGCTCTGGTGGGGGGAGCCACTCAGACTATTAGTGCAACATGGGGTGTGCCATTGAAGCAGCATGCACAAGTGATCTTTTAGTCACACACGTTCACACACTTTAAGGCTCATTCCACAGCGAGCCCTGACGTCAGGAGACAGAGGGAATAAAGCTCGTTGGGTGGCTTACATATACCGAGAAATATCTTAATGCGCTGGGTAGTATGTGAAACATACTGTACTTGAAAGAAAACACAAGGGGCAAACAAACATTATAACACCAATCATTTCCTCAAACAAAGCATTATAACACCAATCATTTCCTCAAAACATACGTCCGTAGATTAAAACAAGTCAGACAAACCTAAATGCCTCCACGAGGAAAAGGACAATTGATAAAAAAATAAAAATACAATTTCTTAACAAATTGATTGCCATTGGTAAATGGTAAAATTATATCCAACTATTGGCAAATTGATTTTATTCGTTTTTGAAGAAGATTTTTCAATTTACGTAGCTGGTAAAGATTGAATAAGACAGGCCTTCATCCACATCTCCGAAAGTTAAATGTAATATTTTAAAAATATATTTAAGACAAATTTAACAAAATTCAAGGCAGATTTTTTGACAAATCGTGTCTCAAGTATTTCAGCGTTTGATGCAGAAGAACTTCCTACCTTGCTCCCACTTACTGCATTACAAGCCACGGCCAGAGGCATTTCAGAGATGCTTCTGATGCATGGGGCCATTGGCAACAGCGTCCAGAAGTCCAAAGAGCAATGAGACAGTCATTAGTCCTGTACCATTACCTACCCACTGGGGCCCGAGCCTTGGCTTTAATTGGCTTCAGGGGCAGGACGGCACACGCCGTGTGGTCCTGTGCGTCACTTTGAATCAATTTCGCACCGTGGTGGGCTGGGCGGGCTGACAGCAGGGGGGCGACCGTGGACTTTAGGCCTCTGAAGCTCGACCGATTACACTGATACCTGTGGTATTTTCCACAGCAACCACGGGGCACATTTTATTCACACTCTGAAAACACCCGGAGAGGCTCCGATCGCCCATGAGACCACGTCTCCGTCCCGACGTGATGGATCCCATCACGACGGAGACATGGACAGCCAATGCAGGCGCTCCCTGCTCCCCTTCCATCACGTTGGCTGAGATCACAGCGTTGAGGACGAGGGGGGCAGGGAGCACGATGCAATTCATTGATTTATTTGGAGATCTCTGATCTGTGCTCGTGTTAAAATGATCACATCCCTCCCTTCATTCTCATCAAAAAAAAGTTTAAAATCTGTACCAGCACCGGAGCCTTTCCTGTGAAGAATGAAATATAACCGAAATGGCTATCAGTGAGGTTTCCCCACAAAGGCCACTTCCAGCCACAAGTATGGTTTAGATTGTCTCGCCCTGTTTAGTGCTTATAACTTTACAAGGGAATTACATCATTCATTATCTTTACCATCCAAAATAATTAACTGCTCTCCCGCCACGCTCCCTCTTCTCGGTGCGTCTCTCTCTCTCGTCTCACCTTTTCAGTGATTGTCGATGCATCGCGATAATGATCCAGTATGTCTATCCCATCAGTGTTACATTTTAATTTGAGCACAGTCTGTCATCACAATGCAAATAGCCTGCATAGAATAGACAATGCTCAAAAGATAAGGCTGGAAACACCACCTCACCATTCATAATGTGGTTGCCTCTTAATAATTTCCTCATAATATCTATTGTGAAAAGCTCGCTTATTTTTTAATTGACTGTTATTTCATAATTTACAAAGCAACATAGTCACCACCATCCTCTTAACAACATTCTGGCCAAATGTGTTTTTTCCTGTTTTTGCAGCACTCCTATCAGAGCCGCAGCAGTTGTGTTTAATGTGCGGGGCTGGACGGCGCTCGGGGGGAGGCAGAGGGGGTGACAGCCGGACAGAGCTCTGTGGCCATTAAAAAAAGATATTAAAACCATTCCAACCCATGCAAAACATGCGGTGCACAAATTTAACATCCAAAAGACAATTGTACAGAGGTCCCTCCATTTTAGAGGTAGAGTGAAATCTTTAGAATAATAGAATTCAATGTCGCACCACTCTTGACTCAGTTCATGGTCATTGCCTTAAGTAATGAATATATTAAGGATTGTATGCAGGGCCGGGGGGGGGGGGGGCCATGGCGCCGTAGGCACCATCGGAGAGGGGCGCAAATTGTGCCCCCTCGGGATGGCGCTCTAGGCGGCGGCCGATGGCGCCTATAAGGAAGAGCCGACCCTGATCGTATGAAATAACTGAGAAACTGAATTAGTAGTAGTGGTGAGGGCGGACGACGGTGTCCAGGGGGGCGAGTTTCTCCAGAGTGAAGCAAATGATTTAATCTGGTTTAATTAGCCGTGGTGTGTGTAGCACGGCCACTTATATTGATCTGGAGACACAAGTAAAGATTAAGTGCGTAATGGATTCGACCTGTAGCCTGAAGATCACACATGTGCAGCCCAACCCAGGGGTTTCCTGCGTCAATCTTTTCTCTGTGCTGCAGCGTCACTTCATACATAATACGTATGTACTATTGCATACGTGTATTATATTGTACTGCATATATACTGTACATGTATGTATGCGTGTGTGCTTGAGAGCGGCAAAGAAAAAGCATTCCCTCAAAACCAAAGAGTTGCCAATAATTGATTCAAAAAGTACTTAGCCTTTCTGTCCATCAGACTATATAATTATGCAAAATTAATCCATAAAAGTGAAAAGCAGGAGGCTCACATTGCTATTCTTTTCCCGTGTATTCACTATACACCATTCGAGACTTATAATCCTGTCCATTAAAAGCCATTCCCCTTCGCATAAAAGTCCATCAAGTAGTTTTATATGACAAACAGGTTCTATCCGCCCTGGTTTAAGTGGGATTCTAATTCAGATGTTAATGAGAAATCGTAAATGAACGTGGCAGATGTTGTTAGTAGACGTAACTAATAGTAAAGCAGGTGACAGGAATAGTAATTAATGGGCCTTAATAAGCCGGCGTGTTAAAGTATCAGGCTCACAATCAAGTAGTCGTAATATCTCCAATATAAAACCCTGCAGGACGGTGTTCACCCAATTTGCTGTGCATTTTAATTAACTTCTTAGCAATTAATACAGCGATGGGAATTTGCTTGTTTAATCGCCTTAGCCGCGGTGATTTCCTCAACAAATATCTGGCAAAGCAGTGATGGGAAACAAACAACTCCCTCCCCATCGTTTCTGCACTGCGTTATTTCTTTTAGGAGACCACGAGGAGGAGGGGAGTAGCCCCTGGCGTCTTGATGGAAGAGGAAAAACAGCTTATTTGAATAAAAAGTTATTTTTCCAATATTGGCCTTTGGAATAACATACTCGAGCAGTTAAGTTTTAAATATCACTGATGAATAGCAAATACTGAAAACATTTACTAGCAGCAAAAAAAAAAAATCGCAAACTTTGCCGACCATGAGATCCCTTATCTCATTTATTTTTCCATAAATACTAGTAGATTACGAAACTCAGTGATAATCAATTGTTGAATCTATTCTGTACCTTCCACTCGTATAC
Organism: Zeus faber; assembly: GCF_960531495.2. Taxonomy (NCBI): domain Eukaryota; kingdom Metazoa; phylum Chordata; class Actinopteri; order Zeiformes; family Zeidae; genus Zeus; species Zeus faber. Next base: position 26,528,922 of record NC_137199.1, read on the forward strand.
CCCAACATTTCCTTTCCATCTTTTTCACTCTTGTCCTTCTTTGTGCTTTGCACAACCGGATGAAAATGAAGAGTGATGGCATCCTGCGATAGTCTGGGCCGGTCTCTCTTACTTGCATCTCTACAACCGTGTCAGTTATTTATAGATGATGGGCACGGTGAATTAACAAGAACCCCCCAGACTCTGATCAAGTGAAATTACTTTGAGAGCTTTTTGGCAGGGTCCCGCGGTCCATTTCCCAGAACAAGGCCCAGCTGAGCCTTTTGGCCGGGATATAGACAAGGCTCAGATTACTTTTAGACAGTGTCTGATGGACTGCGGCTCCTGGAGAGAGAGTCTCAAACCGTGGAAGCTCGAAGGTAGCGATGCTTTTGTCTAAAAGATCATTTGTATCGAGGTCCAGTTACTTAGTTACTTACCATTTCATACATAACACAATGAAATCACAAGAGTGCACCAGTCCCATGAACCTATTTGACCTATTAACCACAATGTGTGACGAAAGCGGGGAAAGAATATGTAAGATGTGACAATTAATCATTATACTGGGTAAGCGTGTGCTACCGCTTCATCTTAGATTTGGAGTCACTCGGTATGGTTTAAAAGTCGTCTTGTCAAGATAAGTTTTATTCATTGGTGTAGCCCTTTATCACAGGCCTAAATAGCTTCACAGCCCATTTACCCATGAGATCCCCCATCTGCCCTCAAAGAAACCCTGACATGGGACCTGAAAGAAAGATCTCGTTGAATGGAAATGCTCTTTATCATCTCACTCATGATGTAAATTATGGCTAAAATGCGTTTTTTCCAAATTCCCCAAAATGTCCTTTTATTCGTACTTCTGTGGACTTTCCCCAATATTTAGTTACAGAACAGAACACACAGCAGCTGCTCATGAAAATCATCTTGACGTAAGCTACTTGTGCCCTCACTAAGTCTCAGGAGAAGGCTTGAACGTCCCAGGCTTGAATGTTTGGTGAGTACGTCAAGAGACAGTGTGTCCTGTACACTCCCGTCTGTATTGGGCATTAGACATTATGCCCTGGCTCTGGACACCAAGTGCCAGAGCAGTGATTAGACCGAGGGAGCATTCACTCAGCGTGGCAGAGCGCGGCACGAAGAAAATGAATGCAATTCAATGAGAGAATGCGTAATGGCCGTGCATAGACTGACGGGCAGCTAATTTTACCGCAAGCCGGCTTTGCTTACGCCGGGGTGAACCAATCAAACCGAGGAGGATTGTTTGTCTTCCTAAAATAAAAACTGGAGGACAAACTAATTTTAGCTGGAGGTGGAAATCCAGATACAGCAAGTAAAACTACACTGGTGGTGGAGGAAAAACATGGAAGGACTTTCTGAACATGGAATTCTCCACCTCTGTTAGCTGATGCACAATTAATTGAATTTCAATGATCTATCGTCCCAATCTTGCCATGATATAATCAGGACATAACGGACATGGGAAAACATAAACCTTCAAGATGGGTTTTCTGGTATAGTATACTTTCAATATTATCGAGCTGAGATCCTTTACCGTCAATCAACATTTTGGTTACTTAAATTCATTGTAGGCTCCAGCAATGGTCGCAACATTCCCATGTTACCTCTTGTTATTTTTTTTATTTATGTAAAAAATACATATATATATACACATATTTATAGTCATTTATTGTTGCAGAGTTCAAATAAAATAGCATGCAAAAACCTTCGTTTAAAACCACCATCATCACTGAATAGATTTTCGTTCTTGTTCACTGTAATGAACGACACAAGTGTGTTAGAATAAGCAGCAGCTTGTGTTTGTTAATAAGCCAGATCTATGGACATTATTCCTCTTTTTATGTTGAGGGAACATGGGGCTGTTTTCAGTATTAAAAAAAAAAAAAAGAAAAAATGACATTGAGTAAATATACAGCCTTGGGAATATAGACACGCTCCATTCATTGCTAGCAAATATTATCCCCAACTACAACGTTTTGACCACTTTGCTGAGTAGTTTCCGACGCCACGACAAGACACAATATCCTAACATTGCGTGCAGCGGCCCATTTCAGGCAGATGCTCCGCCATGTGACCTGTAGCAATGTCCAGTCCATGAGCACAACCGTTTATGTATTGCTCTTTCAATTTCATTAAAAGCAACAGAGAGGTTCAACCAGTACAACGGTCGAACATTAATCTGAGACTCGCCTTCCGCATCGCTTGTGCGTAGATAGGCGGAGATGCCCTTGTTCTCGTTGAATGGAAGGTGACCTTTTTGTCATAGCTGGCGATACAAAGTGCAGCCATGCAAACCGGCAGGGGCACTCTCAGGGTCCGGAGTGATATTTTAGACTTATCAGCTTTCCGATGAATGTGCTGGCCTTGCTGTATGCTTACGCAGAGTAACAAAACAACTTATACCCAGTGCACCCTGACAGCTTTTCACAGGAAATAAGCAGAAATTCAAGAAATGACCCTTAATAGAAGAGGTATTTACTTCCTCTCCAACTACTATATGAAAGAGTTTCATAGACGTGAAATCTTTTCTTGGCACAACCAACAAAGAGAGCTGACACAAAGCTCGAGATGTGGAGCTGTTTGTGAACTGGGACGCGCAGCGCTTCCGCTGATGGCTTCTCTGCCCGACGCAAGGCCCCCCAACGCTGATCGCCTGCTCCCCGCCCCCAGCGGTTGTGGTACGAAACAACAGCATAGAGTGTTAATGCCGCGGCCGGCCCTGATTGCACTGCAACTAGGACGTTGTGCGTGGGTGTTCGCGTAACGTGCCTGCAGAAAGGATCCCCCTTTTAGACACGACTGAACAGTGACAGGCACCGAGCAGGCGCTAGTGAAGAAATGTATGTTATTAAAAAAAAAAAAAAAAAAAAAAAAAAAAGGGAATTTTACTTCTTTTGGGATTCTCCGCATGAGAAATAGGAGGGGTGGCGTGAGCGTGTGAACGGGCTGATATGCTTGAGTCTCGCTGTCAAAGTGACACTTGGCAGCTCTGATCTATAGGTCAAATATCGGCAAAATTAACCCTTAAAGATGAGTCATCGGGATGTAAAGATCATCCATGAATCACACCACAGTGAGTCAGGGCTCGTCCTCATTAAGGACGTTCCTTTTTGCTCGTGGGGAAAAAGACACTTCCCTCCCATCTGCAGAGATTCCATCAATGTTATTTTGATTTCCAGCTGCCTTTAAAGCCACACACTCGGTAGGTCAGAAGGAAAATAAACTTTCACTTTCCGCTTCCCTTAAACTCAGAGGGTTAAACTAGAATTTTCACAGCAAGTAACCCAACACGCGTGCAGCTCCTGAGCGGTCAACTCTGTCTGGTTGGCGATTTTCTGTCGAGGCAAATACCCGCATCGTGGCCCTGTTATTCAGTAATGTTTCTTTTTAGACATGGTCACTTACTTAAGGATCCCTTTTTGATCTGTTCCAAAGTATCCTGACTAACCATGAAGGGTCAGAGTGCTCCTCCCCAAGCGCTCAAACAGTCGTCATTCACCTCAGAATCTCTTTAAACTTTACCCTTTTGCCCGGGGCATCATTTCAATTAATGTGCTCAGGGGATCCCTGTACGGATTCACCCAAGCCGAGGCACTTCATCTTCTTCTTAATATTCACTAGAGCTGCCATGAGACTGGATTCGGGCCAGAAGACGGAGGAAAGTTCATCTCCCAATTGAGAATATTTGTCCGCTCATTTATTTGGTAGCTATCTATCTCCTTTCCGTACTTAAGAAAGATGCTGGCCATTACTCCCCTGTTCCTCCTCACTTGTCCGCCTTCCAGCGGTTTCTCCAGAGGGAAGTCGGGGCTGGAAATTAGCAGGGTTCAATCGGTTTTGCTCAGGCAGCACATTTTTGTTGATTACAACAGGGAGAGAAGTCCCCGATGGAGGAGCTGGAGCAGCGATTTAATGGGTCCCCCACCAATTAGCTCACAGGAGAAATGCTACTGTTTCACAGTATCAGGCATGGCAACGGCCAAAACTAATATACAAGGCATTAATTATTTAGTAAGATTGACAGCTACGTGTTATTTTGTGACACAATTAGAGCTACAGGGGAACAAACAGCGCAGCTCCTTGGCTATATGTAATGTCCTGTATATACTGTCCTGTGTATACTGTATGTACCTACATAATCTAGCATTATGGATCTGCATACATACATAGATGCAAGAGGTTTATTTGTCACATACATATACGTACTTTCATACAGTATATGCAGTGAAATGTCTCTGCATCGCACCCGGCGATTATGCACAATAGTTACTAAACCAAACAAAATAGTTTACCTAATTCCTACGTAGCTATCTAACTGAAACTAACTGATTCCTAAAACTAAATGCAGTTAGTGAATATAATAATCGAAATAAAACAGTATGTTCAGTAAAGTGCATGTGAATAAAGTGAGTATGGAGATGTACAGTACAGTATACAACAGTATGACATGTTGTATACAAAGAGAGAAGGGATCATAAAATGGTTCTTGAGGGGTGGACTGGGAGCACTTTTTCAACGACTGAAAAATCACAAGGTTAAGCAAAAAGCCTTCTTCAACCTCATTTTGATCTCATCTACCCAGCGGCAAGGGCTCAGCCGAGTGGAACAGCATAGATGGTCACACCCTCCTTAAACATTAGTTTAGCCTTGAAGATCTTGGGTGGATTATGAGGTTTTTCCAATCTAGATGCAACCCCAACCTCGTTTGCACTCAAATTGAAAGGATTAGTTTTCCTGAAGCTTGGTTTGTCTCCTTTGCCCCTGGTTTCAAATTAGCCTGTAATCTATGTACAATACTGAATGTGCCATTATATAATTAAGGCTCCGGTTCCTCTTTTCTTGTGCAAAGAAAATAATAAGCCTATCAAGCTGGCCAAATAATTACTCAATATTATCCAATATGACTATTATTTACTTTGTTTACATAAAGGATTGTGATGTTTCTATCATCGGGAGTCAAAGAATATTTGTTACAGTAAGTAAGCGCTCAAATCTGTGCAAAGAAAAGTTAAACAGGGAAGGGTGAGTCAGTCTCAGGAAACAGAGGTCAAGTCGGCGACTCTTAAAGAGCCTGACGGTGCAGCTCACAGGATTATTTGGCAAGGACACCAAAAAGCATGAAGTGAACAAACAAACAGCACAGCACACCACAGGGCCCAATTTATCAGCAGGGATTTAAATATTCTCTTTAAAATGTAATGCCGCTGCAGCCTTGTTGGATTTGGGAGGCGGCGAGCCGGCCTTGGCTCGCCTTCAGAAGACAGTGAGGAGCCTTCCACCGCGACGGCAGGTAAAGGCAAATTTTCCACTTCAGTGTCCATGTTTTTGCAGAGTCCAATTATCCCTTCCCAGCCCCTAACTCCGTGTTGTGAAATATTACCTATGTTAGCCTCAAGTGTGCTCCTTTTTATTTGTATTCAAGTAAACAGGGTATATTATTAATAGATAACTTCACGTAACAGTGCACCAAACAGGATAGTAATTTACTAAACAGGACGGTCATTTTGCCGGTTTGTCCAGACTGCCTGGGCATCTTCAGTCGTTTTCCGTTCTAATTTGTTTTACTGTGGAATAAATTTAATGGCGCTATCTCCCAAACAGGGGTTCAGTCACCACCAAGAAGCACAGAAGGATGATGATTTTGAAATGCCAAATGACTGGCTATGACATTCAGTTGCAGCCATAAAAATGTTCCTCATGCTGCATGTATACTGCACCCATCCTCCACCTAGACGACGACGGCCACTGCAATGTATTCCTGAGGTTGGAGATAAAACTAACCACGTTTTCAGGGGTGTACTCTAGTATGAATAAGTGGGCATACTGACGATTCACCATTTCAAAACTTTACTCAACCCACTAATATTGCAATAGTAAGGTGCAGAAAATAGTATTTTGGGTAGACAAGAATTAAATGTAATTCATTACTTATTTCCATCAGTGTTTCACTGTTATGATAAAGATAAAGGTACTTTGTTAATCCTCAAAGGGAAATTCCAGAGCTGCAGCAGCAATGACATAAATGTGCCTTGTGCATGGGCCTTCAGAGGGAGAGTTTCCTCTCCTGGCACAGAGGGGAGTCATTGTGGGTGGCTGTTGCGGTGTGGTATGTATGAATTTGAATGTAATACATGTTTGAATGTAATTTAATATTTGGTTGCCTTTGCATAATTTCAAAGGTGAATTACCCTTGACAAGTTCTGAAAATGTGAAATCCTTTGAGGGTATGAACTCTGGTCTTTAAACAATATCCAGAGTGCAGACTGGAGGTCTGTTCTGAGGTGGATCTGGGTTTCTCTGCCAACCTAAGATCAGGAAAATCTTGCTTAAAAATTCAAAACAGCAACAATAAGTGTCAGAGCTACATTTATTTTATTTTCTATCTTTTTCTTTTCTTTATAGCTCATTGCAAAGTCTACTCTGCACATTTCTTGAACTAGTTGATTTGATCTATAATACATTTTTATTTGTGTGATAACAATATACCAAGGATATACTATACACAACACCCATACTGTTGGCCTGTATCACATTCCCTTGCAGAGCTGCTGTAACCCTGGGGATCAAGTACTATCTTACTTATCTTCTACAGAAAACCCTAGTGGGCATATAATCAAAGAAATGCATGCCGTTTTTGTTTGTGGTCGACAAGGATCAGGCTTTGCAGTCAAGCAGAGGAAACTGAAAGGAGTGCGACTGATTCATCCACTTACATGGTATTTACATTACATTTACATAGCTTGGAATCCACCTCCAGAATGTTTTACATGTTTTGCTCAGTGTACGGAATATCAAGGCAACAGAAGGTTACCCAATATGCTTTGTCACGACCAAGAAGGAAATGCCGATTTGTAAAATATCCGATTATTTCCACAAGCAGAAGGCAGAAAGAAAGAGAGGAAAAAGGCTGAAAGACAAAAAAAACAAATCTCTGAATAATAATTAATGGCTGACTTGCAGTGATTGATGATCATGAATCCATGTTTTGAGGCAACACCACTCCACACTTGAGAACATATGTCACTGCTGAGGACATGTGTTACACTTCGCAGCCTACGATAATTCATTTTCAACACATATGACAAGACCGGTTCACAAGCTGTAGAACGAGCATTCACATCAACAAAGAATCAGAAATACATGAGACGTTTTTTTAAGGATTTCAGGATAGCGCTCTTGTAATTCTGCAGCAGAAAAGCCGTGCTACGCTTGCTTGTTTAAGTCGCGTTATCCAGTACAACTGTTACAGTTCCAATGAATGTGTGTAGAAATGCCAGCACTGATTAGGTAGCCTGCTAGGTTTCTCCGCGATGAGAATGGGCATTACTATCGGGCATTACTATCAGTGAACAATTACGCAGGCCAGTCATAATTAATGCCTCATTATTGGCCAATCCAATGATTCACTAATGAAAGCGGCAACATCCGGTTCTCCGTAATTAGCCGGGCAGTTGGATAACTCCATCGGCATATACATGAGGTCCATCACTCATCTCATGAGAATGCCCAGAGGCACATGTTCACTGCTTTAGATGCAAATTAGATACAGTCAGTGGCGTATATGGCGCTGGATGACATTTCCTCCCGAGATGAGACCTGCAGTAGATTAGATCCATACCTCTCTCCTTCAACGTGTTTATGACAACACATGTAATCTGAATCTCGGCTCCGAACGCACACGTGGGTCGCCCCGTGCCATTTCCAACAGCTTCTGCCGTTAAGCTGTGAGTGCCGTTAAACAGCCGTCAGCGTTTGTGACCTGGAAACCGTTTTTTTGGGGCATGGATCAGAAATGAGGTTAATTATCCTCCCTGAAAACTGCACAACACTAAGTCAGCGACGGGTCGAGGTGGATGAGTCAAATTGCCCCTTGCCTTCTTGTGTTAGAGAATCAATTTCTCGAACGGGGAAGATTGAGCTCATTAATTGCAACAGACTGAATCAAATAATATATTTTAATTGTTCTACCGACAATGACCCTGTGTACGTGTGTGTGTGAGGAGCGGTATCGAACAGTAAAACAATTACTGAGAAAACTAGTGAATACAGTCCTGATTCACAGGGAGGATGGGGCCGGAATCGCTGCTGTGATGGGGCCGATAAGCACGTGGCGCGGAGTGGTGGGGAACTCCGGCTTTGTGGTGCGCGGAGCAATAAGCAGATTAGCATGGATACAGTGTTGTTGCGCTGGAGGGCTCGGGGTTAATGGAATAACGCAAAGTGCCTCACGCGCCGCCCTGAAAGCATCATACGCGCATATTTACCTTTCCACTTCAGCAGAGCAGCGGAAGCCAAATCAGCAACGCATTTACATCACAACGGTGGAAGAGCGGGAGAAACAACGTTTCGGGCCGGCAGACGGGCAAAAGGAGGAGAGAACTAAGAGCGCATTCAGTCTTCAGGAGGTGGGATAATCTTGTTCAGAATGAGAAAAGTTAGCCAAGTACAAACCGTGGAGGATTACATGTTGACGCCTCTTCGTTGTGTTGTGGTAAAACCTTCCAGTGTATTATGAATGGAAGTCAACTAAATGCAGCTTGTAGCACAAATTCGTCGTGCACGCTGGTGTCACACTGAAAGTCAGCCGAGTGTGAGGACGACTGAGCCTCCACCCGCTGCATCAAAAATCCACTGGTCAATGCTTTGCTCTCTTCTTTGACCCGCCGGAAATTATTCAAGTTTCAAAGTTACTTTAGCAAAACCGCAATGCATGATGTCCATGTCCTCTTCCCCCGGCAGTTCTGCCTTGTCAAGACGTGCATTTGTTACCGACTGAATAAAATAAAAAAAATAAAAATCTCAGTTTCTCTGTGCACGCTGCAGACTTGCAGCGGAGTGAAGACTTTATTTGTTTCACTTTGCTAATCAATATTATTGATTGAATGCCAACGTGTTCTCCACTGAAATGTGATGTTTTTGTCTCTCTTGGTTCCCCAAGATCGATGTTTTTATTGTCACTGTGGCTGTATTCTGCCACTGTAATTATGCCAGGGCTCTGTTGATCAAATTCATCTTCTTTTGGATTTCTATGCAAATGCAGCCAGCGTCTATTTAGCGGCTTCATCACCTTTATGTTGTTGCCGTGTGATTGATGGCGTGTCGCAGGAAACTGTCTGCAAACAATTACATTTTAATGCCAGCGACCGTAATAAGGGATTAAAAAATTCATTAAACGGATGACCATTAAGGTTAAAGCAACATCGAGGTTAAGACTCCGACTTGACTTCTTCCAATCCTTTATTAATAAACCTCTTGCACATATTTGACACTGGCTGTCACAGAAACCATTTGCACAGTTAATGAAAGCCGAGCCGTTACATTCTGCCAAATCTGCAGAAATATGGCAGGGAGCACTACGCTTTATTAATACATCTCAGACTATGTGGGTAAAAGCAAAGAAAAAAATAAAGTGCAAGTACAAAAAAAAAAGATGTTATGATTTCCGCCACAAAGATGTACCCAGTGATAAACTGACAGTGTATGCAGGCATCATATCTGTCTCAACTTTTTCCTCTTTTACTCTGTGTGTTCCCTTGCATCCGAGATAAACACAGGTAGAGTTGAGGTGGTTACGGGGACTGTTTTTACTCAGTGAACTTTATTTAAATGTATGTCAAATGAAGTTGGCTGAGACAGGCAATCAAACGGCAAATACAAAAACACAATGCAAAAACAGAAACACGCTCCAAAAACCAAACGTTTCCTCCGGCCAATGCAGCGGCGGGACCAATCACTATAACAAAGACATATACACCTGACGTTTGGAGTTTGGAATTGCGCTGTCACTCAGCATTGATTCTCCTACCAGGCTTTGTCCTGTGGATTGCCTTTCACAAGCGAATGCTAATCACAAAACGAGCTGCAATTAGTGCGGTTTTATTAAGGTACAGAGTACCTGTAGCTGATCCCACAGAATGGAGTCAACGCGGTCGGAAAATAACGGCCGTTTCACTGAATCCGACAAACCACGACTCCCTACGTACCGCCACAGCCAGGAAACGACGTCTCTGCAGTCGTCTGGTGAAGTGAAAAGCTTAAGCCACCGTGAGACAAAAGCAGATGATTCAGAGGAGCGGCTCCATTGATATTCTGCGCAGGTTGTCTGTTGGACACACTCCATTCAATGTCACTTTGACTGAAATAAGAGCAGCATTTGAAGGTTATTGAATTACCTACAAACCAGGACCAGTGAAAATGAATACCTCCCCGTTTTTAGGAGCGGAGGAATCGCGGTTCTACGCGTGGGCTCCACTCTATGCTTCTTTTGAAATCACATGCGATTTGGTATGAAGTGACAAAGTGACTCGTTCCTCATCCTCCGTTTCATTGCCTTTCACCTTTAGTCCCCCCCCCACCCCGCAAAACAAACTTCATTAGAGCACTTTAACAATCAGCACAAAGTTGCGGGGGAATGAAAATTAAATCGGGTTCGGGCGCCGCTCTATTCCCAGCCTGAGGAGCGCTGTCAAAGTACAGCTCGTCTCCCTCTGCGAAGGCTTTTTGCTCCCTGGGATTCACTGTCAGGCCCACAGTGTAATGTGCTCACATAATGAGCTTTGGCACTCTTTTCGCTAAATTAGAGTGGAAGGGGAAACAACAGCAACAATAACAGAGCAAACAAAAAAGCTTTGGTTCCTCGTTTTGGGTTTTTTCGGAGGCACCTCGCACCTCCGCCGCTCGAGCGTACGCAGTGCTGGCGCTTACGCACGTGAAGACCAATATACACTTACCACACGTGAGGTAAGGATGAATGGCAGACTCATTTGGTAGGGCTGACACTGTGCGAGGCTTGTCACACACACACACGCACACACACACACACAGTCCAAGAATATGAGGGAGATGTCTCCTTTTCTCTCTGCCACGCTCATATTCGCCATCCTCATCTCGCGCTCCCCGTTTTATCGGTGGGCTTCCTGGGTGGAGCTAAGCCGGCTCATCTATGATTATCTCAGGAAAAGAAAGAAATCTCACATCTCACCTTTATTTGCCTTTGAGGTATCCTATTGCTTTGTCATCTAGAAGGTCTTCATAAATACACAACCCATTTTTTATTTGATTTTTTTTGCCACTTCAGTCTTCATGCAGAGCTGCTTCTTTTCGGAAATCTGCCGGATTTCTCACACTGCCTTTAGTAATAAGATAGAAATCGATTTTTTTTTTTTTCTCCCCATTTAGAATTCTAACAACAGATGCCCATGTAAAGGTTTCGATTTGGGTTATTAAGAGGTTTCTCCTTGTCCATCAGAAAGCTCAGATTTTGCAGGGACGTCAAGCTATTCTCTGAATGTGTGCCTGTATCTCAGTTTCACTTGGCTTTAACGGACTTGATTGGAAAGCGCCACATTGGAGCCTCATATCCAAGACCTTGTTCCAGCTCACGTCATCGTGAGTCATCCATACAGTACATGTACAGTGTGTATTTCACCAGAGGGCCCTGAATGCGGAGTCAGCTAGGAGAACCCCTCCTGGTAGTTTATTCTCTCTCTCTCTCTCTCTCTCAAGGACACATCAAGGACACGCTGATTGACCGCTGTGAGGCTAAAACATGTCCATTGTAGGGGTAAGCATGTGAAAAGGGAAGTCGCGTTGTCAGCCGGGTCATCACTGTGGTGAGAAAGTCAGCTAGTGTCAGAATCGCATGAATTATTATCTCAAATTTTGCTCAGCTTTTATTTGCATTTGGATAATAATGGACAAAAAATAAATAATTACGATTTTTTTGGAATAATAATGAAAAGTGAATTAAGTTTCTTGTTTGTGTGTAGGCTCTACTTTTTCCCCTCACAAACACATGACTCCTTACTCCAGAATAGATTTAATCACCCTGTAGCCCTCAAAATAGATTCTAATTTTTTTTTGTTCCTTTAGCTGCAGTGGTGAAAAAAAGAAGGGAATGCCAACACTATTCATTTATAGTGCCATTATTTTCACAAGTTAAGTTATTTTCATAGAAGACAAACAAGATCCATATTTTTAGCTGGGTTCTCATGCGTTTCTGGCCATTTGGTTATGATTTATTATGAAAGCATGACACTTTTTCTCATTATAATCAAGGCTTCCCGAGAAAACAGAGCTTTGAAGTGTAAAATATGACACCACCACCCCCCACAACTGCCTTGTGAAAGACGCATTGTGCTTGCAGTACAGCATGAGCAACTAATGTGCGGTTCCATCACGTCAGAAGCTGCAGTTTAAAAACAACGCTTGGTTGTATTATATTATACGGTAATATTAAGGCGCTGCTGTTTTACAAAGCGATGGTCTTCCGGAACAGCGTCTCCTTTATGTCCAACGGGGTTGAATGATACACGATTCCTGCACCCACCTGCACCCACAGCTGCAAGGGGAGATAGGGACGAGTTGTTTCAGTGGTAAAACAAGAACGTGTTTGATTGTACGAACACTCAAACACTCCCGAGGAACTTCAACAGGGAGCACGCCTTAGCCACCTCCCTGTGAGGTCCCTCACCTCATCTCCTCCCCCCTTCACCTCGGGGCACCCTGGGAAATACAGTCCACCGCGACCCCCCGGGACGCTACAATATTGTAATTGTTTGCAAGTTTGTTTTTGCTTAGGAAACAATTCCCAAAATCACGTCTCGTCTTCAACAACAAAAGGGATGGATTGGACCATAGAATTTGCAGCGATATTGTTGGCGAGGATGAAAATTATTTTTTAGATCAGTGGTGTACTCCCTTCGAAGATCTTTCACTGGCATTGGGAGAAAAAAATTAACATAAATAATGTACTTTTTAACATTATATAACCAATATTTTTACCAGTAGCACAGTAACTGCAGTACCCTCAAGCAGTATGGATATTCAGTAAATTCTCTCCACCAACAACAACCTTACCGTGAACAACACCTCATTAAAAACTCTTATAAGCAATTTGATGAGTATTAGCTGTATCTTGATTGACTGGGTTGCTTCATTGAGCAGGCAAGCGTCTGCAGTACAGGCTGAACAATTCCAAACAGTGATCCTGAATTCACACACCGGGGAAATCGTAAATAAGGCGAAAAACATTTCCACTCAGCGAAAGGAAAGTGAGCTCTGTGTCCCATTCATTGAGAGTTGGTGGGTTTGGGATTGGGCAGATGACCCACGACGTAAAACCCTGAAGAGAAGAGGGAGATTCAAGGCCGTGGCACGTGTAAAAACTCGTGTACTGGTGTGGTCTTCCGCATCGGGTGGGGATGTGCCAAGCAGAGTGGCAGCCAGTGTCAAAACACATACCAGTCATCATGTCAGCCACAAACGGTCAGCGCGGGAAACGATGAAGAGAGGAGGAGAGAGGAGAGGAGGAGGGATGGGGAGGAGGAGGGATGGGGAGGAATGACAGTGTGATTAGACTCAGCTGGAACACAGTCACCTCTATCTCCTCTTTCTTTTAGGGATTGTTATCTTCTTGTCAGAGGTGATGAGACAGAAAAAGTTAGTGTGTGTGTGTGTGTGTGTGCGCGCGTGTGCCAGGGGGACGGAGAGCGATCGGGCTAGGCAGAAAGTGAGTGAGTGAGAGGAGAGAAATCAAATACCTTGTGGGACTCCTCACTTGATTAATGACACAATTGACTCAGTAATTAATACCTGTGCATTGAGTTTCTAAAAAAAGACCAGGGAGCCCTGCACTTGGAGAATATGGATTTTCTCTCCCCTCCCGAGCCCCATCAGCACCACCAACCAATAGCCGCCCCTACGCCGTGATAGGGAAGCTGAAATCGAGCGTGAGGCCATGTTTCCAATTAATAAACTAATTTCCATACACCGTATAAAATATCACCACGTGGACCTAAAGGCCTTGCATTTTCATTTGCATGCAACTGTTTTGCATGCAAAGGAAGAAAAAAAACCCACTGCAACAAACACCACTGCGAAATCAGCATCACATGTGAGAAACTCGGGACGTATAACATGAATAAATTACGCCGAAGCAACATTGGAACAGCACGGCCTCCTGCTTCCTGTTCCTCATACCGCACGTTTAATCAAATCCTGGCTGCCGCCGTCCAACACAAACATTTTAATCTGCTCTCCTTGGTGGTTGGTGGCTACACACGCACTTCTCCCTTGATTATAATGTATACATGTACGGTAGGATCAGCAGGAAGCGATGAATAACCATGGACGAGAATGAACATCAATGACTCGTCAATGAATGACTCAATTTGGAGACAAAGCCTGTAACGCTGGGAAGTCTGTGGCAAAGGTCTGCAGTCGGCACTTCGCTATGGCACAGAGTTGTGTAAGTTCTGCCTCTTGTTCTGCAATTGAGACCGTCAGCCTTTGTGTGTCACGGGTTATTCATTTATGAACCCAGAATAGAAATCAAGGTTAACAAGGTGATCTGCCCCCCCCCCCAGAACGATGGCGGAGCACAGCAAATAGTGCAGAGGTGGGGAAAAGGTGCGTATGCCCTCCATTTACATTTGCCTGTCCCTGGAGCAAAGGAGGCATTAATCTGGGACATCTATACATCATAGGGGTCAAACAGCCCTCTCTTTGCATGGGACCTCATCCCCCTCTCACATCACCGTGTGAAGAGGACCGAGGGAAGTTAGGGTTCAGCAATTAATTGGAATTTTTGTCCGGAGGTGCGTTTTGTCCCCATCAAGGGTTTGTTCAGTGAATGTGAGGTGATCGCAAAACTTTTAATGTGAAGGTCAGTTGTGCATGCAGGACCTGGCTGACACCGGTTTTGCCCTTGACTCAGTGGGAGGAAATGTACAAAAGGGATAAAAAAAAAAAGAAGAAAAGGTGAAAGACACGTGGGATGAGTTGAGCGCGTATGAAGGATTTCCACTGCACCAAAGTTTTGTTTAAAGAGCAGAGCCACAATAGGAGTTTCAGATATTTGTTGCGGGGGGAAGCTAGGAAGGATTCCTCAGTGTCCTTTAGATGCTGCACACTTCTTAAACAAAGCCAAAACATGAGCATTAGAGGATCATTTAACTTGGAAGAAATCCCAGGTCCTAAGCCGTCTTTAATAAGCATTTGCAGGTGAGCTAATTTAAAACGCTCATGGAAAGGCAATGAGCACCAAGATATATAAAAAACAAGCAGAATTTCTCAGGTGATTTCTCTTAAACCGCGACTGTTATTATACACGTGCATGCAGTGCTAGAACCCTTGACTGGTGTGAAAGGCTGGGTAGAATTAGTATTTTACGCAGTCGAATACCATTTCTGGATTCTTCTCATCAATCCAATTCTTTATGTATTCCCTCTGTGTAATATACATAAAGATATCCACATACAATTCCTCACTATCAAAATTTCTTCAATATCCAGCACATTTACTTGAGCTCAAAACTGATTATGAACCCATATCACTGGTGCTTTGAGACGCCCGGGATAAGGTGCCGCTGGTTTCTTGTGCCATATGCTCGGGTGAGTTCCTCAGGGTTTCCAAGGAGCTCATTTTAAATTGGACCTATATTGCCCTACAGATCTCGGTTCCAAAGTTGTTCTGATCATTGGGGACTGATTAACTAATCATTGTGGCCTATTTACACATTCAAAATTTGAGACACTTCGTCAGTTGTGCGTCTCAGATTCACGGGGCGTTTCGGCCTATTAAACACAAGAAGCCCTGGAGGAGGATGATGATCAGTCCTCAGATTGTGTCCCAGGCCCTCGTAGGGTTAGAAATTCTAGTCACATGGGTAAACCACCCTTTAATTAAATCTTAGAAATCCCTGTTGGGAAGTTGAATTACTGTCTATGTATTTAATCTTGGGTGGGAGTCCTGCCCTTTAAATGTATGACATACTTTTGGTAACTTTAATGTTGCTTTAGCTCCTTTCAGTTTTGGTGTGCCGTTGAATAAGTCCTCTTCCACAGCAGCTTTACATTTACGTTTAAGTTTCATATTTTGGATCGTTCGTCGAATAAATTAATCCTCAGTTTTCCTGCTTTTCTGTGTCCTTTTGAGGTGATCCACGTATGTAATGCAGAATTTGGTGTTGCAAGGGTAGCGCTAATCCCTGTAGAGAACTGGACATCTAATGGCAGCACTTTCATTTTGCAGTTGTGGAAATTCTAGCTGTAAGTTGTGGCTAAAATGTCAAATAAGGGAAAGGAAATGTGACTGAACAGTCGCAGGCTCAGGATCTGTTTTGTCCCGTCTATGACATAACTGTGTGCGGCACTTGACACAAGGTTCAGGAAGTAGAGCCAGTTGTAACGCTGCCATTTCCAAGCATCTAGAGACAATTAAACATAATTATTTTCATCTTAGCTATAGCACTCTCACTGTGGCCATTTAATGGCTGAGAGAGCGGGAGACAGTGTGAGAAACAGAGAGAGCGAGCGAGAGAGAGAGCAGAGCTGACAAGCGGAGGAAACAGGCCATCAGGGAGGACAGGATGGGTGAAATAATGCGAGTGTCAAAAGAAAAGCCATAGGCTGGAAGTGTAATCTGCACTGGGTCAAAGAAGAGTATATCACACCCAATATGGGACGATCCAACCAGACGGCTCTTCTCCACTCAATGCAATGCACTGCTATGATTTGAACACATAAATAACTCAGACAATGTCCATGCAGCAGCTTCTTTTGTCATTTTTAAAGTGGACCTATTATACTCCTTCAAGACAAGTAAATATAGGTGTTCGATTTTTTTTTTTTTGCTGAAAATACCACTCAGATTAGGCATTCTGGCCATTCTACCACACCTCTACCATACATACAACATACTCCCTGTTCCAAAACGGGCTGTTTTTTTGTGGGAGGAGCCACCCTCCCAAGGCCCCAAGTGTACAGTATGTGCAATGTATGTGCACAGGCACTGAAAAAGTGAGTTTTGCATAATAGGTCGCCTTTGCTTTTCTCAAACTGTGGGTAAACAGGTGTGGGTGGGTTAAGAAGTAATAAGAGAGGGAATGTGAGCAGAAAAGGACAGCTGGACCGTTTAGCTGAAGCTGGCACTTGTGCCACTAAATATTGGACAGCAGGCTGCCCAGATGTACCCTAAGCTGGGACTCGCGTGCCCCTTTCTACCCCCAAGGCCTGCCTGGCTCAGATGGAAAGCCTCCTGCTGCCCATCTAGATGTCCAATGAGCAATGAGCCCATCACTTAGGGAGAAAGTGGTACCACAGCTGGCTGTTGGAACTTGCACGCTGGTGGACTGTGGGCTCATTGACCAGCTGACATAGACCTCTACAGTATACCTGTACAACTGTGTATATCCACACTAACTCAGGACGCCGCGAACTGTAGAATCTGTTTATTATTATGGATTACGGACAAATTTAATGAGTAAAATGAAAAATAAGTGTTTGAAAAAGTTTCCGTTTTATACTCTAAAGTGTTGGAAATGGCGTAATATTTATCACCAACATACCAATTATATTTTCCTTCAAAACAGAGTGTTTGTGATTTTCACCCTGCTATTCCTAGACGATTTCTTCACATCATAGAATGTTATCAGACTTCACTTCCTGTCCGTAGAAGCGGAGAAGCTGCAAAATTAACCACGATATATATTTCCTTTTAATGCGATTTTCAATTTGCGCTTTTAATTGCTGAAATGTAATTCCAGCACGGTACCATTTGTATTACTGCTTATAAACAGACAGACATATAGAAAGCCCAACTCACTAGTTGTGCCGATAATTAAACTAGAATCCTCCAAGCCCAAGATGCCTCATGACAGATTTTTCTAGATGTTTGACCTTTCATAAAAATTAACTTAAATAGATTTGATAAAAATTTAAAATGAGGGTCCACCCATCCCTCAAATCCCAATTTAACCCCTGCTGATAGCGAACCGAACCTAGAGCGAAGTACAGCATGTCAATAGTACTGCAATGAAATAAAAAGTAAAAAATTATTAGCTCCACAGAAACCCTGGGGCTGTAAAATAGATCGATATGTGGCATCATGATTTCATCACATTCTGCAAGGTGCACATTGATCTATTTTCTGTCATGAAAAGATGATACTTTATGTTTTTTCCTTTTCTGTGTAAAAATCCCCATTTCAACAGGAAGCAAACAAATATGATTCACTTTCATTATTGTGTTCTGAAGAATACCACTGACGTCTAGCATCTTCCTTAAAATGAAAATCAAGAGCCTTTGCCGTTAATGTTCAAGCTGAAAGCTATAATCAGAGTTGCTTTCGAGACGGCAACATGATGTAAATACAGCCAGCATACTGGTGGCTTCAGTGAGCTAGTCACTCACCAGCTCCCGTGTTTATTCTACCATTCAGCCAATTCTGTGTAACGTGCATTGTTCAGCATGTCTGATGTTTATTAATACTGATCATTTTAGTTCATTTGGGGCAGCATTTTGTGCGCACCCAAGCAAATATAGGAACACGAGCTAAAAGGGCTTGAAAAGGATTCACTGTTTTGACTCGTTTGTTTGGTCTTTAGGCTTTTTCGTAATAACCATAGAAAATATTATTGAATATTCATCATCACTCAAATACTAATACATAATAATAATATAATAACTATATAATTAACAATAATAATACACTTTTTATAATACATTTCATTAACAGAAATGACAGTAATGGGGGATGCAAATCTAAAATCGGGAAGCAATAGGATTCAGGATAAAAGGAGAAATAATTGAAATGAACAGGGATAAAAGGATGGGATGCAGAAATTCAATTCCAAAACATAGTCCGCTGACCAAGAAGCAACTGTTGAAAGATGAGCTGGGGAGGCTCATTCTAAAGTCTACGTGCCATGACAGCAAAGCCACAGTCGCCTTGATAATTCAGTCTAGACTTCTGAAAGGACAGCAAAGCCTGATCCGCACATCTCTGGCTGCAAAAGAGTCAATAAAACCCTGACAAACCTAATCAAATCAATTCGTGTGCAAGCATTTTTTTTTTTTTTAATTTGGCATAACATAAAAAGTCTGTCCGACTATGTCCCGAGCTTCCCTGTTTTTCGACAAGCTTTCATGGGTTGTTGTTTTTTTTTAGCCTTAAACGTTTGCCCTGTCGAACTGCATAGAAGTAAATAACGTAATAGTAAAGCCCAACGCTGAGTTCAGTGAGGCTGTGCTAGGAACAGTTATAAATCATGGGAACTGACCACACAAGGCCTGGAAAGAAAGCCAAACATATCCTTTAAAACCATCGCTGTCACATTCTGCACAAGCCAATGTCACATGCTCGGCTTGGACACTTGGCTTGAAGAGAGGAGGAAACTATGCCGTGGAGCATAATTCACACGGTATATATGTGTGAACACTTGTGTGTAGTTAATGTCATCTTAGCTCTGGAACTCCAACCTTGGTCTTAGCTTGTCACTCTATGGTTTTATTAGACAGGGAGCGAGAGAGAGAGAGAGAGAGAGGGATGTTCTTTCTTTTCAGAGAAAATAGGCCATCGCTAGATTGGCGAAATACTGTAGAGGCACTGTCAAGAGAAAAGCCATAGGCTGTAACTGTAATCTACACTGTGTCAAAGAAGACCAAAATGTGGGGCGATCTGACACCTAGGGACAATTAGACTTAATTAATTTTGTCTTAGCTGCTCAATACCGCAGAAACCAGTTTTACTTAATTTTAACATATCAAGAGAGATGGATAAATTCAACTCTAAAATGATTTCACGCTGTCCATTACATCAGCTGATGTCATTAGTGTCATTGGTGTCAAATGGCTGATAAGATGCATCATTTAATCATCTTGATGTACAACAAGACGATGTGATATATTCATTATTAAAAAAGCAATAACAAAGTATGAGACTTAATTTTGGGTATTTTCTGTAACTACAATTCACATAATCGAGACATTTCCATTATATTTTTTGTTATGGCACAAAGTCAATCATTGAGTCAATCGATCATTCACAAAAATCAGGACTTAGCAAGGACAAGACTATAAGTTTCATTAAATCCACATCAGTGTGTGTGCAGGCCATCTGCCATTTGAGTGAAGCTCGGGGGGAAATGTTCTCTAGTTTTGTGTTGTTGTTGTTGTTGTTGTTGTTGTGGTTTGTCCAAGTGCCAGGGGAGGATTAAAAGGTCTCCGTTTACTGCAGACATCTCAAGCTGATTGCAGGAGCCATTAGATGTCTTCACACTGACAGCTGTGCAGGGTCGCGGAGGAGGAGAGGAAGTTGGAATTATCTGGATAACAGGAGGAGAGGCAAATGCGCTGTGGAACTGAGTGCACGAGTTGATGAAACGTTTCCTGGACAATTACCCCAAGGTTCAGACGGCCTCGTCGGCCATGCAGGATTTCCCCCCGCTTTGTTTTCGATGACAGCTTAGCAGTACTTTGCTCTGCTGTGCTGAGCTGAGCAAAGAATTTGCTTCTTAAAAGTCTTTCGACATAGAGGAAAACCGTTTGCAAACATAAAAGGTCAAAAATAAGATAAGATACAACATTCATTCACATTGTTCAATAATAACTAGACCCCACAAAAGCAAGCAGTATTTCACATACAAAGAGTATATAAGCAGTAACTCCCATGTCTACAGTAAATACAATGGCTTACGTGACAGTGTTATGGATGCTTATGGCGTGAGGGAAAAGGGATTTTGGGGTGACGCATGGACCATTGATTTGGCATGATTGATTTAGATTCAGCACCTGCATGGATTTAGATTTAGCACCTGCATAATGATTACAACCTTTTTAGTCATGCCGTGTCCATCTTGTGTTTGACCACCACCCCATTTGCTTCCAATCTGAACACCTTCACATACACACACACACACACACACACACACACACACACACACACACACACACACACACACACACACACCCCCTCAAGCTGTTTACTCTCTGTTCACCTTTCAAGGACAAAGGCCTTTATCAGTGCTGACCAGCCTCATACATCCCATCTGGCTCTCTTGAACACGGCCGAGTTATGGAAAGTCCGCTCCCCCGCTGCCTCCATGCTCTTGCAGAGAGGGAGGAGGTGTGCACGCTCTTCGGGGAGCCAAGGGGTCCAGACACACCCCATCCATCACTGTCTGCCCACCATTCACTATTAACAGAGCCAGACTCATATGGCGTAGTCGTCCAAATGTGTCCAATCTATTATTCGTTCGGAATGGTATTTTGGTTCCCGAAAAATGCAGAATTTCTGAATCTGTAACGTTTAATTCCTTAACCCAGGAAAGATTTCGGAAATTGAGCAAAATTGCATACCGTTCCCTAGTGCTGCCTCCCGAAAGTGGACAAGTCAAATCATCAGTCGGATACCCATCAGTCGACTGAGATTCTTAAAGTCGAGCAGTGTTTTGGTTTTTTTTTTGGTCAGTCAGTGTGCATTACAATAACAGGACAAAACAGATAGAAACTTACAAAATGCACAGGGATAACAATGAGGAATTATAAATGAGGGGAATCATCAATATTTTTTTTTGTAAATCGTCCACGGCGGGACGCGAATGGTGCACGGCTCTCTGCCATTGGGGCGCACGGAGAGCCATGCATCGTTCCTCCTCCGCCTATAGCGAGAGCCGAGCTGCCCCCCCCCCCACCGATGAATAGTCGAATATTCACACTGAACAGCCGAGTCTGGTTCAGTCCTACCATCCTCATAAAATTAAAAGATCCCTCATTATCAAACCAAAAGGTTTGGTTTTGCTGAAGCATTGCACAATAGTGTTGAAATTAGTTATTGCCGACATACAGTACATTATAGAAGGACAATCCATTGTGGGATGGTAGCTCAGGCGGTAGAGCTGGTGGTCTAGTGATCTAAAGGTTGCTGGTTGGATCCCAGGCTCCTCCTGCTAGCATGCTGTAGTGTCCTTGAGCAAGACACTTAACCCCTAATTGCTCCTGATGGCTGCGTCCGTCGGTCTTTGAACAATTGTAAGTCGCTTTGGATAAAAGCGTCTGCTAAATGAAATGTAATGTAATGTAATGTAATTGTGCTCCCAAAAGGAGGAGAGTGACTTATGATCTACTCAAGGTTACAGCTTAGCCGGTGATAAGGCAACTTTCCATTCCATTTGTGAATGTAGGGGTGAAAAAACCTTGGAGAATATCTATCTCTTTAATGTATGTATGGAGGTGAGAGTATAGGCCTCGGAGATTGTGATCCATTTTAATTGAAGGCCTATGTCAGCCATACACTGTGGATTTTATTCCACATATTAAATATAATTTTCTCATCACCGTCGGAAAACGTTGGAAGTGAATTTGGAACAATGACAAAACGAGTGGGAATCAAGCAAAATAACTCAGTTAGTGGATAGTAACAGAAAGCATCCTTCTGCCTAGGGAGGTAATGAACTCGCTGGATGCCAAAGCCAGTCGAAGCAGCTAGAAACATTTGGCTATTAATGGGAAGGGAACGACAAGGTCAAATCATCAGCCTGCGTCCAAAAAATAAAAAATAAAAAAAATAAAAAACGGAGAAAAAAAGAGAAAAATGCAGCAGATGATTAAGAAGAGCAGAGTGATGTTTCAACTGGAGCGGGGATTGCACTGATGCTTTTAGAGATGACCAAATGAGGCTATTTCTTGCAGCGCATGTTCGTGGTGATGTGGCACAATAGCTTCCTCACATTCAAGTTTGTTAACTTCCCATTCCTCCATCTATTTACAATCCTGTCAAAGGCTTAGGGCCAAAATACATTTGAGATTTGCTCTAATAATACTAGATGAACCGTTTAGACTTCTCAGGTCACCAGGGACCGGTCCACTAAGTGCACTTGGAATAAAGACAAAACACAGTTATTTTATATTAGTTTTCAGTTATTATGCTGCACATTGTTTGAACAAACTTCCAAAAGATCCCAGGCTGGCCCCCAACGCTTGCTGCTTTTAAACATTTTTATTTGCAACTGCTTTTCAGTGAATTATCATCCTGTTTTTCAATTGCACTTTAATGTTTAATATATGTTTTTTTGGCTGGTTTTAGCTTTCTATTTTTAAGTGTGAAGTTGTGTGGGGAAAAGGTTCAACTGAGTTCCTTCTTAGTTTTTATACTATAGTAGCCCTATACAGAGAACTATGATCTGATGGCTTAATTGCATATATTTGTATACATATATAGTTTCCTATTTTGTTATGATTATTTGTAGTATACAGTCAACGACCGTGCATGTGGACATGTAAATCAAGAGACTGTATTCTTGTTCAAATGACAGAATTGTAATCAGCAAGTTTTCATGTGGCAGTAGTGCTAGTAATAGGTATATTTGCGCACACACACACACACACACGCACACGCACACACACACACACACACACACACACACACACACACACACACACACACACACACACATACACAGTCCATGACTTATGTGCAATGAAACATAGGCGGTGTGTGCAATGACTTTCATATGCTCCATGTGGGAAAGGAGTTGTGTGGCGTCACCTAAACGTAGTTCTAAAGGTTGACAACCGAAACAGTGTGCTATAGGCTTTAATGAGCACCACCACAGTATTAGATGGCTGTTAGATTCTTGTAGGGTGTGTAAATCATTATGAAGCTACTGTCCAAGATTAATGAGTTCAGGCGGATAAACATTGCTGAGATAAAATTCTGAATCTTTGATTGTTTCAACAACCAAAAAAAATAAAAATCCACACAATAAGGTAAAATGACTGATGTCTCCAACCTATTCTAGTTTGTGTGTGAAATTGTATCTAAATAAGTAGATTTATTTTTTCTAGTGTTCGCTTGTTGGTCTCATCACAAGCCGTTTTTTGGTTCCATAGCGTGCCTTATTTTGTGTTTGTCCATTTCGTTGCCCGGGTTTAAGTACCGGGCCACTCGCTTCATGTAATTTAGGGTTCTTTTTATATATATAAAAATGTGTATCACATGACCTTATTTACTGCCTCACACTGGGTATCAGCGGGTCATCATTTTCACAAGCAACTTGAGGACCGTGGCTTTTATGGGGCATCCCTCTCGAAGGACGCCTCATGGCGATTCCCAGTTTGAAGCATGGACGAGCGGAGCAGAATTAATACATATGATTACATCCCACTCCTGCGTTTACGACCCCTCCTCCCACCGCTCGGCCCCTCATGACAGGCGGAACCTTTGGCCGACAAGCTTCTCATATTCCCCCTCCCATATGAATCCAATGACAAGCTGCCGTTTGGGACTACACCCTGCACGCAATCCTGTTGCCCCAGAATACGCCTGACACACTCCAGAGTTAGCCACTGTGAGAGGAGACTGTCAGGCAAGATGGTTTACAGCGATTTAGAAAGGAAAAACATAATCCACGGTCACAGCACCACGATAAGACACAACAGGAGGATCATCACAAATAATTGTCAATGATTCAAACCCTTTTTCCATTTGTAAATGAAAGGATCCTTTCATACATTTTTCATCTTAAAATGTAATATTTTCCAATAATTTACAAACATTGTGACCGTCTGACACAATTCTAATCGATCGCTTAAGTATAGCTTGCTGACATTCTCCGCTTGTCAGGACTTGCTCCCCCACAGCACAATGAAAAGGTGTGTGTGGAAACTAAAGCAAAATCGTTACAAAACCCCCTAGAGAATGCAATTCACAAATCTTTCTGTGCAATTATTCTTTTAAACAACAGCCTTATATTTCCAAATAACTAAGAAATAATTGGTGTACATGATGATGGCTGTGGTATCAATTATTTGTTTTTAACAACAAATGTAAAAAAAAAAAAAAAAACTTAATTTTGCATGGAACACCCATCCTTGTATATGCATGTATTTTGGCCGCAGCTTTGCAGACTTATTTTACAATTCCCAATTGCTCTCTAACCCATGGTGCAAAGCAGCTGTGTCAGTAGCAGATGAAAATTCAATATGGGTTTGTAGATGGGGATGGGCGTTGTGTGTGTGTGCGTGTGTGTTTGCGTGTATGTGTGTGTGTGGGTATGTGTGTGTGTTTGTGTTGGTTTGTGGGGTGGGTGCTGGCTTCAAAAGCCAGTGGTTGCCATAGAGACATGAAGGTAGAATCATGGCTGGAAGGGGTGCTTAGGGAGACAGTTTTTTTGTGTAGTTATTGTTATATTATGTTCCCCTCCCTCCGTTTATCCCTCAGATATAACCAGTAAAAAAAAAATAAAAAATTATCCACTGCGCTGTTCTAAATTCCCGGGCACTGCTTTGCTGTTCAACAACGTTACAGCTTTATAACCCGTCATTATCTATGTCCTACACATAAGTCCCACTCCTGCTCCTGTTAACCATATTTATTGATGCAATCCCTCACCGGCGAGACAGGAGGAGCGATTGTGTTTATCGCTGTGGTGTTGCTATAATACTATTAGTGTCACTTGATTTAGATGTAATGTGAAGAGCACAACATGCAGCTCATTATGCGACCTTAGCTGACCCGATGCTGCGTTTATGATGAGCAGAATTTACAAACCTACATGTACACACGTGTACATAATGTAAACCCACGCTCGCTCCTGTAGACCCACACAGTACACAGCCTCTCAGAAACTGCTGTTTGACTCGTCCTACATTTCTGTGGCCAGTAAAAACAGAACTATGTGGACACTGTCTAATTAAGGGATTAGATACACTTGCTTGGCTTTGTAGAAAAGGTCCATTTATTTCCCCTTATTGGATTTTCGTTGGGTTGTTTCTTTTTTTTTTTTTATTCAATTTTACGCTGCCGATTGTATTCATTATGGGGCAGTGGAAGAAGTCAATGGGTATCCAAAACAATGCCACGAAGAGTTTAAATATACCTGCCTAAGCACTGACGGGGAAGTGTCTACTTTCATTACAATCCTAATGTGCTCCGCGCTCCTTTTTGTTAAAACAAGACTGGGCTACCAGACATGGCTCTATATAGAATTTGCAAATTAGGAATTGTTTGTTTTAATCTGCCTGGGATATTACATGAATACAATTTAATATTAATATTACCGTGCTGATGGTGTACGGCTACTTGTCAAAACAATGAAACAAACCCGAATCAACTTTCAAACACTGCCCTGGGATTTTTATGTGTGTTTTATACGAAAGTTTCCATTGTATTTCTTGTCTTACAGTTAAAACATTTAGGATGTGCACATGTGTTGCAGAAATATTGCTTAGATCTAAGTAATGCTGGCAGGAATAAATCGCATACCTTCAGCTTGATATTCATCCTCCTTTATCTGAACCTCTCCATGGAGGCAACCTCAAAGTAAAGGTATACAATCGAGAGATCTGACACTTTGTATTTATTAGAAACACAGTGTAAGGAGAAGAGAATATGCCTTTCTTCTCTCTATACTAGATATACAGGGAGAGGGAGAAAGTGCGTGTGTGTGTGCGCGTGCGCGTGTGTGTGGGGGTCGTGGCCTTATCCGAGCACCTCAGCAAGGAGGCAGCTGTCAAACCGCGGTGGCTGGTGGAGTTGGGAACCCATGCATTTACATGTCTTCTTTGTGTTTCCTCCCCTAGAGCCCGGTGATGAGTCTGAGGAGGGGAGACTGAATGTAAGCAAGAGAAAAAAGGGACCCCGCCGCCATCTCCACAAGCAGGCCTCCAACAAGTTAATCTAGCACAAACAAACGTTGCCCCCCTGCCTGGAATGCTCTGCCGGGTTAGGCTTCACAGCAACTTGCAGTCTACGGGGAAGGTCAGGAGAGACGGGAAAATCAGACTAAAGTGTAAGACTCTAGTTAAGCTGTAGTTCACTGCGCAGAGAGAGAAGCGGGATGTAAAAATAGAGGCTGAACGATATTACCATTAATAGGAATGTAGATGTTCTAATATTTTGAAACCATGAAGTGGATGTAATTTTGGAAACCAGCATGAAGAGATGAATCTGCAAGGGTGGCTGTCATTGTTGTTGGAACACACACACTTTGAGGTATGAAAACCATTGTCCAGGCCTTTGAATGGAATAGAGATGACAGCGAAAGGGTGCTGTCATTTATGTTGGCACACACACACACACACACACACACACACACACACACACACACACACACACACACACACACACACACACACACACACACACACACACACACACACACACACACACACACACACCATTGTCCAGGGCTTTGAATGGAATAGAGATGACAGCGAAGATGAGGTTGATTAAAAGTGGTGGCGAGGCAAAGGAAGTTAAAACTTGGCAGCCGAGCAGCCGGATGTCATTGTTCATTACCGAAAACATTTCCATTTGCAAAGTGAGCTTATTGACGCACTTTTGAATTACAGATATTATAAAGTGATACTATACAAAAAAAAAAAAAAAAAAAAAAAAACGTTGTTGATGGAAAAGGCTCAACTTTTTTTTATTCCATCTGAGTGGGTGTTACATTGGACAATGGAGTGTCTTGGCTGCAGGCCACCAAAGCAGGCCTACCATAAAAAAAGTCTGACCTAAATGTTCATGCAGTGACGTGGTAATAAGAATGATTCATATGCAAGAATGACCGGTGTTTATTTCTATGAGAACAAGAAAACAGTTTTCCCTGTCAGCACAATGCACACATTGCATCAGGAACGATGCACACATTTTAGGAGGCTACACTACAAGGACCTCCAAAGAGAAAAATAAATGTGCAGCTCAGATATTTTTTAGGTCAGGGCACAACTGGTAATATTTGAGATCTACTCTACATTTATGTAGCTTAGCCTATCTATCAACAGAAGATGTGGTGCCTTAGCATGTCGTAAGCTTAATTAACAATAATAAATGTTGGAAAGGTTCCTTGCAGGAGCTAATAACTCTAGAGGGAGATCTCCCTCCCCTTCTGCCTATCACCCCTCCTGATTTGACAAAATAAACAAGGAACATGCTGCTGAATTATTCAAATTTAACTCAGTGATGTATGAAGACAAGAGTTGCAATCAGCACTACTTTTTAATACCCCACTTCCCTTCATTAAACCTGAAGGAAAACAAATTAACATTGCTGGCCATTCAGCTTATTATATGAACACACACACACACAAAATACAAAATAGGCTATACAATCTATTTCTCAAATCGCAAATAAAAAAAGTTTTCGTATGTCATTTTTTTTGCCGGTTAAAGTTGTAGAAAACAAATACTTTTCAGTTGCGCTGCCCGTCACTTCAGCTTTGCGCGCTGCACGCAAGGGGAGGAGACAGTCCATTAAACATACGGCGGATTTATTTTGTGTGTGTCCGATTATTATTAATTATTTCTAGGCTGTACCCGACTCGAATTTTGTCAGTCGAATTCGGCTGTTCCAATGTGAATATTTGACTATTTGGGGGGGTCCGTGTCCTGTCCCCACAAAGAAAAACAACTAAAAACACACTGTTTGTTTGTTTTTTTGACGAACGGAGCACAGCTCTCCGTGATCGGGGGGCACACGGAAAGCCGTGTTTGCATGTAAAAATATAGTTATGTTTACCGATATTTATCATTATAATGCGGGCGCACGACCGCACAGAGGAACAGGGCACGAGTTCCTCTGTGCCCCATTCACGTTCCTCCAAATAAAACAACTAAAAACACTGTTTTTAGTTGTTTTTGCATCCTCACATAGCTCCCTCTGTGTTTAAGGTGGATCAGTACAGTGTGAAGAGCAGTGAAGATGGGATCATCTGTAGACATTCGCTCTGTGGGCAAACCTAAAGATGTTTGTGAAGACCTCGGAGAGCTGGTCTGCACATTCCTTCCGCACCCTTCGTGTCACACCATCAAGGCCAGCCGCTTTACTCAGGTTCACTGCTCTGAGCACACGCCTCACAACATGCTCTTTGGATGTGGCTGTTGGAGGCTGGTGAAGATGTTGTCTATTTAGTTCCTCTGCCAGCGAGGCGTCACGGTCAACAGTCGTGCGGTTGCTGGTCGTGTAGTTGGTGATGTGCTGCATGCCCTGACACACCCACCGTGGGTTGTTGTTGGTGAAGTGGTCCTCAACCTTCCTCTTGCAGGCCGCTTTAGCATCCCTGATGCCTCTCGTCAGGTTGGCTCTAGCAACGCTGTATAGGGCTCTGTCGTCAAGACCTGAAGGTGGTGTTACTGACCTCGAGGAGAATTGGACTTCCTTTGACATCCAGGGCTTCTGGTTAGGGTACACTCGAATGCGTTTGTTGACGGTGACACTGTCAACACAGTTCTGTATGTAGCACAGTACAGTTGATGTTTACTCCTCCTCCTGATCCTCAAAAATGTACCAATTAAACCTTTCAAAGCAATCCTGCAGCTACGAGGAAGCTCCTCAAGGTCATATTTTAACGGTCTTTACTTTGGCCTTAGTGTGGTAGTGGTGTGACTTAAAACCGTTCTTAATGTTTGAATAAACCTTGTCTAGTGTATTTGTGCCCATAGTAGCACATTTGATGTGTTGATTTCAGGAGAACTGCCTTTAAATCTACATGATTTAAAATCACCGGCTATGATTTAGGCTGCTTTGTGATAGGTGCTCTGTTGTAAATTTATAGCACTGAGCAGGTAGCCTAAAGCTATGCTAGCGTCAGCATCTGGTGGAATGTGGAACAGCTATGACAAACAACGGTAAGCTCACGTGGAAGGTAAACAGGCCTGCATTTGACTGTCAGGTACTCCAAATCAGAAGAACAGTGTCTGTCTTGATTTTGTTATTCGTGCACCAGTTGTGCACATAAATGCATTCCCCCTTCCCTTGCTCTTACCGGAGTCTCTGTTTCCATCCCAGCCAAATGCTGGGCGGCCTGCTAGCTCAGTGGCTACGTCTGGGATAAGTAAGTGTAGTCACATCTCTGTTATTAACAGAATGCAAAAGTTCTCAACGAGCTTGTTCGCAGTGATCTGTAGATTCAATTTGTCCATTTAGTTGGTGACGGATCTGGCGTTGGTGAGAGAAATGCTGGGTAGCGGTGGTTTGTGTGGTTGTCTCCTTAGCCTAGCAAGTAGGCCGGACCAGCATCCACGCTTTTGATTCCTGTCTCTCCTCCGCCTCAGACGCCTACTGGAGCCGAAAACCATCCGCGGAGAGCCCGGTGTCTTGGTTATCTCCTCCGGAATATTTTATGAGCAGAGCGATTCATGCGTAATGGCCTGGTTACACTGTAATGCAATGATCATAAGATCTTGGCGGATGTAGGTGGGATTTGCACGGCTAAACTTTACATTGGCGAACTGAGATAAACAAAAACACACATAAAGAGCACCGAAAAGGAGAGCGTTAAGCCGCTGTGTCTGTGCGCGCTGCCATCTCCATCACAATGTGTGTCTTAACGCGAAAATTGAGAGTGAAAATGCCCCGAGGGAAATTAGAGAATATATTGTTTTAATAAAGTAACTTGAGGACCAGAAGAGTTATATCTAAAATAATAATGGTCTAATGTAAGACACTTACAATAACTTGACCCAAAATTTAAACCTTGTAGGCTTGCATTAGACAGGCCCATCTGTATTAAACACACCTTTCCAAAACCTGCCTCTAACCTTTAGTCTGAGTTTTGATATTGACAAATAATCTCTTGAATTTGAACTTGAATTTGAATTTAAGAGTCTTCATTGGGACTCGGAGTTGTAAATTTCGTACATTCCTTTGACTCTGTTGCCTTGATCTTCAGATTCCTTCTTGACTTGTTCTGCAGACAAAAGTGCTGCTCTACTTTTTAAAAAGGAACAACCTCATGTGCAAGTATGAACTTTGACTTATCAAATATCCAATTTGGGCTCTATTTAAGCCTTCGGGCTTCGCGTTGAGCGGTGAGTATACGCCCATTGTCGTCTAATTTGATGCTTCTGAGAAAGAAGGAGCTGCAAAGATCGTAGTAGTACTTCCGAAGGACTTACAGAGACATAGTTCATGATGCAGAACATGCTCAATTCATATTAATCCACTAAGGTTCAGTCAGAAAAACGTATAACTCACTGGACAATTGTACATGAATATTGTAGATTGTAGATGAATATTCATAGCAACATGACTGAGCTTTGGAGGAAATAGATCTGCTTTTATATACTGACATGAACATAATTTGCATGCGTAATGTTTGAGTACACGAGAATGTATGTTTGGAGAAAATAATTTACAGTGTACCTAAAATGCATATTATCTGAGTCTAGGAAATCGTAGTATTCCCTTAAGACAGCGGTGGAGAAATTCTTCATTTACATACAAAAAAAAAAAACTTACTTTAAAACTTACATTACTTACTTGACACATGCTCCAATTAGGCACAGAGAATAGTATAAAGGTAAGGTAACTCCTTATGCACAAACATACAGAACTTTCAGCAAAGGCCTGGTCTTCCTCCACCACCATGTAAGCACATCCCTAATAAGAGTCATACTTGCTTTCTTCAAGCTTGCAATTACAATTTTTCTTACTGACTCATCAAAAATAAGTACTATTTCTGAGTTGTTCCTTGTCTGGGAAAGTGGTATACATCAGGTTTGTATACCACTTTTCTGTGATCTTACTACCACAGCAGTGTGGTAGTCAAATCCCTTAAAGGAAAAGTCTGATATTTTAAACCTAAGCCCTAGGTTAAAAATGGCCCCGACTATTGGGAGTCAAACTGAGTGATTGACATTAGAGTCTTTAAATTGATCCAATATTGAGAGCAGAGTTTCAGGCAACTGGCATACACTGTGGCAATCAGGACCCCATTAAAAGATTCTGATGCCAATTACTCCCAATGATGGAAAAATAAGGCTTAGGTGGAAAAATATTGGAGTTGGAGTGGAGTCTAAATCCAGCTCAACCGATCACTCTCCGCTCAATCGCAAGTTCTCCTCAAGGCACTCATTTGAATATCCAAAAGTGTTTTACACACAACTACTACATGTGAAAAAATGATAATTTTACTGTTAGAAAGTCACATTTCAGTTCCAAGCCAAACACCCAAGTCCCAAAAAGTCAAGACCCAAGTCACAAATGGTTAAATACAAATCAATTTAAGAGTCACACCAACAGCTTAACTGAGCCACCATGCCACATGACTTGAGTCACGAATCAGACTCAAGACTGTCTTGCAGGCGTGTATATCATTTGAAAATCTGAAAACATGTTGAGATGAGGTCATTGAGATGAGACCTGTCAGAAACAATATCAAACAAAAAGGGCAAAACAAAAAACATTGGAAGCAGCAATTCCACTGCAAAGGCTTTCTGACAATTACTGCTGCTCTCCCCCTCATTACAGGTCAGCAGCAATTCATGGAGGAGTCTGCACAATTTTCTCCTGTACCTGATGTTTTTAAGAGTTATAATGGTAGAACCGCCATCTGCCTGCGTTGTCAGTACTGTGTACCATAACTTGATTCCCCTTTAGACTCATTAGCATCAGTTTCCAAGAAGAGTCTCTATTTCAGCGAGGCAGACTTACAAAGTCCACCGCATCAGTAACAAATGGGAGGAAACAAATGTTCCCACGGAGCCTCAGAGAGTGTGACTGTAGCGGGGTCAATCAACTCCATGTGAATTTGTGCTGACAAATTTTTCACCTAATTTGTCTGGTAGCTAAGACTCAAGGATCCATTATAAAAAAGGCTTTCAAAACTCACGAGCCCAAATGCACTTCCATCCATTGCAGAACTGTGAATGAGGAGCTTCTACCCACAGTGAACTCTAATTAATAATGTAACACAAAACAGGCGCATACATTGCAGACTCCCATGCGCTGGGGTCGTGTAAAAGTCACTCAGAATTGAAGGCACCATTTCAAAGCAGCACTCATACATCTTTGTGTTTCAATCCAGGGCTCTTTCCTTTGAGCATTTGCGCCTGAACCCGTTTGTGCATTTAAACATTAGATGGGTCTTATCTTTGCTGGTTTACATGGCCAAGTGAGAGAGTTTTTCATGCTCCAACATGACAGGCTCACATCCCAAACGAGACAGCTCCTCCGTCAAACGCAGCCAGATAAAACTGTTGATATGCAGTACAACAATATGAATACTAAAGGTATTAAAAGGTAATTCTTTTTTCATTCATTCATTCATTTAGCGGACGCTTTTATCCAAAGCGACTTACAATTGTTCAAACACCGACGGACGCAGCCATCAGGAGCAATTAGGGGTTAAGTGTCTTGCTCAAGGACACTACAGCATGCTAGCAGGAGGAGCCTGGGATCGAACTAGCAACCTTTAGATCACTAGACCACCAGCTCTACCGCCTGAGCTACCGTACCCCCCGTGGTTTTTTATCATGGAAATTCAATGGAAAAATATTGGGAGCAAGAAATCCTGTTTGCCCTTTCTCAGTCTACAACTGTATACATCCTCATGTGGTTGAAAGTATAAGAATGTTGTGAGTTAAAGCTGAAATTTCAATCCTATCTCACATACGTGACATCACCTTTGCTAAAAGCACCGCAGGACATGCACATGCCTTCCTAAGCGATATAGAGGTTGAAAAAGAGGAGTCCGAATGCAAGCATATATCTGTTTCAAGAGGCTACGAATCACACTTTGGAGAATACATGATGTCAAAAGGCCAATGCATTTGGTTTTGAATAATTAAACAGATCCTGGGGAAAAACGCAATCGAATGTTAAACACAACTCTAAAGTATATCCATAAAACATAGAAAATAGCAGTCATTCCTGAAGGACTGAAATATATATCTCTGAACATGATAGAAAACTACAGAAGGTAGGTGCATTTCTTAACCCTTCGCTGCCCCTGCTACTTTAGGTCATGAAACTTTGATAGGTTAACACATTGCGTCACATTCCCTGCATTTCATCCCATACTCATCAGCAGCACACAAGGAGCCGCAGGGTACAGTATCGTTTTCTTACTCTCTTTCCAACACTGCGAGTGTTACAGGCACAGGAAATAGAAATAGGCCAACAGCTTTCACAATCCTCTCACTCACTTTCACAACAATAAGAGAACAAGATCTGAATGACTCAATTGTTGAGGAAATATTTGCATTTCCAATTAAAGTAGGTTGAGGTTGACATTGTAATGCATTGGGAAGTTAAAAGGGTGGCAATGCAGAGGTTGCCTGTCAATAAAAGCTAGAATGACAAAGATTAAGAATGTTATTTATGGAGAGACATGCCCTTGTGTCATAAAGCTGCATGTATTAGAGCAAACTCGAGCAAACAGTTATATTTCATGTTTACCCTTCTCACTCCCGCATAATAAAATGGTCTGCTACATTCCAGATACCTTCCCCAAGAGTCACATAACAAACTTACTAGAACAAGTGTATAAATCACATATCATGCATCATACAAACATTCTTTTATTAAAAAAAAATCTATAGAGAACAGCAGGTTAACGGTCTTTACGCACACTTTAAAGTAAGAGGAAGTCATTTATAGCAGATAGGCATTTAGGTGAAATTTTAGAATTAAACAAATTTTGGAGTCATTTTGTATGAAAGTGCAAGGGATTGTGTACGCATTTCGTATGTAAATTACATTTACATTTTTCCATGTACATGTTTGTTTCTATGTTTATGTTTTTCCATGAACACGTTGTTGTTTGTATCTATGTTTATTTGTCTCACCCGTGGTGATTCTCCCCCTATTGGAGTAGTGATTAGTTGTTTACAGACCCAAACATGGTAAGATAGGTCTCCAAAGAGGGGGGTTGGTGGTGGTTCTCTATAACAAAAAACTGTGCTCTTGTCATCCTACAGGTCGTCCACAGGACAGAGTTATTGCAGAAGTTCTTGATGGTTAAAGAATGAATAAAGAGTTGCATTGCAGGTTGAGAAGTTGAACTCCACTTGCAGACTAACTCTGTCCAAGATGCAATGGCAAACAAATACTCTGTGTTGTATGCCCAGCATGCTGACAGCACTGGTTAAAAAAAAAATGAAATGAATAAATAAATTACATTTATATTGACCATAATAAAAACAGAGATCGCTGGGTATTTCAGGGGAAAAAAAAAAAATAAAGTTATTTCTTTTTGTCTAAAACTTGGCAAAAAATTTGGCTTTGCCAGGTTTTAAGGAAAGCATAAACAGGAGTTAAATTCCGGTCACACCAGAAATTGGGAATTCAAGATTCCTTCGTGTGTCTTTGTAAAGTACAGATGCCAAAGATATATTGTTAGTTAGCATGCTGGGTAGCTCGCCAATTATAAACCATTACACACAAATTAAGGAAAAATAATTAAACCATCTACTTCTGCCTCACTGCAAACCACGCTGTGACTCTTTTGAACAATAATTCTGGCAGATCACAATTGTATAAAATGACTTGCCACAGCTAGATGATAGCCTCCTCCATTTTGGATACGCCAAAGGACTCGCCCTTCAGAGAATAATACAACCAAGGCACTTCCAAAGCAGCCAGTTTATACTCCAGTTTAACTCTACACCAAGAAAGCGAAAGTGAAATTGTTGCTTTGCAGTGACTATTTCACTGGAATTGAACCCATAGATTTCAGTATCGTCATTAAAAAAATGCTGGTGTGACTGGTGAATGATCAACTCTGGGATTTCCTTTACCTAAACCTTATCGAACCATTGGGGGGGAGGGGGGGGGGGGGGTCAACCTAGATGATTGGTATCAGAATGTTGTTTTCAGATACTTCACATAACAGTCTGAGCCCATTAGTAACAAATACAAGCTTTGATTAGTGGATGTTCTTCAGCAACAGTGATTACCCCATCTTAATAAGCATTGAAGCTCAGTGTGAGGCAGTCGTCTGAACCTATTCTGTCAATACTGCATACATTTAAAATATTCTGTTGCCAATCACTCTGCTTTGGCCTTTAAATGAAATCCAGAATTTTTAATTTTGCCTTGCCTGGCATGTGGGTAGGAGCTGACTTATTCCAGCTGTTTGGGAGCATTCTGAACTGCTATTCCCCCTCTGCAGGGCCTCCTGGACAATAGTGGGTCAGATAACTGAACGACAAAGCAATATATGGGTATAAGCCACCATTATATATCTGTATGCCACAATCCACCTTTAATCTGACGAGTTGCTGTAACTCTTGTGGAGAAAATGTGATCCTGGTGAGTTCACTGAGATTTCTTTGTAATTATGTGTCAATCATGTCAAAGAGCCGTCCGGCTCCCTGCAGCTGTAGAAGTCAGAACCAGCAGGGTAAATTGAAATGCGACTTCAGGTCATTTTAAAGTAGGTTTAGAATTTTGTATTCATGTGTAGCGAAATCACACAAAACAAAATGATTAACAATTCAACATTTTGCGTTTTGTTTTATTTCAACAGCTTCAACATCCCATAATGTGGCGCCTCACTGCACTCTGTAGCAACTGTTTGAGTCTGTTGGGTTTCTTTAGGATGGACTGTTCACTATGGTTGGTTGAGAAATAGAATAAATACATGTTTCATGCTTGTGAAATCACAGCCAGTTCTACCTCTGAGAATAATGCCTTCAACTGTAGCCCCTTTCCTTCATGGAATGAAAGTCATAAATCGACGGGAAATGTTCCGTATTGGCGTTATGGGGTAAAAGGAGCCGGTGTCAATGTTCGGTAAAAGTTGTTCCGTGATTTCACCACTCTCGACCAAGTATCATTTCTGGCAAAAAGAAAAAAAAAAAAAAACACATTTAGAAAACAAACAAGTCCAGTACTCTGGCACTTCTTAAAAATGCCACTCAGACCCGCTTTGCTTGTCCGACGGCCGCATCGGAGCACGGAGCCGGAACGAGCAGACATGGAGAGGTGGAACGGGTGGAGAACGTTCCTTCTCCGGAGGCAGAGAGTGTAGGACAGGTTGAAAATTATCACACTCATTTAATAACATTGGGTTAGAGACGAGTTATGGCATCCGGGGACGGGGGCTCTGTCCCCGCTCCATCAGCGGAGGGAAGAATCCATCCGTGAGGGGAGGTGGAAACCGAAGCGCTGGTTTCTAACCCAGCTAAAACTAAACCCATTCAGATTGTACGTCCGTTGCTGACAGATTGTATACACTGGACATGAGGTACTAACCCTAAACCATCACGTACAGAATCCATAACAGTCATCGAATGTGGGAACAGACTCTATATGGAACTTCAGCGTAAAAGAGGTCAGTGGGAATGACTACGTTCTGCCCTTGCCGAATATTTTTTATCCAGCTATGGATTCCATGTGGGAGAGGGGCTTTATATATGAGGAGGGAGCTAGCAAATATGAATCTCTGCACACTACTTTCTACTTTGTCAGAATATATTCCTGCTGACCTCAAACGTGTAATCAAATGCAACAAATAGAAAATTTATTTGTTATTAAGTAATTTGCTTTCACAAAGAATTAGCCTGAAGTCAAGTTTTTGGAGCTGAAAGTAAAATTGGGCAAACAAAATGCCATGTGGATTAGATTGAAATGGCTTGAGCGCTATATTTATGTATGAGGTGGTTAGATATGACCAAGCACGTTCCTGCTTTTGACGGCCAGACATCTCCTTGAATGGCTTCATCTAAATACCTTTAACAATACCTTTTCGGAACTTGATTCCATAGGCCTTGCACTGGTGTTAAGTGACAATTCTGAACTTATCTAGAAATGTGACATTTCCTTCGAGTTTTCATATTATTATCATCAAAATGTGAGCTAAAAGGAAAGTTGAAAGCAGACAAAATAAAACAAGCTATAAAAATAAATCGAAATGGCTGGAATGGTGCGGTTTATCAGCGAATTGAGACCGATCTGACCGGAAAGACAACAACGTAATGAATGTGTTGGACTTGGCTGGTTTCTACTTGTATGTGCGATGTGTATTTAACTCTAAAATGCAGTGTCCTCATCACAACTGGAGACAGCATAGCCACTCAATCTGTCATTATTAAAACAAATGAGTCTATGAACACCTCTGTAACGGTAGCCCCATCTCTTTTAATTCAAGTGTTGCATTGATTAAGTTCCTAACTCGATTTTCTCTGTGACAACCATGTTTGTCATCTAAGCCTCAGTTCAGTGAAATTCTTTCCAAACCCTTTTTTTTTTTTTCCCTCAAACTACAACTGGATTTTTTTTTTCCTTCAGGAATCAGATAAGGTATATTAAGATAAGTTAACACTTGACTTGTTTCAACAGCATTGTTGACAGAACTGCGCTATTAAAAAAGGGATGCGATTATAAAAATGACACAATAACGTACACATCTATAAACAGACAAACTGCGAGATTTACAAATTAACTGGGAGATGAGGCTTTACTGTGATATGGCCACTATTTCAAAATAAAAACAACATCACAAAAATAGGGGAGAGATTTTTTTCAACAGCCCCACCAACCGAACGGAAACAGCCAAGCGACAATTAAGAGGGGAAGGCACCTCTGTATTTGCGGTCTCCATGTAAGTTTTTGTTAACATTGTGAGGTAATCACCTCTTTAGGCAGTAAACAGCACGGGCCACTGCACAAAGCTCTTTATATTCCGCTAAACCAGAGGCCATGCAGAACGTTATGTGGTCTGCTAGCGAGGATAAGCAAGAGGTTAGGCCTCAGATGGTTTGCTTTAGCCACAGGTCGATCCCAAGAGGAGGGCTCTAAATTGGGATTGTGTGCGAGGGTGAGCCAGCCATTTCTGGAGAACTAGGCAGGGCTAAAAAGCTCCCAAGGTAAAATAATTATCCGACTAAGAATCCACTTTCACAGCAAATGTGAGGAGGGTGAACACATCTCCCCAAGATACAGATAGCTGATAGAGAGATTTAAGGAGGCATTTCAGGGTAATTCTTCAGAACATAGTATGGGGATTTATTGTGTATATAATGCGCTTAGCAAAAAACCCCAACCAATTTCCTCCTGATTCTTTTTTTTTTTAATAATTACATTTCTCGTCTTTTATAATCTAAGTGGACGGTTAATGCAACCGTCAAACATCCGAGGATAGTCCGACGCCAAAGAACTTTTGAAGCCATCACAGTTGTTCCCATTAGCTGTCCTCTCTGTGCAAATATGGGATGGTAGCTCAGGCGGTAGAGCTGGTGGTCTAGTGATCTAAAGGTTGCTGGTTGGATCCCAGGCTCCTCCTGCTAGCATGCTGTAGTGTCCTTGAGCAAGACACTTAACCCCTAATTGCTCCTGATGGCTGCGTCCGTCGGTGTTTGAACAATTGTAAGTCGCTTTGGATAAAAGCGTCTGCTAAAATGACTAAATGTAAATGTAAATAACTGAAAGACCTCTCCCTGCTTCTGAACAAATCATCTTAAAGCAAAAAGGACAAAAACAAACCGCGGAGAAGATGCTTTGGAAGTAGTCAAAACGACATGAAAAGGAAATCAACTGGATGAAGGAAAAGCTGAGTGTACACTGAACAAAAAGTCCAGAAAATACTCCATTTAGACCTACTGCCCGCCAGTGTCGCCAGAACGACCTCAACTAGAGGGGGTTAGCTTAGCACTTTAAAGGGCACCTTTCGTATGTGTGCGGTCACACACAGTTGTTGGACGAAAGGAAAAAAGGCAGAGGCCAGTTCTGAATGACTGCCACAGCTGGAACATGACCTTTTGATGACAACCACGCCATTTACCCACCGTGCCAGAGGTCGGCGCGGTGCGAGAGGTGACGGAGCACACGGATAAGATAACAGAGATGGCATTTTGAACACTACCTTCGCAGTCTCACAGCACCTCGGTAGATTCGCAACTGTTATTTTCACAGCAACAGTTTGGCAACTTCAGCATAAATTATTCGATTATATTTGGAATTCGGTGCTTTAAATTCTGGCGCGAAGAATACGTCCAAAACTGCAAGGTGGCATCTAATCTATAATGGTGTTTTCTTTTTTTTTTTTTGTCTTGGTCAGGATTTTGCAAACCAATTTCAAATTATTTATTTGCAGCCGTTTTATTTTTAATTGTTTAATTTATTTTTAATACAAGAAGGCTCCTTGCAGCAGTGGCTGCGACAAAACATGAACCATTCCTTATGTGAATGGCAGCCAGCCCTCAGACAGCTAATCAGGCATGGAAATCAGACAGCGTTAACATTTGTCTATATTTGGTGTTCCCTGTTCCGCATGTCACGTTTGTCTCTGGTAGGTGACAAATGTCTGCCCAGCCCCAGATGTCAGCAGGCCAACAGGCTCCATGAGCGAGCGGACGCCACGGCCAACAGCCCCTGAGCATGGGAAGCAACGCCGAGACCTCTACGTTTGAGGAGTGCTGCTCCCAGCATTAACAACCCACGTTCCCTTCTTGCCTTCCCTCTTATCCCACAGTTTCTTCATCCCAGTTTTGCAGTGGGCCCCCCGGTTGAACGAGACTACAGGGCAACAGATGATGATGATTGGGCAGGCAAAAGCTGCGTTGTGGAAGAATAAGGTCACAACCAGGAGTAATGAGTATAACAACACAAGAACAACACAACCCGGTGTTGTAAATAAAAAATCCCAAACATCCCTCCTCCACGGCAGCATGCACCTGTCACCCCGTCACCCTCGGCCTTTCAATATATCTGTTCCAAAGGAGAGTGGGTTCGAGCGCAAGCAACCAGGTCTTTCAAAAACTCTGGTAACAAGCACTGGCTGCAGATGACAGCACGGTTCCCTTGTCCCGTGCTGTCGTCTGCATCCGGTGCTTGACCACGCCCCTTTGTCCACCACACTTACGATTTATTTACAATATGCGTTCAGGCTCTTATATGAAAGTCCTTAATTATTAAATAATTATTAATAAATTGTTAAATATATTAATGCCATATTTGATACTTTCGATCGCTTATTTATTTATAATTTTTTGGGGGTTCTGCTTTTCCAGGCAAGAATACAAATGGGCACGGTCAAGAAGGGAAAGTCAGAGGTGGTGAATTTGATATACCAGTAAGTAAATGGATGAGCGTCTATATGATATGTCGATATGAATGAACAAGAAAATAACAAAAAGAAAGAAATCAGAAGAAGGCATACTTTCAAGGAACATTTTTGATTCGTTTTTGGAGCCAAGACGATGGTAAACCCAGATATTGGAAAAAAATAAATAAAATGGTTTCAAATGGCTTTCTGGGACTTGTAGCGTAATTTACCCAACACAGATGACCTTATGGATTGCTGCTTTTATCAGAAAAATCACAAAGCCAATTTCAAATATGCCATCAACTCATAAACGTACTAAATAAATCCCATGCCTCTTTGATACCCAGGTTTGATGATACGGGAAAAGACCGTTGTTTAAGTTTGGTATAATCTATAGTAGGATGCACATTCACGATCCCCGCAACACCCCGCAGATAAGCAAGGCCCCAAACCGCTTCGGGAAACACTTGCCATTCTTGGCGGAATCGGCCTGGGAAGATGAACGACTGGGACGGAGGCAATTTGATGGTCCGCGCGCGTGACCTCACAGCAGCCTAATGTGTGATGTTGCGTTTCTGCCCTTTGATTTCTCATTTACTGACCCATTAATGGATCCCGAGAGCATTGATACCCAGGGACAGGGCACAACAAAAAACCCCACAGCGCCAGTGGTAAAGTATGCCTGAATTATTCTTTCA
Organism: Zeus faber; assembly: GCF_960531495.2. Taxonomy (NCBI): domain Eukaryota; kingdom Metazoa; phylum Chordata; class Actinopteri; order Zeiformes; family Zeidae; genus Zeus; species Zeus faber. Next base: position 26,570,169 of record NC_137199.1, read on the forward strand.
GCTGCGATGGGAGAGAAAACACAGGACTTAATAATAATAAATAATATACATAATACCCGCTACGTGTCCTTTATTTTGGGACTAAAGCAAATCTTGATTTAAATCTATACTGTTTATTCATCTGCAACATGTCAAGAAAGTGTAAATACCGTCATAGACTGTGGTGCACTGTAGACTTATTGCCTGTAGTAGATATTCCCCTTTGCAGCTCGTGCTGGTTCAACCCATTTCCAGATAGTGTGACGTTGTAAAATGAAGAGGGTCACATGACGGCATGGCAGATCACCACACAACCACATTTAAAAAAAAGAGCTAAATCACAAGCGTGCGTGCGCGTTGCCGGGAAGGCTTGAAGGCCGCCCACCGACACGTTTGCCAGAAAACGCGTTGGGAAAGGGATTAAGAGGATTATGAATTAGCCAACAAACCGGGAAAAAAAAACAAAAAAAGTCAGTTGGTTCATGGTCGACCGCCGCAGCGCATAGTAATAATTAAGTAAGCAGGGATGACGTCAAAGCGCCAGAAACAACAAATTCGGCCAAATAAATACCTGACATACATCACAACATACCTGCTATAGGTTATTTACCTCGACCGAAGCAAAGCGCGTAGAAAAACGAAGTTTGCCCTCCACCACGTCACTCAGCGCAACAGCCGCTGGCGCGTGTCCGCCATGACGTAAAATGACGTAAACAGGAAGTAAGAGTAATTAGAGTCGTGGGGGGAAAAATGAGTTCAGGTTCAAGTTCAAGTTAAAGTTCAAATTCAAGTTCAAATTCTAATTCAAGTTCAAGTTCAAGTTCAGGTTCAGGTTCAGGTTCAGGTTCGGTGCTATAGTAACTGCCACTTTTTTAATTTGCGTTAATTGCTAAATTAGACATTTCAACAATAACGTGATTCCAGCCAGTTGTTAGTGACCTCCAACAGAATCCAAACGAGTCATTGTAATGCTGCTCTGATGCTTAACTATGTGACGCCGAAACTATGTTGATTTGGCGTCATCAATATTTATTTATTCCTTCATGGGTCTGAATTTCTCAATTTGGCCTTACGTCACCAATATGTATCCATTTCCTCGCCTGAATGTCCCATTTTTTTGGCGTTTTGACGCAATATTTATTTAAATATTTATTTATTTGCATTAATTAATCACTTTGCTGTTTTTCACGTCATCAATATTTATGTTTATTTTTCCTGAATATTTTTTTATTTTTGGGGCATTTGACGTCATCAATATTTATTTATAATTATTTTTTTGCTCAAATATCTTATTTTTTTGGCGTTTGACGTCATCAACATTTTTTATTAATTATTTATTTGTCTGAATTTCTTATTTTTGGCGTTTGACGTCAAATATTCTTTTTTATTTCTGTATTTAATTGCCAGAATTTCCTGTTCAGGGCGTTTTGACGTCATCGATATTTATTTATCTATCTATTTATTTATTTATTTATTTATTTGCATGAATTCCCAGCATGGTAACGACCATCCACGCTTGATCGGTGTCTTCTCCTTTCCTCCACGACACAATAACCTATATTTGCACCTCCCGCTCCATTAAATGTTCGTCTTTTCTCTTTAATTCCCGGGGCGGGCAGTTGTGTGGGGGGGGGGGGGGGGACGGGGGGACGGGGGGACAAAAAAAACCAAAACAACAACAACAACAACAACAACAACAACAACAAAAAAGCAGATACATCAGATCAAACACCCAGGGAACTCTCCTCCTCCACATACAGATGCCCACCAGGACCCCGGACCCCGCACCCTGCTGCATGAGCCGGTGGGAGGGGACCGCACTGGAGACCATGCCTGCTGGCTGCGAGCACTCTGCTCCGTGGATCCGCTGAGTCGTCGCGGACCGAATTTCGCGCAAGTTGCTCCACGGGACCGGGAGAGACTGAGACAGAGGATGCCCCCGCGGGTCGCTAGGATACCGTATGCACTGGCTTCCTGCTTGTTCCTCTTCTTCTGCTTCTTCCAGGGAGGCTTCTTCTTCAGGTAAGACGCACTTTCTTCCGACCGGGGTGGTGCGTGCGCGGGTCAACTTTTGGATGAAGCGCCAAGTGGAGGACCTCGATCTTCTGCCGCTTCACACCCCAAACTTAAAATAATGGAAAAATAAATAGTTTAATCTGGTGAATATAGACTAATTTAATCTAATCGATTATTGAAAAACGGTGTGAACAGGAGGACATGTTATAATTTGCCGGCCATTGCGCCTCGATTGGCAGATGTACCAAATGTTTGTTTTTTTATTAGATTATACAGTAACCGTTCCTGATCTCCTCATTCCGACGTTTTATCCCTGCTTCCAACATTCACTACAATTTCATCCAGGCTACTACTGTGTATTCTCAGTTTACAACCCGTATACAACACCGAGGGAAAAAAAAAACCTTGGATTAATTGGATCACCAAAAAAAAAACCGCTTTAATTGTTGAAACCTGAATATATATTAACGTTTTCCATGTTAATCTCTCCCTATCAACTATCAACACCTAAGAGATCTAGATTTTACACAGTTGCGCGCACCCCGCCCCCATCCAATGACTCATTGTCTCAGCTGTTGGTGTTACTGACAGAGCTGTTGTAGTGTGGTGTGTCTCATGACAAATAGAGATTCTTCTCCTCTTCTCACATTGCTGTAATGATCAACTTTCGCCTTCTCGTATTCGATCCAGCTCAACCAAAACCCCCTGTCCTTCCTCTGAACTACCTGTGGAGTCACGTTTTATCCTTTGACGGGACTGTCTGCAGGGCGGCTGTTGCTTGCTCGAAAGCCATAAGAGGCAACTAGACTGTATTAAGACAATAACTATGATAACAATAACAATAATTGCAGAACAAAAGACAATCAAATACTCTCGACCTTGATCCGACGGATGAGGTGCATAACAAAGGCTTCGGCAAACAACGGGAAATATTAGCATATGCCTGCGCCATGAATTTATTGTTGTCGGAAAACGGGGTCAAGCCCCAGGAACTGTTTCTTCATTGTTCCTGGGGACGCTCTACTCCTCTGTCTTTGTTTGCTTTCACCCCCTCACCGGTCGAGTCCATGTCTCCTTCCGAGCCTCTCTCACTTTTCCGATTGTTTGCGTTTCCCTGGCTAACTAATGGCAGGGAGACACTAAAAGACTTTGAGAAGACAGACATCACACATTTTATGCCCATCCCAGCAGTACACACACTAGGATGGTCGTCGAGAGGGAGCGCACATCTTGGGATTCTGGCACCCGCTATAGGAGCCGAGACTGAAGACAATATCAAACCAGCTTGAGATTCTCTCAGGAGATCACAAGAGTTTCGGACGGTCTCGAATCAAAGGCCTAACGGTAATTAGAGCGCCCTCTTAACAACTCTTAAGACGAGGGATCTCCTCATGATCCTCTTCAAGATCCTGAAAATTTGCCTGGGACTCAAATTCCTACAGACAGTCCTTTGGTCCAAACGAGGTATAAACCGACCTCCTAATCCGTTCATTAGCGCCATATCCCGCTCTCTCCTCCTCTCTACCGAGTTCATTCTTCATCTATATTCTCCTCTTTTAGGAAACATTTTTTTTTTCCCAACACTTTCCCCATTTCATGCCCTGTCAACCCCAGGTGTGGGCGGGAGGGAGAATTAAGATCTGCATAATCTTCGGGCGGTGCGGAGCCGCGACTCTGGGGGAACCCGGGGGTCAGAGAGTAGCTCTCAGCTCGGGGAGCTGTCGGCTGACGGCACCAATTGCGAAAAAAGAGAAAAAAAAAAAGATCAGACACTTTCCGCTGGTCACACGGTACGAGGAGGGAAGAGGTTTCTGATCGAGGAAGGAAGAAAGGAAACAAGGTGGAAAAGATGGGGGGGGGGGGGGGGGAGTGGTGGGAAGGAGTAGTCAGGAATGACCAAGAGGAGAGGCAGACAGAGGGGGGAGGGGGGCGTGGAGAGAAGAGATTAAAAAAAAAAAAAAAATACGGTGAAGACGGACCAAGACTGGTGGAGGCGCAGAGAGGGAAGAATGACAAGCATATGACAGAAAGGTGGGGGTGGGGTGATTGCATATGCAAGTTCACTTTGTGATACCGTTCGTGCAAGCAACGCGGTGGCAGTGGAAAATTAACACATTATGTTAATTTTCCATTGCCACCGTGTTGCTTGCATTATTGGCCCCTAATATTCCCAAGGCAGTTGAATGAAGGCTGCAGTGGATAATACAGGTTGCAAAAGGGAAGGTCCAAGCGTCAGTCTCCTAAATTCCCAGATTAAGCGCAATAGTCTTATTAAGATAATAATGCTTATAAGGTGTTTGCGTGCATTTTGAATGATGCGATTACCCCAAAAAAAACATCAATGATGGGCATATGAAAATGCCCATCATATCCGGGTTAAGGTGTTTACATCGCGATCGCCTCGTTTTGCAGCTATTTGGAGTTGAATTCGATAAAGATACTCCAGGTGAGGTGTTAACGTGATCGGCTGATTCAAGTGCGCGTAAACAATGGGCAGGATTAGAAAAGTGAAATTAATTGCAAATAAAGCGTACTTGGTCAGTGTGTTGAACCTCTGGCTCCAGTGTGCCAGCACCGGATCCGTGGAGATTTGCAGGAACGGTGAGCGGGTGAAGGGCAGTAGGTGGTGGTTGCATCCGTGGAGTCCGGTGTACGTTGGATGGAAGATGAAACAGGAGATTGCGCAATAAAACCGCGGCGTCTGTGATCCCTCCCTCCACACCCAGGCGACATGAAATATACATGTCGTCGACTGATTAACATTAGGAGAGGTAACATCGAATGTACTCGCTCAACACACTTGAGGGGAATGAAATCATCGGATGTGTGCCGTGTAATTGTTTGTCAACCTCGGGAACGGAATAGGTTAATAATCGTCAATAATAAACTTCATAAAAACTGTCCGCTAGAGAGCATCGGCCTCGGCCGGATTGCGCTTCCAACCTGATTCCCACTTCCCCTGGGGTTGAATTGTTTAGCTCAACGGCATGGGAGATGAACAAACTAGAATAGAAGAGCGGGGGCGGGAAGAGAGGAAGGGACAGGAGGAAAAGGGGTGTGGGCTGGGTGTTTCCAGGTGGAGGAGGGGTTTTCAGTAGAACTGAGCAAGGATTGCAACGTAAAGGAAGCTCTATAAGCTCGGCTGGTAAAAAAGGTCTTATTCTTACTTGTCAAAGTAAACACTTTGACACTTTCGGAAAACCAAAGAAATGAAAGAACAACGCACTTTACCAGTGAGACGCGCTGAATGCCTCGTTTGACTTGAGCGTCAACTCCAAAGGAAACCCACAATGAATGTGAAGTTGCCTGAAGCTGGCCTGTTATGCGGCTAGTTTGCAAGTATTCCGGACACACGTTCCTTCTCCTGAACGGGCTTTCGAAGCCGCCGTGTTCTCCCCCCCACCGCACGTGAGCGTTGTTTCTCATTCCTCATTTCTCCCGTTCCAGTTGACTTTTGTCTCAGCGACAGAACCAACAACCGAAGGAGCTTGACGAGCTAATTTGTCTCGCTGTGCTCGGCTGAGATGCCCATGTGGGGGCGAGGGGTGGGCTTGCGGTGATGCGATGATCTTAAAACCATGACACATCCTCGCCCCAGTGGCGGCGAGCGGCGCCGCGGTGTGGGCTCACATTATTGCGCAAATGTGTGCGCATCAGCTGGTGTAATCTGCATCCGCGCGATGGCGAAACAGAAATTGAAGTGCGGCTAATTGAGTCGAGGTGAAAGGCAGAGAATCTCACGGACGGCCCGATGTTTTCTTGCCTCTGGACAGAAGGGCTTCCCGGTGTGACTCAGAGCAGGGCCTCTGCGTGTGTGTGTGTGTGCGCGTCTGTGCATGGAACTGTGTGTACGTGTGTCAGGGAGAGGGTTGTTTGTACATGAATAAGGAGGAGAAATGAGTTGTAGTTGGGGGGGTGGGGGGTGGGGGGGCAAGTATCCTCCACCCCTAACTGCTCCATCACATGCTTCAGCTAGTGAGGAGCTGGGGACGCGCGAGGGGGAAATTAATTATGTTCTGTACACACAAAACAGGGGCGACGAGTGAGTCAAGCGGATGGTGACTCGACTTCATCATCAACTCCAAATCGCCCCCTATCTTCGTAAAACGGGTCAGTGGCTCAATTGTGAGGAGAGGTTTACATGAACTAGTGTGATGACGAACACATGAATGAAAACGGGGATCAGCAAATAGTTTTTAGAGAGCTAAACAATTTTGAGTATATTTCTACGCCCTTTTTTCTACACCCTTGTTAATCAATGTTCCAATCAGTATTAATCAATTATTTAATCATCGTAAATTGTGCATAGATTTGGTCACCACTCTTCAATTAATATTTTCATACCCTAAAGTATCGTCCCAGTTACTTATTTGCAGGTGTCAAACAGCTTGAAGATGAAGCTTGCGCACAAAGCACAAACATAACAAACTGCATGTCTTGGTTGCAGCATTCTCATTTTGAGAACTCATTTTCGTATTTTAGGAACCATTTGGCGGCTGGTAAAATTCTGACAGCTATCGACATGAGCTGTCAAAATGTTCTCGCATTTTTTCAACTGAGGCCGGCATGACATTCACTGGTTAGGCCAATATGAATGTGATAAATCCATGGAAACCCTCTCCTGGGACGATATCCCATTATGTTGGACCATGCAAACACTTAAATGAACTATCCCCATGATGCAGGGATACACCAGGACAATATCAACATTGACCTGCCACATGTTTATTTTCTATATTTTTTACTATTTAAAATGGGCAAATTCAGTTAACATTGTAGAGCTGATTCGCTCAGCCCCTCCTTGACCCCGCTCTCTCTCACAAACTCATTAACGACGGACCCGTCTCTGAATAGCCCCTCCTCTCCGTGCACACTCTGAATCAAAACATGATCATGCGTGGGATGTTCATAGAGTTGGGTACCGAAACCCGGGAACCACAACGTCACCGGTTCCTAAACCATCGGTACCTAATTGCAATGCAGATTTGGGTGCCTCATTTGGGTGCCATGCCTTAGCTGGCGATTGTAATGCTCTGGTGCTCCGAAAAACCGCCACGGCCTTCACTAACATTATCGTTTGGAGCACAGGATTAAAATCCTCTGTATTGCTCTGTATGACGCGCCGCCGCTTTCCTCTCCCGTGCGACTCGCCTTCTAAATTCTGGTGGAGAGCCAAACAGCAGCGGTGCTGGTAAGTGTCACATTATGGTCGCTTAGCCAATCAGATAAGAGAGGCGGGTCGTAAAAGTTTCCACTACCAATACCGATACCGGTAGATACCGATAACATGTAACATGTGATATGTATATGAAAAGTAATTAAGGACATATAGGTTTAGTTCATTATAAAAATCTAAAATATCCCAAATCTAATTATAATTATTATTTTTTACAAAAATAAGAATAAATATAGCTGCAGGCAGCAATACAGCTTATTCCAGCTTATTAGTTTTAGGTATGTGTTCGTTTTGTTTTTTTTTCGGCTATTTTTAGGCATCTGTAACAATAACAAAAACAACTTTTGGAATTATTTTTAATAACAATAACAATAAATGTATTTCATTTTAAAAATATATAAATACATATTATTTGAGATTAACTACTTTATTATATATTTCTGTTAATAATGTACAATTTGAAAATCCAGTTTAATAGATTACTTAGATATTTGATAGATGCTATATTATATTTATTAGATTGTATCTATTGTAATGCAGACAACATTTATGTTAATTTAATTTTGGAATTAGAATTATTATGGAATAATTTGTTCATATTCAAAAAGGAAAATGTTTATACATAATGTTTATCAAAAAAGAGTTGTTTATTTTTTCTTTTCAACTATTTCTTGTCATTGTTATCTTACCTTTTTGCATCGAAGTACATCCGGAGTCTCAGTGACTGTAGATGTGTCTCGTATACATCAATTATGACGTATTCATGTCGATTTACGATAACAGTAGAATTAACGTAATTTATTTGCAAAGTTTAGAAAAAAGTTGAAAAAATAGTTTTTTACTTGGATTACATTTTCACTAGGTTACGTTTCCATGAAATACGAAAAACGTTTTTCTGTGATTAATTACCATTGCAAGGCTTCTATTTTTCCCGACGGGTCACTGGATCTTGAACGCATCATTCAGTCGCACATTTCAGTGGTTTCGACTAGACACGGTGATCAGTTTTTAAGGTCTCCCAAACTAATGTGGACCAGTATTTAAAATATGAATCTAACAGATTTACTGACATCTACCAGGTAAGAAGCTGTATAAATACCCACGTAAATCGATAGTTGGTAACGTCAAACCACAACAAAATGACTACTGTCAGTTACTGTCTACGCCGCACACCAGACACGGTCCAACTGGACATTCTCAATCGAATCTGTACATTTATATTAAATAATATGATGACGTCATAAAGCGTCTCACTGTAAATCTCATCTTGTTCATTTTATGCATGAATAGTGACATGTCAGATAACCAAGACAGCCGAAAATTTGGGGTCAAAGTTGTTCGGTTTTTCATTAATATCTGCTCCGTATGTAGATTGATTTGGATGAAATTTAAACCACGAGATCCTTGCTACATACCGGTTTAAATGACACCTCAACTGTGTTCATAGGGTCTGGTGCAGTATGTCTACAAGATAGTTTTAGCCGGGTTGGACATATTTCGGCGTGAAATGCATTGGCCCGTGTCTGTGTCCGTGTCCGAGACTTTTTCCCCGAACAATAACAATAACAACTCATGAAATAAATAGTCCCGGATCTAATAATCTGTCATTCCGATCATGCATTAAAGCCCTCAAAAGTAATAGGATATCGTTGATCAAAAATGCAAGTTTTTGTTTTAGGTCCTCTGTGTGTCCTCTGAGGGAGCGATCCTGGCGCTCCTGTCTGCTTCCATACGTAATGGAGACATTGAAGTGGGAGCGATTGCGTGTCCCATTCCTCTAAATAATGCAAATGAAAACTTTGTGTTTTTATTTTAGATGTATTTTATTTTACGAAATTTCCTTATTGAACGAAACAAAAAAAAGCACTGTGCATAACGGTAACACTCTCTCAGTCTATTATACATTATTAGAGTCTATTATATGTTCCAAGTCAAAAAAACAACAACAACAAAAAGAGAGTCAAATAAGTTTCAGGACGGATAGATTTAAAGCACTACCCTTAAAAAAAACTATTCTGGCCAATATGCATTTAAAATGCTTTTGCTGTGTTAATTGCTGATGTCAAAAGCATGTATGTTGCCATCTGAATCATGAACACCTGTTCTTAACGGCAGAAAAAACGTTCCTCATCGGAAACGTTCAGTATTCGAATAAAACCTAATTGGCCATCTTGGACTTCAAAAGCCCATTCCTTGGGAAAGGACAACATCTTGGTATGATAGCCTTTAATTACATTCTGATCGTATTCCCAGCTGGCACAGATGCGTCCTCAGCAACAAAGTAGTGTCTGGAAGCGAGTAAACAGAGCAGGAGAGGGGACTGCAGGGCGTGTACCTCCATTCTGAAAATGTCCTAATCGAAAATGTGGGCGCAAGCAAAATGTTTGAAATGCTAACCCAACTTAGGGCTGCACGATTATAGCTAAGATGATAATCACGATTATTTTGCTCAAAATTGTGATCATTATTATTTATCCATTTTGGGGAACACAATTATTTTATTGCACTTTGTAAATCAACAGAAAACTGCCTTCACAATAATAATATTATTTAATAAACCTATAGATAAATAAACTAAAATGAACAAATCTTTGAATCTTTCTTCACATAAATTCAGTCTTCTTAAGGCTATATATCAATTACATTTTACAAAAAAAAAAAAATGCCACCACATGGCACCAAATCAAAAGCTTTTATTGCAAACAAGAAGATCAGTTACATTACACCTACAGGTTTTTGAAAGAAAAAAAAAAACAGCCTATCCCCCTTCAATACTTGCCTGTAATGTAGGGAAATGTAGAGCAGTGGCGAATGCACAAATGACTCTAATACGCATGTCTGCTCCGCTGCGAATGCTCGTTTCCTGTGTGTGCGCACTCCACGGAGAATGCAGCGGTCTCCCGCTGGTGCACGGATGCACAGATTATTTACTTTGCCACATGCATAATTGCGATCGAGCGAAAAAAAAGGGTAAATAGCACTCAGCTGCAAAACTAAGCCTTGTCAATACTTTTTGTGAATCAGACGCTGAGACAGCAAAGATAGCGGACAAAAAAAAAAGAATTTATCCCCAGCCACGATCAATTAATTGTGGAGGCCAATATCAACATTCCGTTTGATATACAATTAATTGTGCAGCCCTACCCCAACTAGGGCTCAGTTTCGTGAGGATTTTATTGATTCTGGTGCCAGGGATAATGAGTCCTAGAAAAGTTTGAAATGAACAAAACCACTTTGCAGTCATGGAAATGTCCTGGAAATTGGGACAAAACACCTGGAAATTCCAATTCCAATTCCGTTAAGCCATTCCAATAAGTGTTTTGGTTGACATAATAAAATACATGCTTGAATTGTGCAAATATCTTCCAATTCGATTCTGATTTGACACCTGTCTGAATTATGTGTTTTAAGCATGTTGCATGAATTTAAAAAAAGAATGTTAACCGTTTAAATTTTGGTCTAACCAGTTGAAGAACTTCAGTTGGGGAGGAACACTACGGCCGGAATGTTATAAATACGCGTTCTGCCCGGGTCATTTTCTCAGCCTTGATCAGGGATTAAAAAAGTGCCCGCCTTGCATCAAGCAAGGCGGGCATGTATCCATCCATGGAGTGAGCATTAGATTTACATTTGCATCCACGTTGGAGGTGACAGCTCACTGATGGACTGTGTAGCAGCGAGCCAGTGGCCTCTCAGCGCTGGTGGCACCTCAAGCTCGGGAGATGTGACGGATTATTCCCAGTCCATTTCACCTCACACCGCATCTGGCCTTTCTGTGGTGCGACGAAATGAAATGTGAAAAACTAGACCTTTTCCACACATCTCTCAAAAGCATCTAAAAACCTGGAGAAAACATTAACGTTTTCTGATGATTCAAGTAAACGAATCAGGGTTATTTACTTGAGGCGTGTTTATCCCTCATAATATGCCACCTCAGAGGATCAAAACACTCCAATACGTAAGTGGATCTTGACATTACCTGGTAGGGAAAACTGCTTCTGAACTTAACGCTTCCCTGCAAGTGTGGCGGGGTGACATGTCTCTGCTGCCAGCTGAAATCCAAACCCCAAGTAACTAAATGAGAAAAGCATCATCGAGTGTGACTGATGCGGATGAGCTCAGCGTAAACTTTTAATCTCTGCAGATACTCTCCAGTAACCAGGCGCCATTCGCCTTGAAGACCATCAAAATGCAGCACTGTCCACCGGTTAAGGAAAGAACTGCCAGCCGTCCTGGCAGCAAAGCATGGAATCACAGAGACGGCAATGAATTTTCTTTTCTTTTCTGCCACATCATTCGCCTCATGCACACTAAGTCTTTGCCTAAGGAATCCCAGAGCTACAAGAAATAATTTAGTGCATTATCTCCCTCTGCCCACAAATGTTGTCATATCTCTTTGAGCTTTATATGCAAATAGACTTAATTCAAGATTAGCAGAGTGAGTGAGGCACGCTGCGAGACAGGCTGATGCTTGCTCTCTGCTGGTGTGTAGTGTTGTCTAATTACACTGTGAAAAGGTATGAATTGGGGACAGGAAAAGGGAGGACGTTTTCCAATACATGTTAAGGGAGATTATCTTGTTATTTAATTCAAAAGCACATTACAACATATTATGTAGGAGATTTAACTAACTCGCTACATGGCGTCCGAATTTGGAAGTACAGTTTTGACGGTGTGGATTGACAAGTAATCGTCATTACGTCTTGAAAATATCAAAATGGCATCCCTCCTAACCTGCCGTGGTCCATGCAGATTAAAACTGCCACCAGTCAATGGCCATCGACATGTGAAGCACTCTGGCTCCAAGGTTATGCTGCTGCAGGTCATTATGTTCCCTGCAATTAGAAACACGGAATGAAGCCCAAACTACAACCTTCCATCATGTTATTAAGTCTGACCAGTACTGCCCATAGTGAATAAACTCCATTTGGGGAGAATTGAAAAAGCACAGCCTCTCAAATCTGAGCCTGACAGTGCAAAGAACTTCAAATGAAATTTAGATATAGTACACCTGGGTCTGCTTTCTGAGTTAATCAAAATCTTTTATCAGAACAACATTTAGAACTGCCATTTTGAAATGACATTTAAATGTATCTTTTAAACACTGAGTTTTAATTGTAGGAACTAGGTCAAAGCCAAATTTGTCTGCACATTAAAGGAAAACACCAAACCCTTTAACCTTTTAAACCTAAATCTCATTTGTCAACCATTGGGAGCAATGATGAAAAAATAAGTTTCAGGTTAAAGCAGCACTATGTAACTTTTGGTATTAGGGATTTGACATCCCCACAGTTTCTGAGTGCAATTGCAATTTTACACCAGTGTCATGAAACTCAGTCCGTTGTCCGAAAATAATGTATCTTACTGGACAAATTTGAACCAATTCGGTCACATTTCAATAACAGTCTATGTTGCAAATGCAAATATAATGTACACCTAGGTTACAGCGCCCCCTGCCCCGGACCTCACCGCTTCTGCGAGCACTCAGTCCACGGCTCCCCCGCCGGCTGAGGTGCGGGCGCCGGGCACACCACTTGCTCGACTGATCCGTGCCGTTGGGGAGGTGGAGTGGCTACGTTTTGTATGAGCATTATTACTGGACACTTTGATATTTTGACTTTGGCAAGTTTATAATTTTTTATACATTTTACAGGAGCCAAACATCAAGCAAGTGACGTGTTGCCGTGAAGCCTAACACACTTTTCCCGTGGTTTAATACCCGACCACAGAAGTTACATAGTGCACGAACAGGTGTTTTGGGAGGTTGTGGGAATGAAAGAGGTGCGTTCTGCATGTTACAAGTCCTATCCTATTGCAAGTACTATCAAAATTATTTTGAAGCGGTTATTATTGCTTTAAAAAAACTGTTTTTACTTTTAATTGAATCGTAGTCTACAAAATAAATTCTGTGTATTTTCTTTATCTGTATTTTCTTTATCATCAAATCGCTTCAATGTCATTGGGAAACCTGGCAGTGTGCAAATTGCAACAAGTCATTTGGTGGGTCAACTTTAAAAAGTTTAGTTATTGAAGACTCAAAGCTGCTGAATTAGCAAGGGTAGTGACTCCAATAAGTAGACAAAGCAGCCAATCTTTCATCTTTATGACACCACGCAAACATTTCGAGGCAACCGCACAAGAATAAGCACAGCTCACACCGAAAGTTAGGGAATACATTGTGTTAAATTAGTCTCTATTGACCATTTTCTGCCTCATTTTGTCAATTTTTTAAATGCCCCCTCAATGACCAATTTCAGCTATTTTTTTTCGCGGGCTCAAGACTCTTCTCACCAAGAACAGAAGGCATCGTGTGACTGAGGGTGTGACTGTTGGTTGGAAATACTGGATTGGAATACTGGATACTGGATACCCATTGGAATATTTGTATCAAGCTATCCATATGCATGAGCATATGCCCGCTTCACCTTAATTTTTGTACCATTTCTTTGTGTATGCACAAAGTTGTTCTGTTTGCAAATTATGGGAAGACGTGACAAATACACCTCTTGAATCTTGAATGTTCTAATGTGTTATTCTCAAAGTAGAACCTGGTTGGCAGATAACAAGATAACCACCATGAAATAACATGAAACTGCAATGTGCTTTGTTGCCACCATTGGTTATGTGGTAGATCAATCCCAGAATTAATTATGTGCAGAAGAATTTTAACATAAGATAGCGGTGCGAACAGACCTGGCTAATAGGGATTCAATGGTCTGTGTTTGGCTCATATGAAACGTCAGAATTAATTAAAGGAAAAAGACCACTCTGGGTTTTGGTGTTTAACACTGTTTGGTGGCTTTAAAAAGTATATGATTGTTTACTAGGAGATTTAATTTGTGTTTTCTTGAAAAGGAAATGTTTGAACCAAGTATCCAACAGGATTAAACAGATAGAAACTGCACAGGGATAACATTTCAATGAGGAATTATAAATAAGGGGAATCATAAATGTATTTTTATATGTATGAATTGTTGGGACAGGGACGTAAACACGTGCCCCCTTCCACCAAATAAAACAACTAAAAACAGTGTGAGGGCGGGGCACGGAGGAATGGGAAAGGCCTCGTAGACTCTTTAAGATTATTTTCTGCGCGTAACGCATGGAGAGGGGGTGATCGGGAGAGAATCATGGAGAAAGTGCCCCCATTACGCACAGTTTAACTCCATACCCACTTCTTTTGTTCCATAAGGAGACGTAAAATAAAAACACACTGTTGTGGCACGCCGACTGCGGGCCCGCCACCGCTGGCGTGCATCGTCTGTACAGTCAGAGAGGGAGACAGGTGCGCACCAATCGCTCCCTCTCTGCTCCCCACTTCAGGATGGTGCCATAGGCGGCCGCCTATCTTGCCTATAGGAAGAGCTGAGCTGGACTGACCAGCTTCCACCGCCCGTCACCGCCCAGCGGATCGGATGTAGCGGATGACATATAAAGAAATCCTTGACGAGCTGACATCAGCTCGTGCAGAGAGTAAAAAAAACCTTTGGAGCGTTCAGATCAGTGGGAAGCCTAGTTTACCTCATTATTTGACACCTCGGCCACGTCTAATATGAACATCCGACATTGTAACATTATATATGACAGCAAGTAAGCATAATAGGTCCGCTGTAAGTCACAGAAGACAATGTAAGCAATATATCTAAAGCAACAAGACTCCGCTCAGTGCAGAACGATGATGAATCTCACAGAAATCAAAATGACACACAGCATACTGCCAAAGCCCCCCCTATTAGCAAGCCAATGACTGGCTCAGGTGCAGGTGAAGGAGCCAAAACAAACAAACAAATCCCCACCTCTCCTCTTTGTCTCCCCTTTTTCCCCCTCGTTTTCCAGCCTATGTCACGCTTGGCCAGCAGAGCAGAATTTCTTGAGAACGGCGTGGTGGGAGGGATTGTTGAGGGGGATTACAACTGTGCTCGTCAGATAACACAATGGCAGTGCCTCGCCGCACCGTCTCTCTCCAGCAGCATGAAATGAGAGTGAGGCATGCTGGGATGCGATGCAGGCGCCTGTGTAATTGCCCCCACTTGTGAATGAATTAGTGTCTAGTGTCAGGGCCCCCTTGACTCCTGTGCACCAATGGCAGAGGGAGGTTGCATTCACTATCACTAATCAGAGGTTGGCCATCTTAGTTTGAAAAAAGAAAGGGTTGGCTTTCACACTGAACTCCATAACTTACTAAATTGACATTCAGCATCCTTCTCTGTAAAGCCAAGACAATCAATACGGGTGTCAATAATCCGTTTCCATAGAGATAGCACTGTATTGATCGATGGGGCATTAGTCTCCATTATTCAAGAGCTTGTGACTAAACTTGTGTGTTTGACAATAATGCCCTAACAGTCACGTCTTTTGGGAGAATGTTTTCTCAAGGGAATGATGATCATGATTGGAAAAACTTCCACAGGGGACATGAAAATGTGGTATATTTTGACATTTTACATGCTGAATGACGGAAAATTCAACTGTGATCACTGAATGCTGACTTGAATTAAGGCTGCTTTACTACTTAAAGTATATATGCATTGTACCACTATTTAAAGCTACTGGAGATTCACTGCTTGGACCTTGCTATACGTCTGGCTATATGGGGTTCTTTGTTTTTGAAATGGGGTATGAAGGAATTTCACCGTTTCACAGATTTCTTGTTTTGTAATAATCCTAGTCATAAGTTTCACAGTAGTGTTGGAATGAGTTTGTGCTTGGACCTTATCTGATAACTATGCTGTCTATTTAAAGCTGCTTCATTAAGCTAGACACAATTAGACATGCCTGGCCATACTCTGCTCATGCTTATCTCGGCCCACACACTAGGTCCAAGGCTCCAGCCTATTTCTAATACAGCTAGGGACACATCACTTTATGTTACACGGTTATGGCCCTTTATACAGTCTTCTGTTCTTCCTTGTTGCCATACCACAAGGTTTTTTCCATAACAACTGAGTGCTTGAGTCACTTGTGTGCTACATATCCAAAACTACTTGTGTGTGTTGTTTCATGTGAGTGCAGGGCATGGAACTCAACCTGGAACCTAAACATGGCCTAGTAGGGAATTTACGCTGAGGCCTCATGGGTTTTCATTGGCCGGTCCTCGTGTGTGTTTCGTCTGATGTCATTCCACTGGATCTGCCTGTGAGCATATTAACAGTGATAGGGGATTGGTCACTGGAGGCAGTTAAGGGGGCTGGTCACTGGAGGCAGTTAAAGGGGCTGGTCATTGTAGGCAGTTAAGCCATGGCCCAACTACCTCTCCTGGTTCATATTTAAAAGATGCATCAGAAAGAAAGAACTACTACAACAGGATTATCTTTAAATGAGTGTGGTGTGGGGATGGTGTGGTTTGAGAAGCCATACCTGTTACCCGTTGATTAACGGGCAACAGGTAAAATCCCCAGCCACACACACACAGGGGAGGAGCCCTTGTCACGACATGTTGTACATCCACTCTGGACTCGTTCCACCTAACCCACTCGCTACAATAAACTCGTCTGTTTCCAACCGCATAATCTGTGTCTCTGTGCCAGAGGGCCCTGAAAACGCCACTTTGGTGGCGTGTTGCAGGCGGCACTGCCACAATGAGCAAGAAACGCTCTCTCGTTTATGCGTACTACGCTGCCAAAGCAGACATGTGATTGTGGTCCAATGGAAAGACATCCCTCTGCCTGCATTTCCAAATAGGGGATTTGAAAGTGCCAAGATGTGACGAGCGTGAACAAGACGACATAATGATTGGTCAAAAAGGCTTCACTCCACATAAAAAGATAGGCTATTCCTGTCGTCCAGTGTCCAAGTGTCTGGCTCCAGTGGCTGAGAATCTGTTGGGAAGCCAATGTTAATTTCCATTCAGCAAAGTAAAACAAAAAAACCCTGACTTCAGCATCAACACAAGATATTTTATTACTTCAGACTTTTTCTCTCAACCTTGCACCTCCATAGCTCCATCCAACCAGGCATGATCAGCAACGGCGCAAAAAAAAACAACACCATATATTTTTCATTGCGGTTAAAGCTACTCCAGCTTTTGCTTAATAATTTGTTGTGCGTTTACCCAATTAGACGGGGAGCGCAGAGAATGCTGTCCGGGTGGCGTTGCATGCTGAGGTCTGCTATCAATTTGGAAGAGGGATGAAATAATCAGGCAAGTGTTTGAATGAACAACATAATCATCGGTGCTATAGTTGAAGAAATGGTATTGAAATGTGCCATCTGGCAGGTTGTTGTTTTTTTCGTTCTTTTGTTTTTTTAATGGATACGATTTCCTTCTAAAAGACTATTTTGAAATTAGGAAGCCAAGGAGAACAGGGTGATCTGGTGGTGCTGTGGCTTCATGCCCCGTATGCTGCCGTAATTACTGGCTGAGGCATCGTGTTCCAACCAAAGTTCGAGGCCTCATCCTGGATTACTACAGCAGTAGAAGCTCTCGCCGTGGAAATCAGTAGGATAAACTACATCAGAGTGGCAGAGATTGTCATGTAAAATATGCGGAACAGGTGTGAATGTGATGTATAATTGTAAAATGCCGTTATTATCACATTTAGATGGACCGATCTTTTTTCTTTTACATAAGGAAAATCACATTGATGTTGCTTTGAATTTTTGTTTTGGTACACCAGAGTACACCCCAGTGTAAATTGTTCATGTTTTCATGTTTGAGTTTGTGCTACACTGGGGCAAGAAGCCTTTCTTGCATTTATTCACTTAATGTGTGCCATTGCACCTTTATCTAATTTAAAAAATCCATGTTTATTACCTAAAGAAACTGTCTCTGATTTGATTTAATCCCTGTAGATGGGATTCGAAATTGAATACCATAAGCAATATAAACAAAGCAACTGAGATGATTGGTTTCTTTCCTTGATAAGTGATTTTTGTAAACTTTTCCTGCTATGAATCGCTTTTGAATAATTAATTGCTGCCATCACTGACGCAAGGCAATATTTGAGAAAGGCAGCACAGCATTTTTCCAGTGAGTGATTGAAAACATCACCCACTGTGAGGAATTGCAAACTTCCCCAGAACAGATTTTTTTTCTTGATTCTGTACTTTTAAAAAAATGACTACGAGGTGGGCATGAGCATCTATCTTTTTAAATAGCAATTTTTGCATTTTTGCTTTTTTGAATAGATACAAAAGCACTGTATTTTAAATAGACTCTATTAGACATGTATTTCAGAATAACCCTGGGCAGAACACAGGCAATTAGAATGCAATCATTTTCATATTTTCTTTTTTTGAAAATCCATTTAATCCTTTTTAAATTGCAATAAATGCATATTCACACTGTAAAATATCCCCAAGATGTCTCGGGGTACCAAAACAATCCAACATATATTACCGGATCTAAGAAAAAATGAATTTCCTTGTTCAAGGCATGACTGAAGCTAAGAACCAACAGTTCACAAACCTCTTTTGTCTTGGTCCTTGACGTACTGTGGTCCTGAAAGCTCAGTGCACTGCAACTTACAAAAATACATGCAAATAAACACAACGGCATTAACAGAAAACACAACTGCATTCCCGGAGAACACAACCGCATAAACAGAAAACACAACTGCATTAACAGAAAACACAACCACATTAACAGAAAAAAAGCAACCGCATTAACAGAAATTACAACGGCATTAACAGAAAAACCAACGGAATTAACAGAAAACACAACGGCATTAACAGAAAACACAACCGCAAAACCACATAACGGAAGTGAGCCACACGATTACGGAAGTGAGCCACACCCCGTAATGGGGTTTTGCGGTTGTGTTTTCCGTTAATGCGGTTGTGTTCTCTTTTAATGCGGTTGTGTTTTCTGTTAACGTGGTGGTGTTTTTCTTAATTTGCTTGTGTTTTGTCTATTTGCATGTGTTTTCTTAAGTTGCAGTGCATTGACCTCTTAGGTCCACCGTAGTAACGGCTGGAAGTCACACAACGTTTGGTCGAACCGGCTCCATGTTGGCTTGTCATGACTGTGCTTTTCCGCCAGCAAACCAAATTGAGCGAAACAGACCCAAGGCCATGCCTACAGCTCCCTTTTTGCCTCGCTGTTCTTTCCCAAATGGGGGTCGCACAGAGTGCAGTGACCTTGTGCGTGATTATATGCGGCATTTGTGCGTGTTTTTCAGCGACTTTATGCTACCCCAGTCACAGGCTGAAGCACTTATCACCGGGTGTCATGACATTTCACTGCATATATATGTATGACCATACGTATATGTATATGACAAATAATCTCTTGAACTTGAATTTGAACTGACGGAGATTTGCAACACACCCCCTGAGCTGCATATTTAATGCAATTCAAGACACAGGTGGAACATAATTGGGACCGTGTACAGGCTGACTCGCCTGCAAGCTGTTGCCATTCTATTGTCCCTCTTATATCGGTCTCACTGTTCTGTGGTCCCCGGGGAAAAATCTGAAATACACCACCACCATGAGTTTCCCACTTAAGTAAGAACCCAAAAGTGTCTGACATCCAATAACTCACAAGGAGGTCACAGAGGAGTTAGCCAGGGAGGGAAGAAGGGAATCAATGCAAGGTAGTAAAATGCTTTACAAAGGCTAAGTGAAGTTGGCAAAAGGCTCTGGACAGTTAGTGAAACCTTAAAAACAGGGATGCTACAAATGCATGCTGTCACACCAGGTAATTTATACAGAGCGATGGTAGCTGAAACCTAATCATTTCACCCACAGCCATGCATATTCATACGGGCGCAGGCAGCAAATGGAACGCATTAATCATTACACTCAAGCAGACTAATTATACGTTTACTATACACAAGTCTGCTTCTGTGGAATCCCAGCTGAAGAGATTTCCTAGTAGATTATAAAGGGGGGGGTCAGGGGGCCTCGAATGTTGATATGTGCCCAGCCGATAATTCCCTCGTAATGCACACCAAAACCAGTCACTTACACACGCACACACACACACACACACACACACATACACACACACACACACACACACACACACACACACACACACACACACACACACACACACACACACACACACACACCATTATGCCACAAATCACCATCTTGGCCTCAACGAAAATCCAATCTTACTGTTCTAATCACTGCAGTTCATTACCTTTACCAGATCAAGGAGATGAGAGAGGAAAAAAGCCTCCTTTGATCAGGGAGGTTATTTTTCCCTCCGTCCACTGTCATATTTCGTCCAACAAGTTTTGAGAAGACAGGGCCATAGCTGACATGCAAGCAAGCACTTACGCAGCGCTACGAAACGCATCCTAAAAGCAGGACACGAGTAAGAATGTCATCTGTTTTGGATCGTTTTTTGCTTGTTTATGCTTAGTTATTGAGTTTCATCTCGGTCTGTATATCGATATGATATAAGCTAATATCAATACCAAAGTCCATTTTATGATATGAGCCTATACATCGTCTGGGAAGTTGGGACGTTGTGTAAAATGTAAATACAAACAGAATACAATGATTTGCAAATCATTTTCAACCTGTATTCAATTGAATACACTACAAAGACAAGATATTTAATGTTCAAATTGATAAACTTTATTGTTTTTTTTGCAAATATTTACTCATTTTGAATTTGATGCCTGCAACATGTTCCAAAAAAGCTTGGACAGGGGCAACAAAAGACTGGGAAAGTTGAGGAATGCTCAAAAAACACCTTGGGGGGAATCTGGGAAAGTCTCTGCACGTAAGCGGCAAGGCCGAAAACCAACATTGCATGCCGTGACATTCAATCCCTCAGGTGGCACTGCATTAAAAACAGTCATCATTCTGTAAAGGATATAACCACGTGGGATCAGGAACACTTCGGAAAACCATTGTCAGTTAACACAGTTTGTCACTACATCTACAAGTGCAAGTTAAAACTCTAGCATGCGAAACAAAAGCCATATATCAACAACACCCAGAAACGCCGCCGGCTTCTCTGGGCCCGAGCTCATCGGTGATGGACAAAGTGGAAAAGTGTGCTGTGGTCTGACGAGTCCACATTTCAAATTGTTTTTAGAAATCATGGACGTGGTGTCCTCCGGGCCAAAGAGGAAAAGGACCTTCCAGATTGTTATCAGCGCAGGGTTCAAAAGCCAGCATCTGTGATGGTATGGGGGGTGTGTTAGTGCTCAATGGGTAACTTGCACATCTGTGAAGGCGCCATTAATGCTGAAAGGTACATAGAGGTTTTGGAGCAACATGTGCTGCCATCCAAGCAACGTCTTTTTCCTGTTATTTCAGCAAGACAATGCCAAGCCACCTTCTGCATGCGTTACAACAGAGTGGCCTAGTAGTAAAGCGTGCGGGTACTAGACTGGCCTGCCTGCAGTCCAGACCTGTCTCCCATTGAAAATGTGTGGCCCATTATGAAGCTATGACAACGGAGACCCCGGACTGTTGAGCAACTGAAGTGGTACATCAAGCAACAATGGGAAAGAATTCCACCCACAAAGCTTCAACAATTAGTGTCCTCAGTTCCCAAACGCTTATTGAGTGTTGTTAAAAGGAAAGGTGATGTAACTCAGTGGTAAACATGCCCCTGTCCCAGCTTTTTTGGAACGTGTTGCAGGCATCAAATTCAAAATGAGTGAATATTTGCAAAAAAACAATAAAGTTTATCTGTTTGAACATTAAATATCTTGTCTTTGTAGTGTATTCAATTGAATATAGGTTGAAAAGGATATGCAAATCATTGTATTCTATTTTTATTTACGTTTTACACAACGTCCCAACTTCATTGTAATTGGGGTTTGTAATATTGTGACGTAGTTAAATGTTGTCTTTAAGGCTGCATTACAGTAAATTAATGCAGTTTTCTGTACTTGATAGACTGTTATAAACAGTCTAAACCTGCCCATTTCTTATGTGTAAATACATTATAAAAGCACTGATAGTCATCCCCATAATGTCCTTAATTACTAATATTGAGGTATTATTTTTGATGAATACGTCAATATCAATAGATACTGTATTGTGATATTTGATTGTCAATATCGCCCAGCCTTAGTTTCATTCAGTAAAAAAAAGATGTTCATACATTTAACGTTGCACAATGCATACAGTAACACAGGTACTATGTGAACCTGTGCCAGAGGTTGTGGTCCGGTGCTGTCCATGGTAGGCTTGGGCGATTGGACAAATATATTGGCAACCGGCCATTGGCGAGTCCATCTGCAGTTTGTTTTTTTTTTGGTGTTTTTTGTCCTTTCATTTTGCAAATTTAATGACCTGTCAAGTACAATCCAAAACGTGAATAGGAATGGTATCGCGCGTCGCCGCTTTAACCACACCGGGTGCTTTTCTCCCCGTCTGGCGAAATCCACAAAAAGATTAAATAAATCACCGTAAACCCTGTTTCCAGGTCATTCTGGAAATGAGCTTTTTCGCTTTCCCTGGTTCAGTTCAGTTCGGTTCAGATATTGGAGGAACAATGCGGGGGTGCAGAGCGCACTCAGACACACACCTGTTGCTGGGGGCCGGGGGGCCCGTCCCAGAGGAGCCGCGGCCGCCGGGGAGCAGAGACGCAGACCGGGACGGGATAATTACACGATCTGATCCTTATATTTTGCTATCCTTTTAAAACAACTTATTAAGCGATTGTCTTCACTGAACCTCCTCGCTGCGGCCGTTGAGAACCGGTTCTCCGTCCTGAGCCGCGTTTGCAAAGACGGCAAATTACTTCCTTCGGCTTGTCCGATTTGCGTCCGGTTTAAACCCAAATAATCCCATGTTGGATTGCAGAGGGAGGGAGACAGCAGCGCACGGAAAGGCGCATTGGTGCGATCTGCCCCTACCCACCCACACGGCAAATATATTGACAATTGGTTGTTGGGCTGATGGTTGCCAGTAGCATAATTTGAGAATTTTGACACCCTGGTCCATGCAGATATTACTGCAGTCCACCATCAAAGCAATCTTCCACAGCCAGTTCAGTCCATCTTTTAAACAGAAATCCTGCCGGAGCTTTTTCACACAGGCCGACAGGAGGCAATCCGTGCTGATATCAGATCTCAGAAGTGGAGAAGGCGGCCTGAATGCAGAGAGGAGGGGAGACATCTGCGCTTTTCGCCGGATTCATCTCCTTTGGCAGAAAGGTCAATGTCAGCAGTGGATTGCTGACATTTCATTTAACCTGCCACGTTTCCAAATACTGTTGCCTTCTCTAAGCGTTTTGGTAGAGCCCATACTACAGATAACTACACATTAACATCAATGTACAGTTATAGCACAGGCAGAGCTGTAGTCACTCTCCACGGACCAGCCCAAAAACCCAGTTTGATGTTAGTTCTGATTTACGATTACGGATTACGCACAAAATCATAATGGGTGAACGGTGAACACATTTCGTATTTGTTAAAGCGATTGCTCTGTGACCTTTTCAAACAAATGATCAAATACAAAATATGGTCGGGGTAAGGTGAAATGTGCTGGCAAGTAGGGCTGGACGATATGGCCAAAAATGTTATCACGATATGATTTTTTTATATTGATGTTGATTATTATTACGATATATATCCAATTATAATAATAATAATTCTCAATTTACAGTTTTAAGTGTATTCCCATGGCTTTACCTTAAACACTGAAAAAATAAAATAAAGAATATGTAAACTAAAAAGATAAATAGATAATATAGAAATTGATCAAGGCTGCAGATATTCTTTTATTATCCCATTCAAATTTTTCTTAATACTCAAATGTATTCAAAATTGTAATGATTAAATTTAGTGGGGGAGGGGCCTCACGCACAGTTCGGCAGCTCCGATCAGAGCGATCTTTTCTCAAAACAAAGCAAATAAAAACTCCAGATGTATTTAATTTACTCCGTTTCCAGCTGCTGGTGCGGTCCGCAAGCCGGTGTTTGGGAACCTCTGCACTAAAGGACATTGCGTCGGTGATGGTTGGGTTTATTTCCCACTTTCATCACCACATCTGTGGAATTACTGGAGATTCTGCTGAAAGACTCACTTTCCCTTGTACACACAGTTAAACGCTGGAGGCGAGGGAGAGAACGCTCTAATGTGCGTTCACTGTGCAACAAAATGGTTGCACTTATATTGAACTTTATTACTCATCATATGTGGCTTGATTTGCAAACATAAGCCAATCTATATTTAGAATTTACAATCAATTTATTAAAAATAAAATACACAATCAAATGGCAATTTCAGCATTCGAAAAGTATATTTTTTGAATATTTGAATTCTATTCGAAATTTGTTACTGCAGCCTTAAAATATAAAAACATCATTGTCGTCTGAGAACTGTCCTATTGACTGTTCTAGTCATGTGGTTGTTTCTCTGCTCTGTACCATTGGCTGTTCGTGTCACATGGTTGTTTCTCTGCTGTACGCTTGGCTGTTCGTGTCACATGGTTGTTTCACTGCTGTACAATTGGCTGTTTGGGTCACACGGTTGGTTCTCTGCTCTGTACCATTGGCTGATCGTGTCACATGGTTGTTTCTCTGCTGTACGCTTGGCTGTTCGTGTCACATGGTTGTTTCTCTGCCCTGTACCATTGGCTGTTCCTGTCACATGGTTGTTTCTCTGCTCTGTACCATTGGCTGTTCGTGTCACATGGTTGTTTCTCTGCTCTGTCTGTACGATTGGCCGTTTGTGTCACATGGTTGTTTCTCTGCTCTGTACCATTGGCTGTTCGTGTCACATGGTTGTTTCACTGCTGTACAGTTGGCTGTTCGTGTCACATGGTTGTTTCTCTGCTGTACGCTTGGCTGTTCGTGTCACATGGTTGTTTCTCTGCTGTACGCTTGGCTGTTCGTGTCACATGGTTGTTTCTCTGCTCTGTACCATTGGCTGTTCGTGTCACATGGTTGTTTCTCTGCTCTGTCTGTACGATTGGCCGTTTGTGTCACATGGTTGTTTCTCTGCTCTGTACCATTGGCTGTTCGTGTCACATGGTTGTTTCTCTGCTCTGTCTTTACGATTGGCCGTTTGTGTCACATGGTTGTTTCTTTGCTCTGTACCATTGGCTGTTCGTGTCACATGGTTGTTTCACTGCTGTACAGTTGGCTGTTCGTGTCACATGGTTGTTTCTCTGCTCTGTACCATTGGCTGTTCGTGTCACATGGTTGTTTCTCTGCTCTGTCTGTACGATTGGCCGTTTGTGTCACATGGTTGTTTCTCTGCTCTGTACCATTGGCTGTTCGTGTCACATGGTTGTTTCACTGCTGTACCATTGGCTGTTCGTGTCACATGGTTGTTTCACTGCTGTACAATTGGCTGTTTGTGTCACATGGTTGTTTCTCTGCTCTGTACCATTGCTGTTCGTCCCGTGTCTTTGTAGGTAGAGGAAAATGGACTCTATATTGAACTGTATTGACAATAAATAAATGTATCATCACTATCGTGGAAGATTTTATCGTAAAAATTATCTAGATTGTTTTATCGTCCAGCCTTACTGACAAGTAAACAGGTTAAAACTGAATTTGAAACCGTTGTGGTCCTTTCATAATTTGAAGAAAGACACTGGAGTCACGCACCGTTGTTGCAGTAATTGGTAGTTAAATAACTAGAGTACAATACAGTGTTGAAATGATGAATAACATTCATGACAATCAATGACAACAATTGATTATGTGGGCAAAGCTGGTGCTTGACTATCACTCACTTTTTCTTTGGCAATTGACGGCTGGTTTGGCATAATAAAATTGGGTAAAAATAAAAAGATCTGCAAGATAACGTGTGGGGCGGAGACAATTCAAGGTAAAGTTTTAATTTGAGGGTAGATGTTCCAATCAGGAGTCTGACAAAACTGGTTGGGAGTGTGTAATTCTGATCATGTAGTACTCCGAGATATGTTGAAAGAGTGAATCAAATCAAACCAAGATAGGAAAATATCACATGAAAAATGAAACTTAAGACATCAGAAGGAAAGCGTGACAGAGTGCTGAGTATCAGCTAAAGCAGAACAGGAAGGGCCCGGGGCGCTGGTGGTGTTGGGAGTTCATTCCGAAAGAAATGGAGTCATCAGGAACGTAAATCTGCCATCAGAGTGCAGCCCATTGTGTCGCTGTCAGCGATGTGGCGAGAGCTTGGAAAGATCATTCTTCCGGGTCCTCTTGAGATGTCAAGCCCCACTGCCACAAGAATAAAGATTGTATTACAAATGAGGACGCATAACCGACAGCACAGGGTTTTCACCAGTGATTGACTTTGCAGGGAAGCCTGGATTAGTCTATTACTCTAAATCATTAAACCCCAGGGTTCACAATGAGGCAGCGAAAAGCACTTCCTTGGAGCTAATTCTGCTATTAGCATTGATCCATGACTAAAGTAATTATTATCACAGTTATTATTTTTATTTGTTTCTTAATTACCCACTGTGTTATGCTCATCCAGTCTTTTCTTTAATTTTTCAAGTTGGGGGAGCTTTTTATTGTAAACCCATTATATACATTCTCAGTGAGGTCTCTAGTGTAGGGTGACCACAATTTGAATTTGAATTGGGTTTTGCCCAACATTCGGCACTCTGCGTCCCCGTTGTACACGATGCTTTTCTTTTTGTTTTGTACAATAAGGGCACAGGCCCAGCCCTATACACACACACACACACACACACACACACACACACACACACACACACACACACACACCCCTAAAAGCACACAATGATGATGACGCCCACTTCTCCGGTGGGATCTTTGTGCACGCGTTTCTCTGCATACAGTATATTTACAGTATATCATATACTGTATGTGTGGCAGTTTTGCCTACCAGACGCCACCCCAGTGGACCTCCGGCACAGAGACACAGACAACGGGGTTTCAGACACACAGTTTATTGTAGTGAGTGCACTTGAATGAGCCCAAGAGCAGGTAGACATGTGTCTTGACGGGGGGGGGGGCGGTCAGAGAGTGACTGCTGAGCGTCCCTGTTATGCACGGTGCTTTTTTTTCAGTCATTCATTCATTCATAAGTTAATGGAGAGGCACGGGGACGTGCAGCAGAGTCGCCTGTAGGAAGCGCCGGCCATACACACACACAAACACAACACACACACACACACACACACACACACACACACACACACACACACACACACACACACACACACAACCCGAAAGCTCTAAATTCCCATCGAGCAAGTGGGCGTGTTGAGGACAATGCCAACTTCTCCGGTGGGATCTTCGTAAATGCTCTTTTCTACTTGCCTCTATACAGTACATAACATATGGAAGCGCTGAAAACAAGAATAATATTATTATTATTATTATTATTATTATTATTATTATTTTAATTGTTCTAAAAACCAGGACAATTTGGTAGTATATGTTGAAAACCAGGACATTCTAGTGTTTTACAAATATCTGTTGGGTCTCAGGACACACAGCTCAAAAGCAGGACAGTCCCAAACAAACCGGGACGTCTAGTCACTGTACTCTAGTAGCGATGTTTTCTCCTGTCCGAGTGAAGACGAAAGGAGGAAAGCATGAGGATTAATTGTAGCCGCATGTCTAAGCCGTCCTTTTTTACTGGATATGTGAACAGAAAATGGTGATGGATTTGTAGAAGTTATTTGTCATTTCGCCCCAGTCCGAATTGCTCCCTCTGTGATTTACTGTACATGGTTGTTAATGGGCCATGTGTGTTGTCCTGTACAGTGTTTCAATTTGAGTTATGACCGTGCCAACGCCACCATGACAAGTTAATATATAATGAATCATGCCTGGCAAAGGAAACTATTCCTGTTTGTTTCCCCAGCAGTAGACTTTGGCCTTTCTGGTTGAGGTTGTTTTCTGTTAGTATGTTTTTTGTCCCATTAGGGGGAAACAGAAAGGATTGATCTGACCTGTGCTGGGGTTCTTTAGAACATTATTTCACCACACATGGCTTTGGCTTACATAACAATGCTCATGTTGTCAGGTTAGCCGGGTCTGGATCAAAGCTCCATCTTCCCTATATGTTTCGATAGCCAGAGGTATCACTGTACAGGAGTACATGTGGTCCCACCCCGAAATACAAATGTGCACAGGTAAGTTGCAATGTGCTCCGATTCGTTCCCCAACAAGGTTATTTATTGAACTGGGTCAGCGATAGCCAAGGGCCATCATACACAGTGGAGGTAGGACGAGGTCCGTCAGTCAAAACAAAAGATGGCATGCCAGTATATTAGCATAAAGCTCAGTGTAAATGTAAGTACTTTTGACAGAAGGTCTGCCATTGGCATAGTTCAATTTGTACTGTTTTGTTGACATTGTCAAAAAGGAATCAACCTCAATGGGAGAGGTTCTCCCTGAGGGTCAATTGTTCAAGGGACTGTTTCATTGGTGGGAAACTGGAGTGCCAAACCAACTTGTCGCCCATTATGTGAATAGCACTGAAATGTGGGATGTTCATGCATGGATGTCTGATGGCACTGATGTCCCTGTGCTTCCATGTAAGCTCTGAGAAATGGATACAATCCCAAATGATTCATTTCTCTGATCGCCATCTTCCACATGAAAAGCAATTAACAGCATGTGTTTGCAATTCATGGGCAGAATACACACGCAATCTAATTGGATGCAAAGCAGCACAGGGTGTTCGCTGTTGCTAGGAGATTAAGGGCTAGAAATTACTTTTAACATTCCAGGTTAGAATAACCTCCATTATTTGGTATACACTGATTGCACCTACTCCAGTAATTTCATTCTGTGGGGTGGGAAACTTATATCATATAACACACAATATGAGATGCTTTGATTGTGGAGCAAGCTTGTAATACGATCAAACATAGGGTTATTAGAAATAGATTTACTTTGGAAACAAATATTCACAGGTCAATGATGTAGGTAACGCAATCTTTATATGACTGATCTATTTTCCTTCATTCTTAATGAGACAATGAGAAATAAGTTATCAAGCGGAACGCCTACAATTGATGTGAATGTCTATGAACAGAATGAAAAGCCTGAATTATGCTTTAGATGGTGTATATCTTGTACATTTTATTTGCAAAGGGTGGGGAAAAGTACTCACTGTAGGACATTAAGTGCATAATACATACATTTATTCAAATCAGCGCCAAGACAAATACTTATCAGTTTGGCCCATCCATGTTTACAATATCTACAATACAAGCAACATAAGCGTAATGTGACATTAAGTAGGAAGGAAGGTGAAAGGCAGCTCCCGTGATTTTCTCTGCATGGATAAATATTTAAACACCTTTTAAAGACCCTTTTTTGTGATGCAATGTGATACTGTAAATGCTTCACAAATTATGCTGATTTTATGTTTTTCAAGTCTACTGGCCACCTCAACACATATTCATGGAAACTCTTCTTATCAAACCACTTAGGTAGAATGTTTTTGTATTGCATTTTACATAATTCCTTGCGGGATCGTGAATCCTGGGCAACAACCATTGTCCTCTCTCATAACCCATAGACAATGCCATTGTTTTGGTTCCTCTTGTATTGGATTTGCGTAAACTCAAATCCAAGATTCTTTTTTCCATTGTTATTGAGTGGAACTTGAGGATGGTTTCTTACGGTAGTTGCGAAAATTGTTCAGACGCCATAGGGAATGATGGATTGTTGTTGTTATCGTTTTATAGCCTGTGTCATGTACATTTTAAATGTTGCAGAATGACCATCTGTTTCCAGTGTAGCGGCTGCGCAAGTTTTCTCGACCGTTTTAGAGGAACGCTTGCTTCAACTGATTATTGAAGTTTATCATGCGTACACGTGGCTACTGTGAACATTGATCCTTACAGTGATCTTGTTTTTCAAAAACTACAGTACCTGGTTGACATTGCGGTTTGCAAGTGGGCCGGAGCCGTTTTGGTTGCGATCTAATGAAATTTTGCTGAGTAGTTTCTGAGACGTGTTGGATGAGTTGTAATGTGGTGGCATCAGATGGTTGATACACTGACACCAGAACTCCGGACAGCTTGTGTTTCCTTCTCTGATTTGGCGCCCCCAGCTCCGCTTACAATCGGCACTGGATGAGCAACTGCCATACAAACGGACTCCCCTCACCGATGTTTGAAATCCTGTTCAAAGTTGATCCATAAAATAATGAAAAGCTACCTCTTTCGGTCCAGAGGCTTTATTGTCGCTTCATATTTGAAACAATTCTGTAGAATCTGACTCAAAAGTTGTTTTGTATGTAACACAATGGACATACAGTACAATCTTGAAATTTAAGCTACTCATGGCTGCTTTAATGGTACAGTATGAATTTCCTTATTGGTAATTGTCTTGGGCTTGGGCGATCGTGCATAATTCCAACCGCCCATCGCTCTACTGGGACAACTAGGATCTCGTAATCGTGCTGTAAATGTCCAGACAGTAGGGACGCACAGGTCTTTTAACTCAGTTGTGTTAAAAATGTTTGTTTCATACATGTAGGAGACAAACAAAAATTGATAGATCGAAAATAAAAAGACAGGCAAAAACAAAAAGACTCTGCACTCACGCGGATGCTCGGATTTTTCCTGGCAGATAAAAAACATCATAACAATCGTCCGTCATCAATGTCAATCGTTAATCTGCCCAAGCCTAACTCTGGTCCATGCCCTTCTTATCTCCCACTGCCGTAAACCTCCTCTGTTTGGGTTTATTGGGTTTCTTAACAGACCGACAGACAGTCCCAACTCTTCTCATTCTTTTTTGATATTAAAAATAACGTTATCTAACTGCGACTCCGTGGATGGCACCTCTTATTAAAAGCCTTTGCTGACAATGACTGAAGTACAATCCGTTCAACTTCCGCTGATAGATGTAGGAGTGTGACATATTGCGGGTTGCTTTGAATGAATGTGTCGAATATTAAAATCACTGAAATGGAACTCAAACTATCTGCTTAAAGCCAGGAAGTCAAGTGGGTTTTCAAAACATTTGGAGTTATTGGTGGCATATTTAAAGTGTAGTATTCTCTCTTCATCAAACGTATGAGATTGAAGTCACAATAACCTTGAATCTCATTAACCTCTTCATAAGAACTTCGATGACAATTATATACCGACCTCATTCTATCTATTAAAAGATGTCTGCAAATTAAACACCATCTGAAAGGGCGTTCTGTACTACAGGGGTTTGAGCTGTTTCAAACCAAAAGCCATTACAAGATTCTGACAATCAAAAACGCCCGTCTTTGAAAAGTGATCGTCCGAGTTGGGTGCATTTAACATCACACTGTTTTAGGTGCTAAGATGAAAACCATGTATCAGCAAAAAAGCTTCGGCCAGGCATTCTCTGAGTTTTGTGTCTGGGTTATGTGGTGTGGGGATGGTGTGGTCTGAGCAGCCACACCCGTCCTGGGTCTAGGTAATTGGGGACCCAGGATCAGAGTGGCTGCATCCCTGTTGCTTGTTGGTTGGTCTGACGAGCAACAGGTAAAACCCCCATCCCCACACACACTTGGAGAGGTGTGTGGGGATGGGAGTCGGAGAGGAGTCCTTGTCCTGACACACGTCTGCTCTTGGGCTCGTTCCACCTCGCGCTGTCTCTACAATAAACTGTGTGTCTGAAACCCCGTCGTCTGTGTCTCTGTGCCGGAGGTCCCTGAAAACGCCACTTGGGTGGCGTGAGGTAGGCCAAACTGCCACACATATATAACCTAGATACTGTAAATATACTGTATACAGAGAAGCACGTAGACAAAGATCCCACCGGAGAAGTGGGCGTCATCGTGTGTGTGTGTGTGTGTGTGTGTGTGTGTGTGTGTGTGTGTGTGTGTGTGTGTGTGTGTGTGTGTGTGTGTGTGTGTGTTTGTGTCTGTGTGTGTGTGTGTGAGACGTAGGGCCGGCGCTTCCTGTAGGTGACGCCACAGCGCGTCCCTGTGCCCTTATTGAACGAAACAAAAAAAGCACCGTCTATAACGGGGACGCTCAACAATCACCCTCTTACACCCCCCCGGCCAACAGAGTGCCGAATGTGTGGTACTCTTTAGGGTCCCGATTTGGGGCTTTCAGCATGCGGTCGCCCTAAGTATACATCAAACCTCACCTTCTAATGGCCCCCACCTAATGATCGAGATCTATACTGAAATTAAAGGTTTGGATTTCAAATTATTATCAGTAATGATGATGCCAGTCAGCAAGTACACGTGCTGCATTTCAGATTTATTTATTCGTTTGTTTGTTTGTTTGTTCGTTTATTTTAATCGTCAATGGACAAAAAGGACATACAGCAATTCACTGGTGCAGATGATATTTCACTGGAATTGGCTCTTAAAATGTGTGCTAGGTTCAGCGTATGTGACATCCATCAGAGCATTAAAGTGGCAGGGGGAATGAGTCTGGGTGAGGTTGGCTTCCAGGCAAAGATGTCTCTTGCTAGAATGTGTTTTGGGCTTGTTGTTTTTTTTTTCTTTTAAAGCAGTGCAGCCGTCTGAAAGTTTTCCTGACGAGATTAGGATTTACCCGACACCTGAAGATTTATTGGCACATCTATTGTCACCCCCGCTCTTCATCAAGCACGACCACACCAAGTCATCAAAAAAGCCCTGACTCCATGACGCTGCTAATGTCGTTTGTTCTTATTAAACTCTTCGCAGACAATGACTGTGATGTAAAGTCAGTTCAACAACTGCACTTTCTTGCGAGTTCATAGAAAAATGTGGGTACTTTCTTTCAATGAAAGCCTTTTCGAGACTTAATGTAATTGTATGAAAGGAGACGTGTTCTGGCGAATATTTGTCCAAAACGAAACTCAAAAATAATCCGCCATGAATAGACAATCCACTGTTTTCAACACTTGCCTGTGTGTCTCTGAATAACTGTTGAATCAATTCAGCAAAAGATAGGGCCTGAAATTGTCTGTATGAAATTATGTCTAAAGAGTTTTACATTATTTGCTTCTCGTAAACAAAGGATACAAAACCGGATACATGCAATCATTCAGAATAGGGACATTGAGAATGTCGCTCACCCTAAATTGCCTAAATTCTTTAGGAACGCGGAGCCTCGGTAATGCTCTGCCCCGGGGGGGGAATTGGACCCACCATCTGTTCGTCACAGGGCCCAGATCAGGGCGGATCGTGAAAAACTGCAAAAAAGATGCAAACCCAGGTAGTGCTGCCGCCTGAAACTGGACGAGTCAGATCATCAGTCGGAAACCCGTCGGTCGACTGAGATTCTTCAAGTCCAGCAGTGTTTTTTTGTTTTTTTTGTTAGTCAGTGTGCATTCCAATGACAGGATAAAACTGGTGCGCCCCGATGGCCGCGCCCCGTTCCTTCAAATAAAACACCTGAAAACGGTGTGTTTTTAGTTGTTTTATTTGGAGGAATGGGGCATGGGCGCTACTATAGGGATGGGTATTTCACGGTACTACTACTCTTAACAATACTGCTTATCGATCCGGTACTTTAACAGTACTCTTATCGTTTTTGTTTTTTTAAAGGGAAAAACTAAAACAAATTAAGAGCCAAATTAATACTGCTTTATTTTCTATTCGCATTGAACAGCCAAATCCGATTCCACTGACCAAATTCCGAGTCGGGTACAGCCATAACTTCAGGCTCAGCATTAACAAGAAATGTACATTATTTGGACCACTATGAACATAAAACATAAGCTTTGCCCCCAAAAATCAAGGAATTTCATTTTGCTTATTAATATCCAACGGTTGGAGGACCCTTATTCGTCAACCTTTCTCACACAAATTGATCCTTAAACTCAGCCAAAACCGGCATTTAAAAAGGTCTTCAGCATAACTGGCTGATGCCCTGTTATGAGAGAGGGACAGGGAAGGAGGGAATGAAAAGGAGAACAAAGAAAGGGAGACAGAGAGTGAGGGATGGAGGGTCCAGGTTACAGTGCCAGTGGGAGCAAAGCTGTGGAGCAGATTCGATGCAGCAGGTTGATGTCAGAAGACGACCGAGGGGAGTTTAGCTCCATCATATGAGAAAGACTCTGTTATGGGCTAAGCTCAGCAGGAAAAAAAAAACACATCACATCAAAGGTACATTTTCTGTGTGTGTGTGTGTGTGTGTGTGTGTGTGTGTGTGTGTGTGTGTGTCTGTGTGTGTGTGTGGGAGTGAGTGAGTGAGTGAGTGAGTGAGTGAGTGAGTGAGTGGACGCAAGCGTGGTGCAAGAGTGTCTACCCCTGTGAGTTTGCTTTGAAAACTTTAGGCCGAGTTTATTATTACCCTTTATTATGAGTACATGAGTATATCCTTCCTGTGTGTGAATGAACCTCTGTATATAATTGTACATTTTGCCGGCCTTTGGCTGGACAAATATTTGAAGTGTTGACATTAATGTACGATATAAATATATTAAAGAATAGGCTTGGGTGATTGGACGAAGACATCGACAACCGACGATTGGAGTCCATTGGCGCTTATTTTTTGGGCATGTTTTTGTCCTTTTGTTTTTCGTATTGAATGACCTGTAAAGCTCAATTCAAACGTGCGCAAATGGAATGGAATTGCGCCTCGCCGCTTTAACCATGCCCGGTGCTTTTCTCATCGTCTGAGATCCGCAGATGGATTAAATAAATCACCGTAAACCCCATTTCTAGGTCATTCTGAAACTGGCTTTCTCGCTTTCTTTCTTCCTTTGGTTCGGTTGAGATATTGGAGGAACAGCGCGGCGGTGCAGAGAGCACTCAGACACGCACACACCTGTTACCGTTACCGGGGGGCTGGCGGGGGGCCAGTCCCGGGGGAGCCACAGCCGCCTCCTCCTCGGTGGAGCAGAGACCTCGACCGGGGCGGGCTTCCTCCGGGATAATTACACGATCTGATCCTTTTATTTTTCTATCCTTTTAAAACACCTCATTAAGCGATTGTTTTAACTGAGCCTCCTTGCTGCGGCCGGTGAGACCCGGTGCTCCGTCCCGAGCCGCGTTTGCCAAGACGGCAAATGACTTCTGTTATGTCCTTCGGCTTCGCCTGTTGCGTCTGGTTTCAAACCAGAATAATGCCATATAGGATTGCAGAGCAGGGTTTTCCCCAGAAAAGTTGTTAGGCCGTGTGGCAGGTATGGGCCGGGGGGTGGGGGGTAAGAGTGAGGCTGAGAGTGTCCCAAAATTCGGTTAGAAAAAAAATATATATAAATATATATATATATATATTTTTTTTTATGAACTAACACCATTTTTTCAAAGACTTTTTCACCTTTTAACAAATAACTGACACTTTGTGTGAACTGGACGTTTTTTATGTTTTTTACGACCCCCTCTTTTATCTGATTGGCTGAGCGACCATCGTGGGACATTGACCAGCGCTGCCGCTGTTTGGCTCGAGTTGCAGGGGAGAGGAAAGCGGTGTTGCCTCATACAGAGCAATAGAGAGGATTTCAAGCGGCGCACTCCAAACCATAATGCTAGTGAAGCCCCGTGTGGTGGTTTCGGAGCACCAGAGGGCGGGCATATCAATCAGCATCTCGGCATGGCAACGAAACGAGGCACCGAAATCTTCAATGCGATCCGGTAGATACGGGTCGTATAGGAACAGGGGCTATAGTGGTAACGGGTGCCCAACCGAGCGGGATGTCTAAAATATGATGATGTTTTGATCCAGAGTGTGCACAGAGAGGAGGGGCCATCCACAGACGAGTCTGTTGTGAGAGTAAGAGGGAATCAATGTGCTGGCCGCTACATCGAAATACGATTTTTACCCATTTTAAATTGTAAAAAAAAAAAAAATATATGTATATATATATATATATATATATATATATATATATATATATATATATATATATATATATATATATATATATGAAATGAAAATGTGGCGGTCAATGTTGATATTTTGATAAAGAAACACCAACAACATTAAAAATGCATAATAAAATAAAACGCTGAAGCTTAGGCCCGGCAGTACGAAGATTTTGACATATCGCCCAACCCTATTAACAAACCATTGCCTCAATGCGGCTACTACTCATGGATTTTTAGTACAATTTACTAGACATTCTACTCATCTCCATCAACGTACATCTTACATGTAAGGTGACAACCATTTCGATCCATTACGCTTTTCGATCTTTTAAGAATTGTCCAAGAGCACGCTGTTCTCCAAACAATTACCAAATACTCAACACAACCTCATTCTTGGGACTCAATAAAAGTCTAACTGTGGGTTGTCAAAATCCCCTGCAGTGGTCTGTGTGGCTTTAAGTACAGCTTAGAGGCCCTCAGAACTTTCGAATCTGTGACTCCACACCCATGAGAACGCGGAGCCTCGGTAATGCTCTGCCCCGGGGAGGGAATTGGACCCACCATCTGTACTTCACAGGGCCCAGATCAGGGCGGATCGTGAGCCGTTAACAATCGCATCAAAAGCATGGGGTGCGATCAGCTGTGGTACAGCAGGGGCCTGTCAGGGAGGAAATCCATCACCAGGCAGGGTCCCTGGGCTACAGGGAGGGCTTGCTTTCTGTCTTCCTCTCCTCTTTTCTGTTTTTATTTATTTATTTTTTGGTTTTTTTTGTTTTTTTCTGATTCCTTTCTCCCATATTCTCTCCCCCTCTCCCTTTCCATGCCCTGGTGGTCCTGCCTATCAATGGCTGCCCGAGTTTCTCTGGATCTGTTATCTACATCTCCCTCTCCTTGGTGTGACACTCAGCATTTCAATTGAGCTATCACCCTGTCAGACCAGTGGACCAGAAAAGGACAAGTTTACCTCCCTACCTCGTCTTCCAGGGTCTAATAAGCAGAATAGGAGGGGATGCAAACCAAGTTTTCGGATGGTTTACCCGCCTCTTGAATGGTGGACAAACCTGCCGTCTACTACAACTACAGACTACCATCCGACATAACGGAACGCGTGCAATTCTTGAACCTCCAATGAAGCAAGGCCGGAACGAAAGTAGAAAATCGGCAGAATACCAAATACGCATGACAAGAATACATAATTAAGGAAAGTTTCATACAAACGTTGTACAAAGTGCTGGTCGTACCAATGGGTGCATCTCCATTCACATTCTACCCACACGACAAGTATGCGATAGCCATTTCTTTTCGAGGTTTTATTAACACCCTCCCCCTGTTCAAACCAGCTTTGAGGCGCAGACACTTCTATTTCTTTCCTGCGATCCGACAGCCGCTCTAGGTCTCTGGTACAGTGTAGACTCATATGAAACATTTAAATTGACAAAAAAACATTTCTGTGTAGTTTTTATTTCAAAAAGGCTCCCACAGTTGAACACTAGAGAGCACCTTCCCCCCCTGATGCCCCATGGGCCCCATGAGGCCCTTTTTACCAGGCGTTTTTTTGTTTTTTTTTCAGCGTGGATGGGCATCGGTGTAGCGGGTTGTCTGGGCAAGATATGCATATTCATGAGGAACGTGTGCTCGCCCGCAATTTGCGCACTGTGGAGGGCAGATCACGGGCTGATCATCTACCGCCGTAAAAACGCTGTGGTAACGGGAACACTCCCCCCCCCCCGTCAGCAGATTGCCCAGAGCGGCAAAATGCCTAGAACCGGAGCTGGGGGTCCGTGAGCCTTTTTTTTTTTTTTTTAAGCACCTGCCCCTCTTACTGTCTCTGCAAGGGCCTGGGAAGCGTGCAGCACACCGCGCCGCACCCTTGCGCTGCGCCGACATGCATGGCGTACTTCTCCAGTTTGGACAATCTGAGAGACTTAAAAAAAAATAAAATAAAATGCAAGCACGCAGAACTTTCTGTGCTCAAAGGCCGTCAGCCTCAGCGACTCACCTCTCGATTTTGTTTACTCCACTGCCGGCCAGAAATTGTACCCCGGCAGCGGAGGAGGACATCAGCTGCAGCACACGCTGTTAATTTGATGATCTTTTTGCCGCCAGCCGCCGTGAGACCGTCCAAGGCTCATTCCCTAATCCAGTTGCACCCTGTATGTTTGCTGATGATTAACCATTCACCATTGCCTCTCGTTATCGGTAA
The DNA here is from genome assembly GCF_960531495.2 of Zeus faber. Taxonomy (NCBI): domain Eukaryota; kingdom Metazoa; phylum Chordata; class Actinopteri; order Zeiformes; family Zeidae; genus Zeus; species Zeus faber. The sequence continues at coordinate 26,608,141 of NC_137199.1, forward strand.
CCCTAACCTCCCTCCCTCCCAGCCACTCTGCCGCTCTGCTCTGTTTTCTCTAATCTCACCTCCTCTTCCTCCTCTCCTCTTCTTTATGATTCCATTCCTCTGTGCGGTGGCCTCCCCACGGCGCTGTCAGACCGAGCTCCTGTAAGGAGGAGATAAAGCCCCCGAGCAGGGCCGGACCGCAGCTGTCGCCTTCTGACTTTCTGGACAAGCTCATGGGAAAAACGTCCGGCTATGACGCCCGCATCAGACCCAACTTCAAAGGTACTCAAAATGCCACGGTACAACAAGCACAGCACCTTGCAATTTTTATCATCCAATTTGATTGTCTTGTGCTATTTGTCTGATTTAGTTAGATTACAAATCAGATTCAGGGTTGAGTCTGATTTGCCAACACAGATTCTGACTGGGATTTTGGTGTGCAGTGTTTTACTATGCAGTGCTTGCATGCTCCCCCACCCCGCCCCAACTGTCCAAACATAGTTATGTATTCTTCAACTAGGTATATTTGTGACCTAGCGAGTCTCATCCATATTGTATTCCTACTCCACTTCTACAAAGTTCGTCTGCTTCCTGTCTGGTTGCCACTACTTCCATTGCCATCTAATATTGTCGAAACAAAATGTTTTATTATCCAGATGTTTTTTGCGATTTGTTTTTAACAAGTGCTGTGTTTCTAGCACAGTTTTGTTAACATTACTATTGGATCTTCTAACTTGCATTTTGTGGGCAGAATTCTTTAAACATAAGAGGGGAGTGTAATAAGGTGGAAACATAATAGCGTATATTCACAATGTCCCCAAATCTGGTTGTGTTTACTACTTGTTCTGTTTTGGTATTTTTCCCCTCAGGCCCACCTGTGAATGTCACCTGCAATATTTTCATCAACAGCTTTGGCTCCATAACAGAAACCACCATGGTAAGAGCAACAGGGATCTACAACTAGAACCAATTCCGCTCCCATTCTCGTTGTCATGTTTTCAGTATCATAAAGCGTCATGATATGACGAGTCATATCGGTGCAGTTGTATTTTCCTCAAGTGTCATGGTGTGGATTTTTTTTTTTTTTTTTAACCACATCTCCTTAGTTGAACTGCTCTGTATTTGAGTCCCCCCCCCCCCCCCGGCTTCTCTGTTTCACGGAACATATCAGCGTAACCTTCAGAGACCAATGGGTCACTGACATACTAATAATGAACTGTCCACTCTGCAATTAAAATGAAAAATTGGAAAAGGGACGAAAAATCTTGGCAAGGGATGAAAATTGCTGCCCTGGAGTCCTCCACTACCGAGGCCGGGGGGGGAAGCTCGGTCAGCACAGTTCCGGTGAAGAGTTAAACATCGTTGTGGGAAATATCACACATGTACACGGGTCATCCCGAAACGGGTGGAATGAATGCCGCTCGTATTTTCACTTCGATAAGCTACCGTACTTTATGGAGTATCACTAAAATTTGGTACGCTTGCGAACATCTAAGATCCCCTTTTAGTTGAGATGTTTTCCAAGTATTGCCTCAGTTATTGAGCAGCTGTATTGCTGCATCTTCAAGTAAAGACACAGTTTGACCTTCGTTGCATTCCTAATTTTTATATGTTAAAACAAAGACTGCGTGTTTAACAATGCCGTGTCTGCCGTTCATGCCATTCATCAGTTGAGTTATAATTGATATTGAATATTTGGGTTAAGCCATATTGGTGAAACTATCATATTAGATATTTTATTATTTTGAATAAAAAATACACATTTTAACTGCCAAATCAATTCCTTTTCAGTTTTTTTTAAGTCTGTTCCCATTATATGCATGATACTGCTGCACTATGTCATTCTTAGCTTTTTGCTATAAATATATATACACACACACACACACACACACACACACACACACACTTTCTTCCGGGATTGTAAAACAATTTCATTATTATATATATATACATACAGTATATACACCTTTGTATATTATGTATTCTGTAGTCTAACAGCATACTTTTCCCAAAAGAGAACTCTACCTGCTACCCCACCGCTAATGGAGTACTAACTAGAACGGTTCGCTCTGCAGGACTACAGGCTCAATGTCTTCCTACGGCAAAAATGGAACGACCCGCGCCTGGCGTACAGTGAATACCCAGATGACTCACTGGATCTGGACCCTTCCATGTTGGACTCTATCTGGAAGCCGGATCTGTTCTTCGCTAACGAGAAAGGAGCCAACTTCCACGAGGTCACCACCGATAACAAGCTGCTGCGAATCTTCCAGGACGGCAGCGTTCTCTACAGCATCAGGTCATCTCTCTTATCTGTCCATCTGTCCACCTTATACATTCAGATTCACACGCAGCAAGGTGTAATGGAATTAATAAAGGGGCGCGATTTTCACTTGCGAGTCAATGCATTTCTTGCAAGAGTGAATTTGGGGTATTATCGTTACATCAGGCACGATCAAAGTGAGAAGAAAGTCCTAATGATGAGATACGCAAGTTGTGAGTACCTCCGTTTCAATCTATACCACCATAATCCGGTTCATCAATTGACTCCGCTTAGCTGCAAAGTCTCTGATTTCCATTTTGGTTACTCACTGTGAAATCCCAGATCAAACGACGGCGTGAGCGCCTCGGAGACTGTCGCCAGATGACAGGAGTTAGGCAACATTAGGGAGTTCATTCATCGCGGTATTGAAGCCTTGCTTATTGCTCTCTGAAAAGAGGAAAAATACTGTACCTTCATGGTATGGTGGGAAACGGGTGCCAGGGAGTACAGAGCTGGCGGCTCTTGTTTTTACTCTGGGCCGTGCATTACAGCAGGTAATTACACAGCTTTCCTCAACCCAAACTCCCTAATAGCCTTCACTCTTCCCTGAGGCTTCTTGAAGGCTTAATGCGTCAGCAACACAATAAATACAAGGAGGGACGTGTTCACCAATTAGTTGGCCGTTAATGTGGTGCTGTGCCAAGTGGCTCGGTAGCTCACTGTGTACCTTCCCATCCAGCATCCTGATAAACAGAAAGGCTCAAGCGTTTCTCCAGAGTTCACTGAAGCGCAAAGTGGAGAGCAAAAATCTGTTCCCCACTCCTGTTCCCATTCTGCCTGAGCTACACTTTCACTCACGCCCGGGACACGACGAATGGATCATTGTGTTGTGTTAGGCTGGAGGTTACATTCGTTTCCAATGTAGGAGTGTGCCTTGATTATGTGCCAAAGTAGTTCCGGAGCGCTCTCTTATTTTCCAGCACGTGCCTTCAAATTCACTGCATAGTTCCGACTGGAATTTCGGAGGGACATGATGCTGACATAAATAGAAAAGAGAGAGCCGGTGATCACATCTTTCGACAGTGAGACCAACGTTGAATAGAGTTCTGTTGTTAGGGTTCCTGGACCCACACCAGCCGCCATGGAAGCGAGGCTCTTTGTGGGTTCGCAGCTTGTGTTGTATAGACCAGTGGTTTTCAAAGTAGGATCCATGGGCTTCCAGAGTTCCTTCAAGAGGCTCCAACAGGGACTGTTTTGACATACAGTGGTTTCATGGTTCTCCCCAACTATAGTATAGACAGAATCATATCAAACCATAAAAACTCTGAAATTGGCATCCCAGAGACCAAATCTTATCAAATGGGGGTCCATGGGCTACTGCGGTGTGTCTTGTGTGTTAGCTTTGTTTTTTTTCCACTCTTTTCTGCTTGAGCCTTTTGCCTGTCACCTTTGGCTTTATGCTGTCTCTCTGTCTCAGGCTGACCCTTATCCTCTCCTGCCCTATGGACTTGAAGAATTTCCCCATGGACATTCAGACCTGTACCATGCAGCTTGAGAGCTGTGAGTCTTTTCTTCCTCTTCTCCTTCCCTTGTGTCTGTCCTTTTCTCATCTTCCTCCCTTCTTCCCTTTCCTCCCTGTCTTCTGCCTGGTGCATGGTTTCTCAGATGTTCCAACACACACGTCATTCCAAGATGTAAACACTCTATAATGTCTGCATGTTCTGCAACGTGATGAAGGTTGATTAAGGTTGTCTGGATTTATACAGGCTCCGGGTTTAACCTTATTTCTTGTTATTTTTTGTTGTTACAACTCTGTTCTTCCCACCCGTTGCTACAAAGTAACCACAATGATGACAAAAGCTGAATTAATGTCATACAATTCATAATTTTATCGTAGGAACTAGAAATAAAAAATGAAAAAAAAACTCCTCTCAGCCAGCAATACCACGTACAGATGATTCAATTCAGTTTCGATTTACCAAAATGTGGAGAATTAGTTCATTACATAGATCAAATGGGTGTAGAGGCTTGCCTGCTTTCTCCATTACTTTTATCACACTGATAATATGCAAAGAAAAAAAAGTTTTTTCGGTCTCTTTTTGCCTAAGGCGCAGATACCATCTACCCCCACAAAACCAATTTCCACGACATAAATAATAGAAGTTTCATTTTGTGTCGCTTTTATTATGTGACCCTGCTCCAGTGCCTGGAGGTGACTTAATTTCACCTGGTGGAGACAATGGAACTTTGGTCCAGCAAAAAGGGAATCAAATGGACCGTTCCAACTCTGGAGTAAATTTAGCTCCCCACTGGCATTTCCCCACAAATAAATAAGTCAACCTGCATGTCGGCATCTCTATTTGCCTCCTTTCTGATTAATATCAAGAGCATTTTGTATGGTCTTGAAACAAAAGTCAGCCTTTGGCAAAGAGCTACAATATAATTACAACAAAGATACACTACTCTCTAAAAAGCTCAGTGAAAGTGATGTGCTTTTTTTGAGTGTGTTTATTGGAGAGAAAATGTTGTGGCACACAGAGGTGTGCTTTGAGACTTAGCATCTGACGTGGTCATTAGCGGAGATGTAATCATTTCTGATTAAAGGCCTACTGGGGCTACCTGGCCTTGTTTTGACAAGTGTTTGCACCTTGCCTAAGGGTGTAATCACCTTGGCTGTGGCGGCATGTTAAGGGGACATTATAGGTTTTACTGCCAATACTGTAGCTGTGCCAACACTGTCCACCCAACGCAAGGGGGGGGGGGGGGCAAGAGCCGATGCCTTCTTCTGCCCTTTTGTGCGACAAGCTCACATAAATATAAACAATATACACGACAAGTTTCTGCCATATTGGGACACGTACGATATACTATGCAAACATACACCGATCAGACATAACATTAAAACCACCACTAATAACCACTAATATTGTGCAGCTCCCCTCGTGCCTCCAAAACAGCTGTGACGCATGGAGGCATGGACTCTACAAGACCTCTGAAGGTGTCCTGTGGTATCTGGCACCAGGACGTTAGCAGCAGATTCTTTAAGTCCTGTAAGTTGCGAGGTGGGGCCTCCATGGATTAGGCTTGTTGTTCCAGCACATGCCACGGATGCTCCATCGGATCGGACCCTAACTCCGCCCATCCACATGATGTAGAAGAAAATGTGATTCATCAGACCAGGCCACCTTCTTCCATTGCTCCATAGCCCAGTTCTGACGCTCATAGGCCCCTTGTAGGCACTTTCAGCGGTGGACATGGGTCAGCGTGGCTACGCAGCAAGCTATGGTGCACTGTGTGTTCTGACACCTTTTTATCATAGCAGCATTAACTTTTTCAGCAATTTGTTCTACAGTAGCTGTTCTGTGGGATCGGACCAAACGGGTTCAACTCAGCTCCCCACATGCATCAGTGAGCCATGGGCGCCCATGACCCTGTCGCCAGTTCACCAGTTGTCCTTCCTTGGACCACTTTTGGTAGGTACTAACCACTGCGTACCAGGAACACCCCACAAGACCTGCCATCACAATTTGGTCCTTATCAAAGTTGCTCAGATCCTTACGCTTGCCCATTTTTTCCTGCTTCTAACACATCAACTTCAAGAACTGACTGTTCACTTGCTGCCTGATATATCCCAGCCCTTGACAGGTGCCATTGGAACAAGATGAGCAATGTTATTCACTTCACCTGTCAGTGGTTTAAATGTTGTGGCTGATCAGTGTACTTACATTCATAGCCGTTCATTTTCACTTTTAACTTAGTATAAATGACCAAAAGACCAAGATGAAGAGAACAAATCTGAAGCATAACTATGGCCTCAATTAAACAGTGACCCATTTGGAGAACTCCTTTGTCAGGAAAGGAGTTGGCACGTTGCTCAAACTCGTTTTCTCTCTAAGATATTGGACATTCAAACTATGCACCTTGACTTTCATGATGATTGTTTTTCAAGTCCTTTCTGCTGGTGAAAGGAGAGACAGCGTTTTATTATCGTAGGAAAACTATTGGTGTTCTCCTTGCTTGTTAAAGCCGGATTTGCGAATGACAGTGAACTCTCCTCAAGAGTGAGATCAGTGTGTTTTAGTGGTTATTCAGGCGAGTAGTAGCGGATAAGGGATAATATCTTGAATAATTGATGTCTTTGTAACTCGGACCTCGCAAGGCCCCGATAGGCATCACTATATTTTACGTGTGTCAAGGATCCAGCATTGTTTTTGCATGCTCCATTCATTTTTAATGCCCCTCTAATCGTGCGCTGTGAGGAGACAAATCTGGGGCTGGATCAACAAGGAGATTGGGTTTTTATGCGTGTGTTTCATTTGTGCGAACAGGATAACTGTGTCCTCTTCCTTGGTGGTCATGTCTGTCTGATGTGTATTTAATTTGTACATAATAACCTTGTCAAACTGACACCGTTTGCACATCTTCATCGGTGCAAACACATTTAGGTTGAAGTACAAGGGCAAGCTTGCCTCCCAATAATCTGCCACCTTAATGTGTGCACAAACTTCCCCCACTGTCAAGGGAAGACATGCTCCTCATGTGCGCCCTTATCCTGTGACCTTCAAACAACTGCAAGACTCCTTCTGAAGCTGTGGCGTGACCTTTATTGTGACAACCGGGTTGGCGAGACGCTCGCCGGACACATGGATATCACATCACTTTTCCATTTTGTTCTGTTTCCCAAATCCCAAGACCTAACTTTTTATGGTTTTCTGAAGGCTTTCAGTTGTCCAATCAAATCCAAGGCGAAGTTGTATTAAAGGAGGTCTTTATGTTGTTGCCCATGCTAAAGAGTTAAATCAATCCCTGCGCAAAATCAAGGCAGGCAATCAAAAAAGGCAATCAAGTAGTTCCAAATTTAAGTCTTCAGAGCGACAAATGATTTTTCTCCTTTGATGCCATGGTCTTGAGATGTCATGCTTTTCTTTTGTCCACATACTGTAGATGTCCCCATTTCCTCATTCTCCATACCATCCGTTAATTCCTGTTATTGTCTCTTTACAGTCGGTTACACCATGAATGACTTGATCTTTGAGTGGTTGTCCGAGAGCCCAGTACAGGTGGCTGATGACCTCACCCTCCCCCAGTTTGTATTGAAAGAGGAGAAAGATCTTGGCTACTGCACAAAGTACTACAACACAGGTGCATAATGGACTGCGGGTGTAATTCAACTGAAATATTCGGGAAAACTACGAGCACTAGACTCACTTTCCCCGTCCTTACCTCATCAATACTGGCCTTCTACAAACCTTTCAGAGAAGACTGTTAAAAATGGCATATTGTTGTGGTTTGAAGGCAAATTCACATGCATTGAGGTGAAGTTCCACTTGGAGCGTCAGATGGGCTACTACCTGATCCAGATGTACATCCCTTCCCTCCTCATCGTCATCCTCTCCTGGGTCTCCTTCTGGATCAACATGGATGCCGCGCCGGCAAGGGTAGGCCTGGGCATCACCACAGTGCTGACCATGACCACCCAGAGTTCTGGCTCCAGGGCATCCCTGCCCAAGGTGGGTGTGGAAAACCCTTCATTTAAGAATTCTTATAAGGTTGACTAGGCATGCGCCGGTGAGATATCCAAACAACAGTGTTGGTAACTTGCGAGAAGGTGCTAAAAGGAACGTTATTGCGTTTCTCTCCTACACAAACAGGTGGACACTTAATGAAGCATTCCAAAAGCAAATGTCTGACACATAGCAATGTCAAATTATTATCCTCTGGGTAAACAGATTGCTCCGTAGATACAGAGCGCCATTCAGACGCATGCAAGGTACAGCTTCGGGCAACTTGTGACTTTATTAAATTTTACTGCTTAGTTCATAGAATGTTCTTGTTTATGCTGGTTTTACCTTTCTACAACGACTATTTTACTTCTGGTGGTGTTCTTCATACTGTCATTGCATGTTTAGTCATCCTAAAAACTTTCCAGTCCCTCCTTGAGACTTTTTTATCCATTGTTGTAGTTTTTCCAAAGCGAACAAAAGTAGGCAGTGTTCTGTCAAACCTAGGAGGCCATGTTATTTTTTTTCTCCTCCGTTTTCCCTACTTTTCTGTGAGAAGTGGCCAGCAAACTGCTGCTGTGCTGAGTTTAGTTTCCACGTGATGCTCACTCAGCAGGCCTGCTTGATGTGTTTTGACGTGTCTTCTCTTGTGAAGGACCCGGACAGAGCTCTTCCAGGGTCTTAGCTCTGACCTGACTCATGGCTATGTGTCAACTGCCCACATCCCACTGACTCATTAGAATTCTAGGCCATCCCAAGGATGTGGGTCATTAGATGCCAGGGCTGAGGAATGGGCGGAGTGTGAACAACCCCTCTCGTTATTCCGTTGGCCCCATTGATCGGTTATTGATGACTCTGACCTTGTGTTCCCAGGTGTCCTACGTGAAGGCCATTGACATCTGGATGGCCGTGTGTCTGTTGTTTGTGTTTGCCGCCCTGCTGGAGTACGCAGCAGTTAACTTTGTCTCAAGGCAACACAAGGAGTTCATCCGGCTGCGGAAGAAGCAGCGGAGGCAGAGAATAGTAAGTTTAAAACACACGTGCACACACAGGATTGTCACAATCGTGAAATTTCAACTTGACGATTAATTGTCATACAAATAATTGCGATTGAAGTTTTCATTGTCTTTAGTGTTCATTTTAAGTCACTGGCATATTATAAGCTTATGATCGTGGAATTAAACGCATCCAGCGCAGAAGAGGAGCTTTCAATTGGCATCTAACTTTGGAATAACCTAAGAATTTGGGTGGACAGTTAATTTTCCTTACCGATGAAATGTGCCAAATTTGCATTCTATTCATTGCAACATTGGCTTAAAATGGGCCTTAAATTTGGGTGTAAACATATGATTGTAGAATCCAACGATTTTCCAAAAAGATCACCATCTGCTCAAATCATTGTGTTCAGGCGACTATGTAATTATGTGTCTGTTGGTCTACACCAAGACCAACATACATTGGTAGTAACATAATCACAGGTTTATACCATCAACACACATACCTCGAAACTTTGAACAGCCGAAGAATGTTTGTTTCCGTGTGTGACACACACACACACGCACACACACACAAACTCAAATCCAAGTCCTCGTCACCCCCCTCACAACGTTGAGTTCTGCCTCTCGCTGTTGTGGGCCACATTACGTTCAGGAACTGACAACAGCAGCACGCTACAGCTGGCTGTCGTATTACATGAGGGAGACGGGCTCATTTCAGTTCGGCTCGTTTCCATGGTGAGAGCTGATCTGTGCAGGGTTCGTGCGATCCTTTTCCTCAGTCGCCCTGTTCCTACACGGAGCCAAAACCTCTCCGCCGGCCCACGTCGCAACAATTTAGACCTCCGCCCCAAATTTCCAACTCTTAAGGATTGAAGGATTACAGTTAAACTACACCCATCTGACAAAGCGGTTCATATGAACTTTGGTATTGCGGTTCCACTTGCGGCCGTTGTTATTTCTGATTGAAAAGACGAGTTTCCCCCGGTGGAGTGAACCCGCTCCATGGTCAAGTGACTGAAACGCCATTACGCTTCCAGCTGGATGTCCACAGGTGTCCCCTTTTAAGCTTACCCCCACAAATATTTATCGATGGATTTGAGATCTCTCGCCAAACGGATAAGTCAATCTGAAGTGCAACAGCAAAAAAGGGAGACTCGAATGTCCTAAAAGCGTGTCAGACAGGCTGGCCGGCCGCCAAGACCTATGGCACAGGAACCCCACTGTCCCGGCAGATTTACTGGACCGTCTGCCGGGCCTTGAATCGATAAGAGAGAAAACGATGGTCCGTGGGGGGAGGGAGGGCACTCTATGCCTCCACATCAGTTGCACAATTACTCCCACTGAGGAGTTTGGGTTGTGAACTACCCATCTGGGAAATATTGACACGTGGCCCACACTACAGGGATGTTGGGAATGTGATGGAGCGTGCACAATCCCACTCTGACCAGGGTTAATCAATACGCCTTCGCAGCCTTCTGTTTGGCTTTTAAACCTTGGGCCTCGCAGGGCTGGGAGAACACCTGTTTCCATTCCTTCCGATCACTCCATGTGATTTCAATGATCCGCTCCGCCGTCACGTGTGGAAGGAGTGGTAGTAATTATCCAGTCCATGGCATATGGCCTTGAGATCCCCGTAAAACATTTTGAAATTAAACAACCAACATCGAAATTCTTGACTTGTGTTTTCCCCCCGCCCCAAACTGGTTCCTTAAGGATATTTTCCTTCAGTTTCCAAAGCCCGCTCCCAAGGCCACAACCATGGATGATGTATTATCACACTCTCACAACTCATTCCTCGAGCGCCTATTTAACTTAACGCCCAAGAGGTGTGACGATTTATTTTCCCCATTTTCATCCAATTCTCCGCCAATGTGGTCTGTGGACTTGTAATCCGAATCTTTTACTTACATTATTTCTGGCACAGCTTACATAGATTTTTGTATTCGGTGAAGCAGAGGAAACTCGCTGTCGAGTGGCAAGGCAGACGGAACCACATATAAATGTAACTCAACTAACTCAATGAGCAGCAATTCACTGAGCCATTTCAACACCAGCAACACATGAGCCTGTCTTACAGGAGCATCTGCATCTGACGCTTTATAAACACGCACACACTCGCAAGTACATCAATGAGCAGTTACTGTTGTTTCACTGTGCTAACTTCCTTTCTACCGGAGGTATTTGCCAGCCACCCCGGAAGTGTGGAGTCACTGAGGAAAGTGAACGATATCCCCGGTAACAACTCCGACTACAGGACCCTAAATCAGCACTGCAGCGCCTGTGCCAGGGTAAAGCTGAAGCCTGAGTCAACCCCGAGCTCCAACCCTCAACCCCCCGACTCCCCAACCCAATGTCCGCCTTCTTTTTACTTCCCAAATTGACCGTGTCCTTCAAGCTTGACTGCAAAGCCAAATTTGTACTGGCCCCTCTCCCACAACCAAACGTCTCTCCTTCCAGTTTGTGCTTCCCGTCCCAGCCTTCATTATCTTCCGACACCACCACCACCACCACCACCCCACCCGCCCCCACCCAACTGTTTTCTTCCAGTTTTGAGGACGGCTCTAATCCAAGAGTCCTTCTCGGTGTCTTTGGTTGCCCCTGATGTTCCTCCTTCAGCTGTCATCACGTGATGAAACAATGTGTTTCCCCTTCAAGGTCTTGTCAAAAATGGTTTTCGTCTTCACCTCTATTTTCTCTGTGGAAGTCCTCCAACAATATTGTTTGTATTCATTAACTGCAGGACATCCTTCAGTTTTATTTTTATTTTTTTTGGCTTTCTTCTCCAACAACCAGATTTTCTGGTTTGAAAAACATCGTTTTCTGTTTACTTATAGTTATGCCAAACAGATATTAATAGCAGATGGAGATGGAGACATGAAATGTTAAAAAAATAAAAAAATAAAAAATAAAAAAGCAGTAAACTCTTAAAAGTAAGCCATAACGGCGTCCCCGAGGAACTTGATCATGAAGCTACTGTATCTCAATACTGGCTCAGTTTAAAAGATTCTGATTCCAATCACTTGTTTATGCATTCAATGCTTGTTATTTTCGAACCAAAGCCTTATTTTTCAGAGTCACCCTTTGACAGAATGCAGATTGTCATTTATTGCATCACGGAAATCACAAAAGTACACAGAGCGCACCGATACCTCACACGGTCCAGGAGACGACGAGAAGCTTTTATCTTTAGAGGAACGTACCATGAGACTTGGTCAGTAGGCCAGTGCTGGAGGAGCTACTTGTCCTTTTTTCCACCACCGTGCTGGCTCATTTGTCAATGGGGAAACAGTTGTGGCTCCAGCACTCCAGGTGAGAACCAGAAACTGAAGAGGGGAATTCACAAAATTGTGCCATTTGGCTGACTTCTGAACATAGGTCAGAGGGTTCGCGCATAAAGAACTGCATCATCATACTGTACTCAAGTAATTGCACTGCAGTAGTATTTCAATGTAATAAGTAGAGTTCTGCTGCCAAGGCTGTCCGGTGTCGAGATGCCAAGTTCGGCAGAGTACGTCTAGACTGCCAGGGTTAGAGAGAGGGGGACATAGGGCTCAGTGCACCCGGACCACCTCACGCTGACTACTAATCACCCAATTTAGGTCCCACTTCTCCATTTTCCCCACCGCCAAAGTGAATGTCTCGACGTGTCGGAGGGCTTTCAGAGTTAAGCTGCATGTCTATTAATATTCTCTTCCGAGAGGGGGGGATCGGGACTCTCGTTCACTGTGCAGGAAGTGCCCTGCCATCCATCAAAGCATAATGCCCGGCGCAAGGCTTTTGTAATAGGCACTTCGAAAGATCTATTATTGCCAGAAGTTTAAAAGAAAAAAAAAGAAGAAGCATGTCCTTAAACTACAAAAAGGAAATAGAGGTAAATTGTTTGTGATCATCTTTTGAAATGGTATCATCTTCTTCTGCTTCCCCTTCGCTTCGTATGTGTCAAAAGGAATTGAAACGGGGCAAATGTACGTGCCGCATTAAACACCACAAAATAATCACTCAAAATAATCGAGTTTAAAAATAGCTCAGTTCCTGAAGTAAGATTTTAGGTTTTTGTGTCTGCGTGCGTGAGCGGAGCGTCGTCCCGACTCCACCAAACACCGCTGGCCCTTTCGCACTGTTACGCCCCGTCAGCGTTTCAGATTCAGCCACTGAGGGGAGATGTGAGGAGCTGTGCGCTAATGCCACTTGACAATCTGTTTTTCCTTGCGCTTGGCCCCGCAGGAAGAGGAACTGGTGAGGGAGAGCCGCGGGTTTTACTTCCGGGGCTACGGACTGGGTCACTGCCTGCAGACCAAGGACGGCACGGCTGTGGAAGCGGGTGCGGTCTTCACTCCCCCGCCTCCGGTGACCGTCTACGACGGGGACCTTCTCCGCAAGCGCTTTGTGGACCGGGCCAAGCGGATCGACACCATATCGCGGGCGGTCTTCCCCCTCAGCTTCCTCATCTTCAACATCTTCTACTGGATCACCTACAAAGTGCTGCGACATGAGGACATCCACGCCAACCTGTAATCGCACACCTCTGTTAGCCCCGCCGTGCTGATGAAATGTTGATTGCGGAGCTTTTAGATTTTTTTTTTTTTTTTTTTTTTTTTTTCCCCCAATTATCAGACCTAAAACTGCCTGTTATATCTACGTTACACGTGAGGAACAGCGTGTCAGAGACATATCTTCTTCGTAGAACACACAAAAAACATTTGCCGTCAACGCTATAAACCATGTGCTCAGGTGTGTCTCCAGGATCTCAGACAGAGCGAGCGAGGAAATAAATAAATAGATAAAAATAATCCCTTATTACGCAGCGTGAATTCAGAACAGTGTCGTGGCTGTTTGTGTTTTTGCTCCCGTGCGAGTCTTGGTTCTTGATTTGCCAATTTGCAGCAGGGACAAAAACACACGGCCGGAGTTTCCACGCTCTGTTTGGGACGGCGGCTGAAAAGTGAGATCCAGCAGTCGGATGTTGGTCCAGTCAGGCTTTCTGACATGACTTTTGAGACCACACATCTTTTATTGAATGTTTTTGAAACCTAAAAAAAATAAAAATAAAAAAAGGCTTTTTTTTACAACTAGATGCCAAACCAATGGGATGTGGTGTGAGGGGGGGACTTGGATCTTTGATATTTAGGAGTGTTCAATGGGCGGTGATTTGTTTTAATGACTTACTTACAAACAAGAGAGTATATATAAATATATATAACAATGTATAAACTGTACATAAAACAAAACTGTTAATTGATTTCACAGAGCACAATGTGTATTTCCTTTTTCTCAAAATTTAAATAAATTGATATTCTGCCAGGAAATTGCTAATCGTTTTGTTTTTTCCCTCTTATACTACATGTTTGTTTCATAGTAAACAGGAAATGTATCAAATTGACATACAAACGCGTGGGGCACAATGGCTTTTCTGTCGCAGTTTTGTATTTAGTTCCTCTTCCTGCGGAGGAGGCTTCACCAGTACGGGAACATTTAACCAAAGCTGCGTATCGAACCACGCACGGTTTACTCCCGGCCAATCGGAGATCGCCTCTCATCCTTTGGCTCACCCCTCTCACGTAACGGGGTCCTTCACCATTTGTTTTCTGGCTCCCATGAGAAGCGAGGAAGGAAAGGTGTGGAGATGGAGGAGAGGAGTGAGGGCATCGGCGGCGATGGAGGACAAATGGCTTTTTTAATGGGAAATCTGGGGGTTGTTTTATCAACTAATGAGTTTGAAAGGGGCTTGGTGTTCCACTGTTAATGACAATGAATTCACACAAGCACGCCCAGCTTCCTGTCCTTGGACGGCGACGAGGCGTTCCTAATCAACTGCTTTATATTCCCTAAAGTTCCCTGGGGAGTGAGTGAGTGTGTGTGTGTGTGTGTGTGTGTGTGTGTGTGTGTGTGTGTATGTGTGTGTGGCAGTGGCGGCGGCAATGTGTTCGCTCAAACTCACCGAGTCACCTCATCCCGTCATTTTCATCATTACGTTGTCATAGATTTCCAATCACTTCCAGTGCTTTACAATAATAATAATAATAATAATTCCAAATGAAAACGTATACACAGACAGTCTCTGTCGGTTGGACAGCGCGTGGCCTCCGATGGCTCCTCGATGGTTCCTCACCATAAGCAGGAGGGGAGCGGCGTGACACATTCTCTTTAGCCGCTCATACTCGGCCGTGACAGCCCAAGTAGATTTGATTTAAGGAGTCAATGTGGGGGAGGGGAGGGGAGGGCGGGAGGGGGGGATAGGCAAAATGTCAGAAAGATTGGCTGTTGCGTGTCAGCGAACGCTTCTACCGCCGCGGCGCCAGGAAACCGTTGGCTTTTCAGGCTGAATACAAAGTCGGAGCGCGGCGCTTTTCGCCGCCTTCGCACATCTTGCCGGGGCTTTGCGCGAGAGTCCTAATTGGATTTTTGAAAACTTTGAAAAGATCTTTTCCATTAAGGCGCAAAAACGAGGGCGAGCGCTCCCCAAGATTAAAAAAATAAAATAAAAAATCAATAAAAGGAACGGACGGGGACTTTTGCCGTCCTTTTGCCGGCTTGGGCAGCGGAGCGCGGCGCCCCGTTTCTCCGCGGCATTCGACGACGGTGGAGGATCGCGGTTTCCGGACCCCCGCAATGAATGGGAAGCGCGTGACGTGACCAATCGACAGTAGCGTCTTCCTAAACAGCAATAACCACTCGTCGTTTAGTTTACGACTCAATAGAATAGAACGTGGTCTCCCCGCCCCGCCCCGCCCCGCCCATTGAAGGAGCAGCAGGAAAGTCAAAAAACCTCCTTGTGTGTCGATCAGAAGCTTTTGTAAATCCCCCGTCTGTGACTGACGCGCGCTAAATAGGCCCGCGCCCTGTTTTCCTTTTTCAAGCTTTTCTCCCTTGTTTCCTCGGAAGGCGTCACGGTGACAGGAGGGGTGGGGGGCTGGGGGGTGACGGATTCCAATAATGCACAATCTCCCGGACGCCTCGCGCGGGGAAGCGGCTCTGCGCGGAGCCCGTCCCGCCCGGCTCAACTTTTGATTGCGGCGCGGTGGGGGGGACGCGACACAAACACCGACGGTGTTTCTCAGGAAAAATGGCGCCGCCGGCGATCAAAGTGTCTTGATCTTGAGTGTTCGTCAGTTGCGGGCGGGCTCCCCCCTTTTTTGAAAAGCTTCCCCTGGCCCCTGCGTTTAGATTGTTTGTCGGTGTTTGTGGGGCCCCCGTAATGCAGCCGCCCTCCCCCCTCGTCCCTCGCCCTCTCTCGTCTCCGGCGTTGGGAAAAGTGTCGCCGGCGCTCGAGAGCGATCGCGGCGCTCTTCGCGACTGACGCCTAAAAAATGAATCCCCGTCTCCCTCGGGAATCATCAACCCGCCATTTCCCTCCTCCCTCGTCTCGGTTGAATGCCACCGGTGCCGCGGCCCGAAACCGACGTACTGCGGTCGATGCCGATCGCCGTCCCTGGAGAGGAGAGCGGCGGAGAGAGGAGCGGAGGCACGCACGTCGGGCGCAGAATGAATGTCGCCGCGCCGGCGAATTGGACGTCACAACATCTGTCAGCGCCGGCGGCTGGATTCTTCTGGCATTTTTTATCATTTTTTTCTTCCTCCTCCCTCCAGTCGATAAAGTCGCAAAAGTCGTCTTTTTTTTCTCATTTCTCGGGATTTTGAGAGAAATTCGAAGGGGGGGGGGGGGGGGGGATGAAAGTGTGAAGCCGATTGTAGAAAAAAAGATTTGAATCTCTAATTTTATTTGCATTCCAATCTGTAATCTGAAGTATTACCCGTCTGCGCTTTCCCATTCGCATCCTTGTGCTTCTTTATGGCCTGCTGTTGCACTTATGCTGTGTGACTTCATTCCCGAAATAACTCCGAAGGTATTAATTATAGCTCAGCGGGTAATGGCGTGTGGAGAAACAAAGAAAAGCTTTGTTTCTTCCCTCTGACGGTGATGCATCATCGAGAAAAACGCGACAGGCGACACATTTGGAATATATGGGCGTCGACAGAACAAAGCGCTGAGTGCACACGGCGGCTACCGTATCTCTGGCGACCCATCGCTTAAGCAGTTTATGCATTTTTCCAGGGGGAGCGCGCCACCGTAAAACACCCACGTCTCGGCACCAGGCCCGGACATTTATCTTGTGTCTTTGCTTCTTGATGCCGCGCGCGGCGTTTGCAGGCTCCATATCCGCCGCTCACCGACCGCCAACCGGCTACGCCGCTTCACCAGACTCACCACGGCCGCATGCCGCTTCTTGCGCACGCCCGATCTTGGCGTCCTTTCCCCGGCGGGGGGGAAGGCGAACCCGGCCACCAACGAGGGGAGCCCCATGCAGAGGAGCACATGCGCCACGCGACTCCCGACGAATGGCTGTTCCTGGGAAAAATCCCGTCTTAAAAAAACGTATGAGCGATGCGATTTCCTCTTTGACAAAATAGTCTCAATCCACAGATTACCACTTGAACTCAATGGGAACGGTCTGGTGTGTTGAGCGAGATTTGAAAGAAATGCAGGTTTTTTTTAATTTTTGCACCGCCATGCATCAAATTATGACCTCGTAGACATTTTAAAATCCATTTGCTTGACTTTACTGCTTTGTGCTTCAATGTACGGATCCGGCTTCTTGTTTTCCGCCTCCAATTCATTTCCTGAAAGCCTGAAAAGCACAAGGCTTTTTTGCAGCTAAACATAACGTTTGCAGCTTGTTTAGGTTAGAGGAAAGGCTTTGCTCCAAAAATGATAACATCAGACAATGCGATAGGATGACATGACTCAGTGTACCACTGAAATTTGGCCATACACACGAGGGAACATCGTTTTACTCGGTATCCCTCACCGGTGGCATTTCGTGCACAAGAATAGACCCCGCGCCGCCGCTGCCGACGGACGCCGCGCCACGAGATGAGGAGTCCTAATGTGGAGAAGATTTCCCCTCTTCCCGCTCCTCACTCAGCCCTGCTGCTGCGGATTAAATTCCGCCCGTGGAGCCCGTTGGGAAATACTTAGGATGCGACAACACGTACAGTAACCATTAGAGGCAGAATGTGATTTGGGATCGCCGCGCTCGTGCCTCTCCGCAACAACACAGTCCCCCCCCCCTCCCCCCGACAGTGTCAGCGCCGCACCCATCCTTTTAAGCCCGGCACCAAAAAAAACAAAACACTGTCTCAAAAAAACCACCGGTAGTCGATGTCCGCCGTCAGGGGCATTATTTACAACAAGCCAGTGTTATATGCTGGAGGAAGACAGGGGGGGATGTGCGTCGTCGGGGATGGAATCACAGATGCAGCGATAGCTCTGGGAAAGCTCTTCCATCGCTGAGTTTTCAGGTCGGGAATAACACTCAGGCGGGCGCCGGGTAATGACCTGCCCACCCGAAAACAAATCCAAAATAACCCCAAAATCAAGTGCCTGCCCCGGTGGCCTGCGCCCTTTCCAGCGAGGGCTTTGGTGAAATGGTCACCCCCCCCCCCCCCGCGACGAAACAACAAATCAAATTGTGAACCCGCCATCGTTGGGGTTTTTTTGGGATTCATAAGCGGCCGTAACGACTTTTTTTTCATCATGTTTCCGTCAATACAAAATTTGGATAATTTACATTTACATTTACATTACATTTAGTCATTTAGCAGAAGTACTTACCCCAGAATTTACCCCAGAAAGCTCTCGCGTTTTTCCTTGCCTTTTTATTTGCGGGTCTGGAAGTACTTGCAGTCTGTTTAGAAGGATGCCGGGGGGGGGGGGGGGGGGTTGTTTCTTTTTTTGGGGGCTGGGTGTGTTACAGACAACAAATTATCGATTAAGGTTATTGATTTCGGCTTGACTACAGTTACCATGGCAACAAAAAGAAGGCTCGCTGCACCGGGTGTAATGTTTGGGCAAGTCCGTGAGGCTGCACGTTGCTAGGTAGAAAAATCCTCAGCCTTTTCCATCAAAAAAAAACAAAAAAAACAAAGGAGCGTTGCAGGATGAGTCGCAAGGAGACGGGAAGTGAGGCGCCGCAGAGAAGGAGGGCGGGGGAGCCATCCGCCCACAGCAGATGTTTAAATTATTCCGCCGGTAGCTCCTCTCTGGATTCATGCTGCCCTCGAACCTCCCATAAAACCCGTCCATCAGCCGCGCGGCCCAGGCGAAGGGGACCGGGGGGCCCCCCGCCGGCGACACCGAGGGGAGCCGACGTGCCCGCGCTCCGGCTGCCGTTGCTGCCCCATGTGGACCCCAACGGACGCATCCCGTTAGGGTCGCACGGGTTAATTTCAAGCGCCGCTGAGGAAGCCTCCTCTCCTTTACGTTCCAGTTGAAAACCTCTTTTTTTTTTTTTTTTTATTCTTTAATTTTATTTTTTTCACTCCTCCCTCGCTGCCGCTTCCGCACTTCGGTGATTTCGTCGTCCCACAGAGGGAGAGAGCAAAGCTCGCCGGCGACACGGACACGGCGGCCGTGGCAGGGGACCTGCGCGCCGCTCCTCGTGTCGCGACAACACGAGAGACAAGGAATTATCGCCTGGCCTAACCGGGGGTGAAGTTTGAATTTGGCGTCCGGCGCCGATCTTTCTCACGAGATCAACCCACAAGTTACGAATATATGCAGCCGGTGGGGGGGGGGGTCAGAGCGCAGTATGGATCATTTATTTTCCGGCGGCAAGTCGGAAAACGAAACGTGCCGATCCAACGTGAAACTGACGTGATGTTATTCCGGGAGGACTTTGAATCAAATCAATCACCTGCGCGCCGCCACCAAGCCCCCCCCTCCAAGGCGGTGAGGAAAGTGTTACAAAACAGAATTAGGAATCTTTTCATCTCACTTAGGAGCGGGCTGCATGGGGCTCACGGCGGAGAGATAGGACGGGGGTTCAGAAATGAAGACGCGCTGATCCGTCAGCGCGTACTGCGCACGGCCGCCCCCACGTTCCCCGAGAAGCAATTAAAATGATTGGAATGTATTCACACGAGTTCAGCAGAGAGAGAAAGAAGGGAAAGTTCTTTAACTCGCCACCCCCCCCCCCC
Organism: Zeus faber; assembly: GCF_960531495.2. NCBI lineage: Eukaryota > Metazoa > Chordata > Actinopteri > Zeiformes > Zeidae > Zeus > Zeus faber. The sequence continues at coordinate 26,627,859 of NC_137199.1, forward strand.
CCCCTTCCCCTCCTCTCCGGTACAGACGGAGAAAGTTGCAAGAATTCTGCAGGAAGGAAGGAGAGAGAGAGAGAGAGAGAGAGAGAGAGAGAGAGAGAGAGAGAGAGAGAGCGCTTGCAAAAGGTTAGACAGCTGCTCGTGCGCTGAGTGTGTGTACTGTAACTGTAGACGCATGGGTTTGTGTGTGTCTGTGGTGTGTGTAATGTATGCGGAGCCCCACGTGTGTGTGTGTGTGTGTGTGTGTGTGTGTGAGATGTGTACTGTACACAGACCTCTGGCTGTGTGTGTGTGTGTGTGTGTGTGTGTGTGTGTGCACGCGTGCATCTCTGTGTGTGTGTACTGTACACGGAACTCTGTGTGTGTGTGTGTGTGTGTGTGTGTGTGCGTGCATATGTGTGTGTGTGTACTGTACACAGACTTCTGTGTGTGTGTGTGTGTGTGTGTGTGTCTGTGTGTGTGTGTGTGTGTGTGTGTGTGTGTGTGTGTGTGTGTGTGCATAACTGTGTGTGTACTGTACACGGACCTCTGGGTGTGTGTGTGTGTGTGTGTGTGTGTGTGTGTGTGTGTGTGTGTGTGCATATCTGTGTGTGTACCGTACACGGACCTCTGGGTGTGTGTGTGTGTGTGTGTGTGCGTGCGTGTGTGCATGCGTGCATATCGGTGTGTGCGTCTGAGGTGTGTGTACTGTACACGGACCTCTGGGTGTGTGTGTGCGTGCGTGCGTGCGTATGGGTGTGTTTCATCTCCGTGTCTTGCCGTCTTCTCCTCGTCTCATCCCGCCTCAGACCTGCCTCCTCTTTCCTGCTGCTGTTCATATCAACAGAGTGGGGTTTTTTGTTTTTTTCTTCCCCCCCCCCTCTCCACCTGTCTCTCCCTTCCTCCCTCCTCTGCCCTGTCTATCACACCGGCCGCTAAAGCCGCCCCCCCGACGCTCTGACACCGACTCCTTGCTGTAGGTTGGACGGAACAGGTGAGCCAAGAGGGAAATAATTATTTCCCCGGGAGACCGTGTGTGTCCCTTCTCGGTGTTCAGACACACAGGGTGAAGTTCAGACTGTTAACAGCCTCCTTTCCTTCCTGCAGGAGGAGGGAGAGAGAGATTCTTCCAGACTCCCCCAAATGTCTCCACGTCCACAGCGAGCGCCGCTACTGTGGTATCTTCTGCTCCGACCTCATCTGACCTTTGGACTTTGCTCATTTGTGGAATGATCTCTGGTCAGATGGAGTCACCGCTTCACAAAGTGCAGATATTTGAGATTGTCATTTGGTGCGGACGTTCACACCCACATCGTAATGTCGAGTGCAAGGGGAACATCTTCATTCCGGTTTCACAAAGAGATCCAAGGCACCGCGGACTCTGGTCGGTTTTCCTTGTGAAGCTCATTCAAACCTGGCTTGTGCAATTCCTTAAATTTCACTTATGTGAATGCACAACACATTACGCTTTACATTTCCTCCTGCGCTAAAAGAAGGAAAAAAAAAAAACCTTCAATTCAGCCCATGAGTTCATTTTTTTATGGTAATCTGAGTGTTGTTGGTTCGTAAAACAGATGTATTTGAATATTTCATTTGGGTTTTTTTTTTAAATGTCAGTCTCAAGCTCAACTGCTACAAACCACCGGCCACATTTGGGTGCGGGAGCCTCTGATCTCTCATGGAAGGTGGTCGACGTCCCTGAGGGCGGAGAGTCCCAGATAACGTTACATTTACATTACAGGAGGATTTGCACCTTGCAACAGGAATATAAACCTATGGAACCTATGGAATATAAACCTAGGAATATAAAATAAGGATACAATATGATACAATAAGGATAAAATATGGATACAATAAGGATATGATATAATATGGATAAGATATGATACAATACAATAGGATACCATGTTATGATATAAATACAATATGGATTCAGTATGAAACAATAAGGAAAATATGGATACAATATTACACAATTAAGAAATGATATGATATGGATAAGATATGATACGATACAATAGGAAACAATATGATGCGATATGGATACAATATAGATACAGTATGATACACTTTGACATAATAACAATAAAATAATGATAGGATACAATCTGATACATTAAGAATATGACATAATATGACAAGATGACCTAAGGAGGAATTTCTGCGGCGAGATTTGGTATCTCTGTGTCGAAAGCATTTCGGCTATATCATGTGAAACTAAAGCCGTGTTTGCGGCGACTTCAAGCCTCTCAAGTGGCGACGGAGGCCGGTGACATTTCTCCTGTGCTGCTAATTAAAAGCTCGGTTAAAAAAAGAAACACAGCGTTAAATATCACGTATCCTGAAGAATGCCAAAGTAAGCATTATAACGAATGTTTGCGACGTCTGCGCTGGAGCTGAGGCTGTCGACCCGCGTCGCTGTCGCTTGCGTTGGCAGACGGGTGGAACGGCCAAGCAGGGGTTTCATGTGCAGAGCTTTCACATGATACAAAAACATTATTAAATCCTGCTATCTCTGTTGCTTTCTGCACGCCGGGGCGTGTTCGATTTTGAAAGAAGTCCAGCGATAACCAATTAGATCTGCACCTGCTGTCAAAAAAAGTCCCTATGGCATGATAAAGAGGCACCAAAAATAAGTGCGTGTCGGCCCACCCACCGAAAAGACAAATACACAAGTTATTCACTTATGGGCCGAGTGAGACGCCTCCCCCGTCCCTTCTGGGTGCTTCTTTTCCTTGATTCTGCTTTTTACCGCTCTCTCCTTTTCCCGCCATTTTCTCTCTTTCCCTCCATTTCCTCTGTGTTTCCATCCATCGCCGACGGTTCATGAGACCATCGTGAAAACCAAACTGCGGACGTCAAACAAGGTTTGCGCCTCTGTCTCTTCCACGCGCATGCAGATATTTTTTGGGCGAAATGTGGTATTTTCTCTGCCTTTTGGCGCTGCCTTTTGACGCTGTGTATTCGTGTGGCGGAGCGCTGACGTCACGACCTCAGCTTTGGCATTGGTCTCCCGCTTTGGGAATGGCTCATGCAGCATTGTTTATGGATACTATGATCGCAGAGCTCGAGAAGAAGATCGGTACGCATGCCCCTAATGTTCTTCTGCGGTGTTCTGTGGTGTGTGACGTCACGTTTCACACGTCTCCCGTCCTGGAATGCTTATTTGAGCATTTGGATACGTTTTTTGCGTTCTCGTACGGACGGAGGGATTATTCTTTTCTTTTCTTTTTTGAACGGAGGAAAAACCCGTTTTCAGAAAAATCCGTATGTGTGTGGACGTGGCCTTAGATGCAGGGACGCAGATTATTATTACTATTATTTATTTATTTATTTATTTATTTGTTTGTTTGTTTGTTTGTTTGTTTGTTTGTTTGTTTGTTTGTTTATTTAATTTTCAGAAAAGGTTTGGTTGTCTGGCTACAAATATGCATCAGTCCATCCCAGAATCCACGTCGCCGGGTGATTAAAAAAACGATTCTGCCCTTCCTAAGACGTCAGAAGCAGTTTGTGCGGAAGCTCTGTTGATTACACAGAAGGAAACAAGCAAATGATCTTCCTGTGAGAAATGTCGACATCATTATATTTTTTCTCATCTCTCTTCAACTGCGGAGGAATAATAAAGATTATTATCTAGAAGACCACAACAAATCTAACAAGCTGGGCGAGTTGCCTTGTTGCCTTGGAAACAAGGGCTGGATGTGAAGCCAAAAGCTAATAATTTTATATGAGACTCTGTGTGTGTGTGTGTGTCTGTGCGTGTGTGCGTGTGCGTGTGCGTGTGTGTGCGTGTGTGTGCAACACATCTTCTCACATTACGGGCCCCCCCCCCCCCGATGTCACTGGAAGTTTCCATGGTAACCATCACAGCATCTTTCTTTATTTCCTCCTCGTTACCGAGGACTCTCCATGCGAGGCCTAGCGAGGAAACGCAACAACAACAACAACAACAACAACAACTACTACTACTACTACTACTACTACTACTACTACTACTACTACTACTACTACCACTACTACTACTATTTACCACACACCTTCAGTTACTGCTCCGTCACATCCGGTCACCCTCCACTACACCCGCCTCATCCAGCTTCATGTGTCAGTTTCACTGCAGAGGCATAAAGCTGCCGTCCAAACCCCAATCGATCACCTTTCTATCCATCTATCTAGAGGAACGTATATATAGAACAATGTGCTCTTCCATGTGCCGTTTGTCAAACAGACAAACCCTGCTGTTTCCCCTGAAAGTGCTGAAAGTTATATTTCATTTTGCGGAGCTCAAAGTTCGATCCCGCTCCACGCGGAACACGACAAGCCACAAGAACCAACCACGAGTCCGTGCGTTCCGATGGGGAGTCGGGATCCGCACGCCAAAAAAGCGATGGATTTTTTTTTTTTTCCCTTTGATTGGAACGAGGCTCAGAAGGGAAGTAAATAAGTCACATCCTGTTTATATGACGAGTAGCGTTAACGTTGGATGTCACCCCCCCCCCCCCCGCGACATCATTTGTGATGCGAAACTAGTCACGCAGTTCATCCACTGACCACTAGGGGGGGGGGGGATCCCGCCGTCTGGTAGGAATACAGATCAGCTGCCGAGCGGCTTCACTTACGGCTGCTTGAGCGACTCATCTCTCATCTTTATTGGGTCTTATTTCAATGTCACCGTGTTTGCCACCACGCATTAAATGGAGCCTTCCTGTCCCATAAACCGACATGCCCTTCATGAGAGACTTTTAGACACAATTGGTGCTTTGTCTGATAATGGAACTCAGCTGATATTAAAGGAACAATTCGTCGCGGTTAAACAACAGAAAACGAAAGGACACAGGGTATGCTGGAAAAGGCAGAACAAAGCAAAAAGTCATGACTATTTCACGTATCATAAATAATTCACACAATTATAATACATTCATCATTTTGGACCGTATGTATATTTTTGTGTATTTGTATTTTTTTTGCCAAGGTTAATGCGCAATGAAATGATGATTTAATATTTTGGCTCCGGCAAATCGTCACCACACCCACTACACTGAATGTCAGATCAGTTAAAAACTTTGAGCGAATGTGACCGCGGTCAAACACGCCCATCAAAACACCTGTTTTCCATTGTCATAACGACTCTCGGATCATGAAAACTCTATTCCCATCGTCTTAAAAGTATGAAGGAATGACGCTTGAAGTCGGTTCTTCAGCTTGATTGACAAGGCAAATGTTTTTAAGTGTAAAAAAAAAAAGGGCCTTCGCGCGTGAATTTAGACACTAAAGACCGTACAAAGAGACCCCCCCCCCGTATCCATGGATACCCTGTTTATGAACAAATGTTTGAGAAACTCATCAGCAATAATACCGTGAACATGTTATCCAATCCAGTTTCCGCGATAACGACGACAAAATAAAATAATGAAAATCGCGATCACGATCATAAGATGATTCGACGCGGGTGTGAGGCCGTGCTTGTGTGAGAGAGCTTGTATATTATTTGTTGCCCTTTCAGAGACAAGTCGTGTTTTTCTCTTCCTCCTCGCGGCGCATCAAAAGACGGGGCCACCGGTTCGAATGAACGGCACACACCGCCGTGACCCGCGAGCGGGCGGAGCGGCCCGACGTGATGACCTCCAGCGCTCGTTCCCAACGGGGAGCCAGGCACGGCTCCTTGGTTTCCTGCGATAAGAGGCGGGGGGCAGATAAGGAACGCGGCGGGCAGATAAGGAACACGGCGGGCAGGCGCGCGCCGGCGAGCTCCTCCGCCGGGCGTTGAATTCCCGCCCGGAGGAATCAATCTGCGGGAAACCCAAAATCCTGCCTCGCGCGGTGGCGACGGGAGCCGTTGCGTAAGTGAATTAAGCGCCCTTCCGTCGCGAGGATCCGAGGCGCGAGCCGTGACGCGCGGGCGATTTCTCGGATCCCGCCGTGGCTCCCAGACGCAAAATATCACCTTCATATTTGCACCGGGTGAAGTGAGGCTGAGCTGACTCTGCGTCGGCCTTACTGGGCGCTTGTTTTTCCCGGCGTCCTCTCAGTCCAACTCCCCGGCGCCCGGACAAAAAAAACAAACATTTGAAGAAAGGTCACTCAGATACTTATGCGGCAAAACCGGGCGGTGTAAAGCAGGCGCACTGGCAGTGATGGAGGGCCGAGGAGGTATTTTTGGCTTTCCGGGACCGTCACGCAAACATTTCTGCAATAAAAGCTTTTTGACAGGTCTGACGCTCAATCAATCACAACGGGTCGTTCCTCAGTGAAATCAAACTGGCACCGAGCTGCCAGATACCAGGCGGTAAATAGTGAGCGGGGTAGAGTGGAATGTACATGGACAGTAGTGCAGAAGTACACGGAGAGTACGACACAGAACGAGTCGTACACCACGAGAGTGATTTAGTTGCATCCTGCCAGAAAAAAATATATACTGAGGGAAACGATCACTGGTTCATGGTTGTTAACTTTTTTTTTTTAAGGGTTTTTTCGTTTTTGGCTTTGAAATATCACTCATACAAAAAACATAAAAAAAAAAAAAAACACATTTATATTGAAAATAAACTCAGAAAAATTGCACAAAGAAAATTATTCTGTTCGCCAAATTCCCCTAGACTTTTTTTTTTTTTTCTCTCTAGACATTTTAAGGACCCTTACTTGAGATGGACACTTGCCGGTGACACAGGAGAAACCGCCCACACTCCAAAAAGTCGAAACTCGGTGCAGCAACTTCACGTTGAATCCACTTTCTTCTCCGAGACTGAGACCGATACCAAGCCAGGCTAAAAATATCCTCAAGTATAAGATTATACTGAGGGGAAAAAAAAACAACAGCGGTGCAATCCAGTGGAAATGTACGGCCTCGCTCTGCTTGTTATTGATTTTGGAGTTCACTTTATTTACCAGCCTCGCTGCACCAACAGGCGATGGAGGTTTTATTGAATTATTGCAGTGGCGTCCGGGCTCCTCCGAGGCAGGACCTGTAATAACGTCCAAAAACGAAGGTCGGTCTTTGTGTTTCCCGACTTCTTTAAGGACTACGAGCCGAATCACGTATCGATTACACTATTAAAATTGATTTTCTTTTCCTTTTCCCAAAATGCCGGGAGACGCCGCCGCTCAATAACTCTTGCCCCGTCGCCGTCGCCGGCCTCCGGATCATTACTAATAATATTTCAGATGTAATCGCCACAAAACCATTACTGAACATCGCTTTCGCGCCGGCCGCACCCGAGACGTTCTAATTTGCGACGTAATTTTCGGAGCAGAGAGGGGAGCGACGCAGCGAGCGGCCTGGGGCGGAGGGCCCGGGAGAGGGGAAAAAAGGGGAGCGGGAGGAAGGTCGAGGAACCCTCCGTGGCCGAAAGCTGGGGTCGTGAACGGGGCTGGGGGAAAAAAAAAAAACCAACAGCAACAAAATACAACCAGATTGAAGAGGCCGGTTGTGTCTGGGGCCTGACCTCGGTGGAAGGAACGATGAGGACGTCGCTTTTTCATCGTCCGGTCGTTGGGTCGTTTGCTCTTTTTGCTTTGACTTTGAACCCGCCGTAAGGACAATCACTTCCTCGTTCCGAGCACCTTCATTGGAGAGTGAAAAGATTCATCTGCCCCTCTATCAATGATTCCAGGAATCTCTGTCGTTTAGGTGTCGGTTGTTTTACTCCGTTTCCTCGTGTAACGAAACAAGCACCGTGCGCGACGGGGACACGTTCTCCATCGGCCTCTTACAAACCGGCAGGTTCATCTTCCGTTGCGGAATACGGTACTCGGGACTGAATCACTGACATTTTGTTAAACTGCGCCTTTACAGTGTCTTCGAAAGTTTTACATTTGGAACGGGCGCGCACTGGTTCGTTCAAACGGTGGTATTCAAGCCGTGGGGTGGTGGCGGTGCGGAGGAATTGCAAGTGGGGTGCTTGAAAATTTTTCTAAATCGGAGATGATTTTTTTCCATTTTTTATTATTTATTGAAAAAACGTTTCGTTAGTTTCATGGGTCTGTGTGAATAGGCAGCAACAGCCACGAATGAGCGTGTTAAAAAAAACAAGAAAACCCAACAACAACGGATTTCCCCATTTGTCTTTTACAGTGATATTTTGATCCATAGTCACTTCGAGTCACAAGTGGGAGCTCATCGGCGTTTCCCCCAGCGGAACACGGTCATCAAAGATATTAGAAATTGTTCGATAGACGTCTCAACAAAAAAGGGTGCGAAGAGAAATATCGGTATTTCCTCATTCCTGTACGCACCAAGTTCCTCCCGGCTTCTAGATCAGACCCACTGATTTACTGGGTTGGCACCCGGAATGTAGGGCTCCACAGCGTCTTCACCCCGGAGGAGGCCGCGGCCTGAACATTTGGGTTCCCGCGCGTCACCCTTTCAAAGCTCAAATCCAGAGCCGATGAAGGAGAATGAGCTGCGAATGCGAGGAGGGGAGGCGGGGAAGGTTCGGCGGATGAGTTCGAGCACCGGGCGTCCGACCATCCAAAGCAGCGGAGTGTGCGGGGGAGGGGTGGAGGAGAAGAGAGTACAGGCAGGGTGGAGCGGGTGGAGAAGAGTGCCCGGGGTGATCTGTGACAGAAGGGTTCCGGCAAGAGTGAAGGGGAAGGTCTACAGGACGCTAGTGAGAGCGGCCATGTTGTGCGCTTTAGGGGAGGTGGCACCGACGAAAAGGCAGGTGGCTGAACTGGAGGCGGCAGAGTTGAGGATGTTGACATTTTCATTGGGAGTGACAAGGACGGACAGGACTAAGAATGAGTACATTAGAGGGACAGCTCAGGTTGGAGAGCTCGGTGGAAAAGTGAGAGAGGCCAGATTGAGATGGTTTGGACACGTGTGTAGGAGAGATGAGAGTTACACTGGGAGAAGGAGGCTGAGGATGGAGCTGCCAAAGAGAAGGTTCATGGATGTGGTGAGGGAGGACACGCAGGCGGTCGGTGTGAGGGAGGAAGATACACAGAACAGAAGGTATTGGAGGCGGATGATCCGCTGTGGCGACCGCTAACGGGAGCAGCCGGAAGGAGAAGAAGAAATCCGGAGCCGATGAATGGTTAAACGTCCGCCCGCACCCGTAGATCAGGGCGGCGGGGGATGAAGGCGCCGGGGCAGGTTCCTCGGCGGGAGTGCCGAGCATCCGTCTCTCCCGTCCCTTCCCGCCCCAGGACAAAGTTACGGACACACTGGAGGTCAGCGGCGACCGTCGCCCTCGATTTTACGGCGCCAGCGAAGAAAGAGCCCACGACGGATCGCTGCCGCCGAGGCCCCGGGCTCGGGGCTCCCCCGGGGCCTCGGGGCCTCGGGCCGGGGGCACCGTTCGTCAGCGATCCCGACCAAACGCCGGCTTCCGTGCCAGGCCGACGGGAGGATCTCGTCTCGCACAACGGGGGGTGGGGGGGTTCGTGGTCGGGTGGGTCGGACCCATCCGTCACGAGCGGCCGGGAGGAGCTGAGACCTGACATTTAGAGCCCGCGCTCGCACCAACTCCGGCAAGCGATGACAAATCGTGGGCCCGGGGGGGGGGGGGGGGGGGGGGTCTTTCTTCCGGGTGTCAGCGCCGATAACGACGTGGGTGGGAACGCATGCCCTTGACATTTCGCCAGAAGGCCGCGTTTTCTGTTCGTTAATGTTTCCTTTTAAAAGTGCGGGGCGGCGGCGGAGATGGGGAGTGATACCCTAATTTGGGCGGGGGGGGTCTCGCTCCGAGTCCCGACATCGTCCGCGACGGTCGGCGATGAGGACGTTTCTGCTCGCTGCGTAGCGGGACCCCCGCTTTGAGGATCTGACGAAATGCTACCGCCGCACCGTATTATAAGGGAGCAAACATCCAACAGCCGTCTTCTGCCGCGTCTGCCGAGAGGCGGAGGAGAGAAAACACGGCGACCGCAGGGGGGATGACCCCGTTCAGTTTCCCCCCGCCTCTCAATTTGTGATTATATTACGTTCTTCATCTCTTACCTTGATCTCAGCGCCGCCCCTCCGACTGGAGGGATCTGATGGGAAAGCGAAGCCCGAGACCCAGCGTCGACGCCGCGAGCCGTCTCCTCGGAAACACAAGTTCACTGAGCCGCGGTGGCGGCCGCCCTGCCCACGTGGCCGAGCGGCGGTAAAATGGAAATGACTCTAACAAACTGTTTTCTATGACACCGTCTAATTATCTTTTATGGCTCATCTATTCTCCTTTCTCATCTGGTAACGGTTACTGCCGGGGAGATGCTAAACATAAGGGATGAGCAGCCACACATACGGCAGATAAAGGGCATAGAGATGGAAATATGAACTCGGTCGGCCAGTTCTTGGCTCGGAGAAAACTACCAGCACACATCCCTTGAATGCAGCATGTCTATTTTAATAATGCATTTCATAAAGCATTATCTATGTCTACATCTATGTATACACATGTTTTTCATTTATATATACACATACACAACATATTTTCCCGTCGGCAATCTCCAGGTGTCACGTGAGCTCCAAGATTGGAAAAAAAAAACGTCTGAAGATGTCAATGAGCATCTGCTTAGGAGGAAGAAAATCAATCCACAGCCAAGTATTTCAATGACATTGGACATTTTACATTCGACTCCTTCTGTAACAGAAAAAAAAACAAAAAAAAAAAAAACACAAGAACGCCTCGCCCTCTGCTGGCCTAAAAGGTGCACGGGCCGGCGGAGCACTGGCGTTATGACCCCAAGAAAAAGCTCCGAAACCCAACAAAAAAAAAAAAAAAAAAAAAAAAAGCCTGAAGCTCCGAAACCATTCGCTCGTCAGTCACTGACTCAAAACGAACGAGTCGCCAACAACACTCGAATCAGCGCCTCCTGTCCGCGAAGCAGCGCGGGGGGGCGTGGCCTCCCTCTGGTTCCGGGAAGTGTTCGTCGTTCGTCGTTTTCGTTCGTCGTTCGTCGTTCACCCTTCGTGGGGAGTTTCGAGACGCGACTCCGTGGAGCCTCCGCAAACATGGCGTCGCTGGCGCTGGCCGCCCTCTTAGTGTGCCCCCTCGCCGCCGCCCTTGACAACGGGCTCTCCCTGAGGCCCGCCATGGGATGGCTGCACTGGGAGAGGTTCGTGTGCAACGCGGACTGCGACGCCGACCCAGAGAACTGCATCAGGTGACGACGAACCACGCGTCAGAAGAACGAGGTGGACCCACGACGCTGGGACTGGCACTGAAAGACGAATATCGTTGTCCGTACAAGCCTCGGCATTTTAACGCGCTCACGGTGCCACTTCATGCGGTTGCTTTGCGTGTTTTGTCGTTATAAATGTTATTGTATTCAATAATCTCGCAACAGGCCGCCGGGGGGCGCAATATTACAGAATACTGTAGTTACGTCAAACTCTCCTTCATATCTCATTTACATTTACATTTACATTTAGTCATTTAGCAGATGCTTTTATCCAAAGCGACTTACAAGGGAGAATAACATTCAAGCTACATTGCGACAGAGATTAGTGTAACAACAACATTCGTGTAACAATAAATACTGCAAGGTGGTGCTAAGTAATTGTAGGTTAGGACAGGAGGTACTCACTGAAGAGCTGGGTCTTCAGGTGCGTCTTAAAAACAGAGAGGGAGGTCCCCGCTCTGGTCATTTTTGGCAGCTCGTTCCACCAACGTGGAACTACAAATGAGAATAGCCTGGATTGCCGCGGCTGTACGGCCGGCAGAGCCAGGCGACGCTCATTTGACGAGCGCAGCATCCGGGGGGGAAACATGTGCTCTTACAAGAGCATTTAAGTAGGCGGGAGCGTTCCCAGCAATCACTCTGTAGGCCAGCATATATCTCAATATCATGGCAATATAAAATTAATCCAAATTAAGCACGAGATGCAATGAAACAATATAGCTGAAGGCAGCAATACCCAGGCTCCAGTTTAGCCGTGTTAGATACCTATCACAGTTTTCTGGATTCTGTGGAACGCAGCACGGGTTCCAATTCTTCGGGTTTTACGAGCGTTGAAGAGATGAACCCTGGACTTGTATAATGTTGGTTCACGATGTCACAAAGTTCCCTCCCATGAGGTCCTGGGTTCGATTCCCGCCCCGGGGCGCTGTTGGCACCGTGCTCCGGCGGGTTATCTCCCAATTAGGAGCCTCTCGGTGTGGAGTTTGCATGTTCTCCCTGCGCTCGCATGGGGTTTCCTCCACCTAACGTCAGCAAGGACCACCACCATGCAACATGCAGAGCATCATCGTCTGATCGTCTAATCATGCTGCCCACTGCTCCTGGCTTCCTTCCTCCGGGGAGGCATGGGTAAAAAGCAGAAAATAAGTTTCACCGTCGCCGCATGGGTGCATGAGTTGTGTGTGTGTGTGTGTGTGTGTGTGTGTGTGTGTGTTTGTGTGTGTGTGTGTGTGTGTGTGTGTGTGTGTGTACCGTGTGATGAATAAAGAATCTTCTGATGACAAGAGCACAGCTTTTTGTTACACAGAACCACCACCAATCCCACTCTTTGGTGAGTTTATTTACCATGTTTTGGTCTCTAGATCTAATTGGTCTAATTACTACTCCAATAGGGGGAGATTCGCCACGGGTGAGGCAAATAAACGTAAAACCAAACAACAACATGTACATGGAAAAACATAAACATAGAACGTCAGATGGCAACATGTACATGGTAAACAGAGTCAATTAAGTCCAGGAATCCTGTAACAGCAATTGGGCACGTGGCCTCTTCCTGTCATACTTATGGCAGTAAATGAGGGAGGAAAGGAGAGGGATGCAACCAGGAGAGTGTGTGTGTGTGTGTGAGTGTGTGTGTGTGAGTGTACGCGTCTTGTCCCAATTGGTTCTGGTGTATAAGGTGGGTTTTATGTTGTGGCGCCTCCCAAGCAGCGGAAAAGGCCCCAAAGCCACCCCTGAGTCCCACGGCCGTACAGACACCGCACGTCTGCAGGAAAGCCCCAAGCACCCCCGCCTTGCAGCCACAGGAGATCCCCCCCCCCCCCCCCCCCCGGCCCCTAAAGAGCCTGAAAGCCCACGGAGCCCTACGAACCCCTACACCCGGTCCCGAGGAGCGTAACCCAGTCCCGGAGCGCGCAAGGAGGCCCTACACCCCTGATGCACACACATACGACCCAAGACAGGCGCAGAACCCGGGTTTGAAGCCAGGCCCCGCACCGACAGAGGGCCCCAGGCAGGGGCGAGGCCCACCCCACCACAACCGACCGGACGGCCCGTCCGGCCGCGAGCCCTGAGCGCCCGTCCACGTAGCTCAGTGTGCTCAGCACAGGGCACCTAGATGTCAGCCACCCCAGCCGACGCCTGCAGGCCGCCACGTACGAGAAGAAATTGACTTACATTATAATTGATGTTGCGAAAGATCACCTTGTGATGTCCTCTCTGTATTCATGTGCAGCACGTTGTCTCCATCCTTAATTAGTACTTCATTGTATTTCTTTCTGTGAACAATCTACAACTGGAAAATTCTGTTAGGTAGTTGACTTGTCTTTGTTGCAATGCAGACAACATTTATGGAACATTAACATTCATTTGGAATTTGACTTATGGAAGGATTTGTCACTATACACCTTCTCCCTTTTCATTTAAGTCTGCCCCGTTAAGCTGTAGGTAATTGCATGTACATGAACCAAACCTGGTCCTTGTTGTAACTCACTGTGTTGTGTGTGGAAATAGATGTGGAGTCTCAGTGACGCTAGTTGATGTTTGGTCTCGTGCGGGTCAGTAATCACGGAGGTTTAGGAAGGCGATCGAACTTGAGTCATTTTAGTGGCGGCTTCTTTCCTTTGATTACATTTCTGAAAGGTTTCGTTTCCATGAAATATGAAAAACGCTGACGTCTTTCTGTGAGTAATTACAACTTCAGGGCTTCCAGTCTTCTGACACGTTCCTAGTACACCAACGCATCATTCATTCGCAGTCGATTGGACTCGACGTGGTCACGAGTTTCTGGGGCTTAATGTTTGTTTGTGTTTTTTTTTTTTTTTTTCTTTTCATGAACAATAATAAACGGGAAGCAAAGAGATCAAATATAAACGAAACAGACCCACAGACATCTGCCAGAGTAAAAAGGTACATAACACACAGACTTGTAGTTTGTAATCTCCAACCACTACTGAGCGAGCGTCGTGCGAATGGACATTCAGAACCACGGCCTGCAGGTTTATAGTACGTCCGATGACGTCCCAAAGCGTCTTACTCTAAAACTTGTCTCCTTCCATTACTTTTCCAGCATTGACGTGTCGGTGAAGCGTGAGCATCTGGCGACCCTGGCTCAGATTTTGCTGGTTTTCACTAATCTCTGTCCCGTACGTGGATCGATTCGGATGAAACTTGAACCGTGAGGTGTTTTGTGACGTCCCGGTTCCTACGGCAACTCAACCGCGCGCGAAACCTTCTGCGGTTGTTCTGTTCCCGACGGTTTTAAGCCCAAAAGCTTCTGAGGAAAATCATATGGATCCGAACGAGTGCAACGGGGGTTCCGGGACTCGCTAATTACGTGTTTCTGAAATAAAGCGAAACGGTTATAAACATTGTCCACGATATTGTCCATTGACCCATGCCCCCCTCCCCTGTCTGCCAGTGAGTATTTGTACATGCGTATGGCTGATGTGATGGCGCAGGAGGGATGGAGGGAGGCTGGATATGAGTACGTCTGCATCGACGACTGCTGGTCCTCCCTCCGGCGGGACGCCCGTGGACGCCTGCGCGCGGATCCCAAGAGGTTTCCAGGAGGGATCAGCCAACTGGCCCAATACGTGAGTGGAAACCTCCGCTCGACAACCCTGCAACCGCTTGCTTTTAGGCTGACCGGGCGTCCCTCTTCGTGTTTCACTGCACAGCATTTGCATCCCTTGTCCCGCATCCCACATGTGGAGACCAGGTCCCACATTTTGATTTGCCTCTAGTTTTCAAAAGCCACTGCAGGAGAGGGACGCTATTCTAAAGTCTGGCTTTTATTTATGGCTGTGAAGGAAGCAGGGAAGGCTGTCAACACGGGGCCGAGTTGGACGTCAATCAAACTGCTGCTCACCTGGGTCACAGCGCAGGTTCTAACCTGTCACCGTCTTTGCTTCGCCCACCGGGGAAAACTGCAAAACACCAGAGTCACAAACTATGCAGATTGAGGCCAAATATGCTGGAAACTACCAGGAAAAAAACCCAAAACGGAAATTCAGCTACAACCAAGACTGGGAAACTACTTATAACTGGGTGAAGCAGGTGGGAAGCAGGAAGGTGACACTCAGTTTCTTAAATTTCGCACAGAGGGGAATACACTGTGGAAGCGACACAGTACATGTGAGGCTCACAAAGGGATAAGCAGAGAGATGTTACGAGCTAAGGGGAAGAATATATATGCTTATTTTCTAAGTTAGATCGACATATCAAAAGGTTTTGACTGCCTCTCTGGATTGGTAACGTGTCCCACGCAAACACACTCCTTGTCCCACATTTGGTTTGTTGGCATCTGTCACTCTACTTATCAGGGCATTTTTGTCTCAAACTTAATACCAACAGATACCAGCATTTGTGTATTTGGGCTTATTGTCCACTCCAGATATAGACAATGAATGAGCAATCCAGTCCCCCCTCCCACCACACACTTTGGAAAATCCAAAACAAAAACCTGAGTAGTACTGTGCAGTATGTGCCCTTCACAGGTTTGGGCTGTGTGACCCTGCCATCTACTGGTAGGGGTGCATTACTGCAACCTGAAGTGTCGTCTTTGCACTAATTCAATATCATTTTAACACCTCAATGCCACCCTATACTTTTCACGTTGCGTGTTTTATTTATTATTGTATTTCTCAGTGGTTGGCTCTGTTGACCGATCGTAAGAAGGTTCTGGGTTGGAACCCGACTGCAGCCTTTCTATGTGGAGTTTGCACGGCCTCCATGTGTTCATCTGGGAGTTGGTCCCCGGGCACCGCTGGCCTCATGGGACCAACACGAGCTGAATGGAATCTCCTTTCAGGTCCACTCCAAGGGTTTGAAGCTCGGTATCTACGGCGATGTTGGAACGAAGACCTGCGCCGGCTACCCAGGCAGCCTGGGACACTACGAGACAGACGCTCAGACCTTCGCCGACTGGGGCGTGGACCTGCTCAAATTCGATGGCTGCGACATGAACTGGACCCTGCTGGGAGAGGGTGAGACTGAGTGGCGACAGAAATCCAAATTCAAGGTGTATTTTGCACTTGACCTACCCTGTAGTCCACTCAGAATACAGTTACTTTTGAAAGCAATTGTGAAACCCTTGGGAGATTTTTATACAAATAATTATTAAAGCGGTGTCTTTGATACCACTATCAGAATAGGTCTACAGTAGTGTAGGACACCCAAGAGCAATTTACTGAAATTGATCCATTGGAGTATAACAATCCACAGACATTTTAATATACCTGCACTGATGGAAACCTTCAGTCCAGTACCTTCCAATTTCTAAAATTTGCTATAAATTCCCTTGACACTTGAATAGAAACACTGTATGACTGGGATGTATTAGTGTTCAGCTGAAGTAATTGCAACCAGGCGATTTTGTAATTATTGCAACAGCTCTTGTCACAGCGAGGCATAGATGGTCATTTATCCGCTTCTGCTTTTATTACAACAACTAAGTTCAGCACGACACTATTTTAGGTGTTTGTTCCTTAAAGTCGTGTTTATTGCGCGATGTTACGAATCTGCAAAATCATTAAAAAGTCAACCTCGTCTGTACCGCCTTGCCACATTAGAACATTTTCTTTTTTATAAACCTTAAAAGGTAAAATTCCCCTTGGTCAAAGCAATTTCTGCAAAGTGCCCGCGGCGGGGGGGGGGAGAAGTGAATTTTGGAGGCAAACTCTGCGGATGCTTCTTCAGGAATAATTGGAAACCAGAGAGTACACAGTGAAATGTCCTTGAAGAGGAATCGTTTTGGACGGTCCCGCGGCCATATGCTCACACATTATGATTTGTGCCGATTCAGGTTATGTGAACATGTCGAGGGCTCTGAACGCAACTGGGAGGAGCATCCTTTACTCCTGCGAGTGGCCGCTTTACGAGTGGCCCTTCCGTCAGGTGGGCATGGGAAAGGTCTATGATGGAGTTTCACTATTTGTCTGACTTCAGTGCACATGACACTGGATTAATCAGCAGCTGCCTCACAAGGCCTTCAGCCAACCCTTATAACATAAACAAATATCCATTCAGCCAAACTACACGGCGATCCGCGAGACCTGCAACCACTGGCGCAACTTTGCCGATGTCTACGACTCCTGGAGCAGTGTGAAGTCCATCTTGGAATGGACGGCTTCTCATCAGGACATCATCGTCCCCTCGGCCGGGCCCGGCGGCTGGAACGACCCCGATATGGTACTCTTGCCATAGCCCGCGGTGATATAATCATGTTACACATACACTGAATATCCAACGCCCTAAATGATCCTCTTCTATATATTATCATGTTTTTTTAATACAACTTTGTCCTGGTTTCTGGCCTCCAGCTTGTGATCGGCAACTTTGGCTTGAGTCATGACCAGCAGGAGTCTCAGATGGCATTATGGGCCATCATGGCCGCCCCCCTGCTTATGTCTAATGACCCGAGGGATATTTGTCCCCGTTCCAAAGAGCTGCTGCAGAATAGGCACATCATCGCCATCAGCCAGGACCCGCTGGGAAGGCAGGGACGCCGAACTGTCAAGGTAGGCTCAATAATATTTCAAGATTCACGAGGTTTATTTGTCACATACATATACGTACTTTCATACAGTATATGCAGTGAAATCTCTTTGCATCGCACCCGGAGATTATGCACAATAGTACAAACATAATAGCTAACCTAATTCCTACCTAGCTATGTAACTGAAACGAACTGATTCCTAAAACTTAATGCAGTTAGTGAATATGATGATCTAAATAAAATAAAGACTCAAAAAGATATTACAAATTGAGGGTACAAAATAGAAGGAATAGAGTTAAGTATATGGGATAGGCTATTTGTATATACAGATATGTGCAGTAAAGTACATGTGAATAAAGTGAGTATGGAGATACAGTACAGTATACAACAGTACAACACAGCAATACAGTAACACCGAACAGAACAGCAATACTGCACAGTATGCAGTAGCCCATGTTGGAACTTCATGTAGGAATGTAAAATTCAACAATTTGAGGTAGGTTGAACATATAGATGATTTGGCTGGGGATAAATACTCGTAGAAATCCATAAATAGATCATACAGAAGCCGGCTGATACAGGGTAGTCACGTGGGGTTGTACGGTTAAAGGAAGTTAACTGAAAAAATCGTACCCAGCCTTGAGACTGATGGAAAAAAGAACATGGATCGTGTGGAAGAAATACATGATGAATACTGTCCAGCTCCAAGTGCACAGTGTGTAATCTACGATTTACTGTGTTGAATATATGCAATTTGGTCTGGTTTTAGGATGAACACAACACATGGCCAGACCGAATAAACACCACATGGTAGGACTGAATGAACTCAGCGTAGTGATAGAAGGCATTGACTGGGAAGTACTGACGGGTGTAGAACGAAGCAGAAATGCATCATCTTTTTGTCCGTAGCTGGACTGCAGAGCCTCGTGTATGAAAATTGAAGTCTGAGCTCTACTGCAGGTTGGGGGAGCCAGCTCTGATGTCCTGGGGATGGCGCCAAGGATTTGTGACAATGACGAGAAGTCGTCTCTGTCCGAACTTTGGCAAAAGCTCCATTCGTTGGAGTAAATTTAGACTCGACTCCGGGTGTCCTGGGACACAGCAGTGGTTTACGTTATATCGGGGTAATTAACCAGCTGCACAGTGAAGTTGTGGCGCTCCTCTACGTCACAAGGAACGCCCCTATACGGAAGTAGGGGTGTTCAAATGGTCCTGTGGCGCGAGCTCCGGCAGAAAAGGCACACCTGGAAGAGGATCCTTCCAGAGACTCCGCCAATCGTCCTCCGATCCCTAGCAGCACGTTTCACTCTGCTGGAATAGTCACTCATCCCTCAGTCACCATCCACCCGACTCCCACCCGCAGTTTGTGTTTTAGTATTTTGATGTACTACCAACACATTTGAACCATTCCAAGACTATATATGAGATATCTAAACGGCATCACATTAGTAAGTATCACATTAAGCTTCACAGTTCTGTTTTGCGTCCCGTTTTCATTTAACTAACGTAACTTTCATGTGGACACAAAGCTCAAATCAACCAGTTAACTGCCAACCTCCTCTGTGGTCCAGGTCGAGTCCAATGCAGTTTTGTCAACCGATTTCTTAAAAGAAATTGACATTTTAATGTACAAACAATTTGACTTTAGTTGTACTGGTGGGTGAGTAACAGCTTTATTTGAGGGAAAAAAGTTCAGCTGCTTTTAATGGTCCTGCTCTTGAAACCTAGTGAAAATTGCCAATCTAAGAAGCACATGCACGCTGCACCTCAAGAATAAAAAGGGCGAGGTGGCCATTTTGTTCAGATTTTTTTTTTTTTTTTAATATACAGACGAACGGCTTCGAGGTGTGGGAGAGGCCTCTGTCCAGCGGCAGGCTGGCCGTAGCAGTGTTGAACCTGCTGGAGATGGGAGGTCCACGCAGGCTGGACGTCAGCTCAGCCCCTGGATGGAAGCGCTGCGACCCCCAGTGCAACGTCACCCAGATCCTGCCTCGGCTGAAGCAGCTGGGAGTCCAGACTCTGAAGGGCAAGCTGGGCGTGGCCGTCAACCCCTCAGGCACGGCGCTGCTGACCATCAGCCCCATCAGCGACGCGCAGACGCAGAGTCTGCTTTGGAAAGACTTGTCTTTTAAGAACAGAGCCGGTCCTGTGCTGTAGCTACAGGGCGCCTCAATAAGGACTTGTCCATTACCTTTTGGCGATGTTTCAGATTTAGTTGGGTGTTTATTTCTTGCCAACACGTCAGCGTAGGCGACTTTGTAATATTAGAAATTATATTTGAATCGGGAGGAAAATCATGACTGATTCAAAACTGAAGTGAGTCAGGTCGGTCTGATACTCATTTTGAAAACGGGCATTAGGACGAGAGTGAAGTAAACGAGGCAAAGAAAATTTGTTATTTCCACAAATTTATTGAAAACAGTGACAACTTCCTCCTTGAGATTGCACCACAGCTTAGAACTGGATGACCTGGCCCTGGAAGGGAGAGATAAAAGCAGTGTTAACAAAGGACATAGAAGTTGTCATGCTTGAGTCAAAGGTCTTAAAAATACACTGAGCTACAGACAGGCTTGTTGCTGGACTTAAGCTAAAATTGGCTCTCAATTTTTCTTTTTTTTACAGAATTACATCACTTGTAGCCTTCTTTTGGGGCCAAACAGAAAGCCCAGTCAGAAAATAGCACTTAATCTGGATTCACGCCATAGTAAGATATGCAAACTGTTATAGATTTGCGAGGGCAGTTCTTATTTTATACATCAAGTTGATAGTTTGCGACACCTATTTGATCAATACTAGTGGACAATACGGAAAAGGGTGAATTGTTCCACTAACTTGACAAGTTAAGCCACGTTAGATGAACAGAACCATGAGGGAGTTTTCCTCAACACTATGCCATCCGTGGGCAACGGCACAAGCTCCATCACAATAAACAAGACTAAACTCTAAAATCTGCCTCTGCACTCGTTAGTGTTCACACAGAAGTAAAAAAATAATAGTATAATAGCTCTCATCTCTCCGACTTAATCCCAGTACAAATCAAAGCAGTAAAACTAACATTTTCTCCTGCTTTGCCAGGAATGTGAGACCTGAGCAGCACACATGCTTCACAACACTGAGGCACGACAAGGGAACATTTTCTGCTGTAAACTCAATCTACTTCCAGCGGCGTCCGCTTAACCGCTACTAGTGCAGTGCCCGTTCAAAACACGCCTGTTTGACGACTCTGGGGGGGGGGACCCCACGGCACGCCTTTGGTTAAACTCACTGTTCATTAATATTACACGTCGCCACAAAACGTGCCTCGGCCCCCTGCTGGCTTGCTGTTAGATATTACATGTCATATCCAAATTGCACCAAACTGGGTCCTTGGGTCCACAGCAATACACCCGCCAAGTGTGAAGTAGATTGGATAAATGGTTGTCAATATAGTCGATTGGATAAATGGTTGTCAATATAGTTGAAGGACAGAGGTGCCTGGCGGATCCCTTCCTTTACAGTTGATGCCACATCAAAGTCCCAGAAACATCTAGAATAAGGTCGGGCATGCGCCTCCTCACCTTTCTCTTCTTGTCACCGCCCAACTCGAAGTGCTTGCATCTCTTGATGGCCAGCATTCTCTTGGATCTGCAGTTGGGCTCCACACACTCCAGCCTCAGCACAATCTTCTTTGTGGTCTTGGCCTGTTTAGAGACGCGTGAACATGAATCCACACATTCAACGCAGTCGGCCATGCTCCAAGGCCACGAGAACCGCGCCTTACCTTTTTCCTGAAAATAGGCTTGGTTTGGCCACCGTAACCGCTCTGCTTACGGTCGTATCTCCTCTTACCTGAAAGACATTAAAACGTCACAACATGAGTGACCTGATTGAAGTCCAGGTATTTATTTTGATTTGTAAACAGCACAGTCCTCCTGTGCTTTACAATGAGGGATGTGAATAGCATTGCGTGACGCTGCATTCCACTGCTTTTGCCCAGGTAACACTGCACAACCGCTGTCAACTTGTTTTGGCAAGATTGTGAGTGTGACAATCTACAAAAACATGTTAACAGAGCCTAGATAGAGCGAAGTGTCTCAAAATACAAACTATGCACCCAGATATGGTGGCACACTCGGGAAAGAGCGATCTGCACCGAAACGCCAACTTACATGGGTGTTCATTTGCATTTCCCCTAGCAGGTCGGATTTTCCCCAAATTCCAACATCAAGGCGACGCACTAACAGACCCATCATTTAACATATGGTCAGTTTGCAAATCAAGGGCATTTGCTGCCTTTGGGGAACACGTTTTAAAGCGCTTTGAAAACAAAAATGGATTTACTCCCGTGACATGACTTTAGCAGCTTAAGACCCACCCTGTGCATAGAGGGAATCCTTTCCCTTCTTGTACTGGGTCACTTTGTGAGGCTGGTGCTTCTTGCACTTCTTGCAGTACGTCCTGCGGGTCTTCGGGACGTTCACCTGAAAAACAAAAACCCGCATGATCAGCGGAGCTGGGGGCGAACACAACGACTCCACCTACAAACACATCCCAGCCCGAATCGCCGCAGATCCTCGGACGCGTGGACGAAAGTCGGTTTTTAGGAAGGACGACACCATAACCCATCGCAAACGTGCGCAACATCGTGTCGAACCTTTATCTCTCAACAGCGACGTGGGTTCACGGCTCGGCCCGAGACCGTAAGCGCCGTCGGGGCCCCGGCTGGGCCCGGCCGACGACCGGGCTAACGTGCAGGCTGGCGTGAGCACGGGGGTCGACCCGCTGTTCAGATGGATGAAGTTTCGGTTGGCACCCTGTAGCGGGACATTTCCTTCACGCGTTCAAAACAGCGGCGCGGCGTCCACTCCCCGCGGCCCTGCACCGCCGAGCCGCCGCTCACGGCGGGTTGTCATTTGCTGGGCGACCATTACATCACTAGCGTGACACAACAAATGACAAAAACGTACGAAATAGCTCGCGCAGAGTATACGTGACGGACTTATTTAAACATGTGGACGGACCAGGCGTGACGCGCGGCGCTGAATCGCTGGGATTGAGGCGGATTCGCCAAAGTGCTCGGCGCGACGGGCTCCCTACCATGGCGGCGCCCCGACGCAGAGGAAAAGAGGGAGCCCCGCCCGGAAGCGGTTGTTATAAAGGGATCGGAGACCGCGGTTTGCGCTGCGCCGCTTCCAGACACTGACCCCTAGCGGCGGGGGCTCGTTCTACAGAAACGAAACATTCCCCTCCTAGTAATGAATAATCATAGATAATTATAATAAGTCAGTCAAGGTATAAAATATAATAAAATAATAATAAATTGTGTATATATATATACACACATACGTACAGTTATATACTATGTGTATATGTATGTATAAATACAATTATAAGATATAGAAAACAAACACACACAGATATTATAATATATTATCTATCGAAAACCTAATACACATAAATACATTATAAATATAAGCAATTAGTTAAATTATTAAAAAAAAACAAAAAACTTTCTCTCTAGGGAGAGAAAGAGATAGAAACGTATACCGTCCAGTCAGTGTTAAGTGCACAGTGTTTGTCCTTCTTTCACTTAATCACAAAAGCCGTTCAGAGAGATGATATGAAAATGAGCAGGAGGAAAAAGGGGAAGCTGCTGGAGTCAATTCCTCTCTATGGGTGGGGTTTAGCTTCTTGCTGCAAATACCGCCGCACATTTACAGGGAAGACGAGCTTGTTATCGGCGTCCAAACCACAGCATCTGTAGCCGCTCGCCTCTTCCCCAATCTGTTTCTGGCTTTCGGGTAAGTCGGGAGGTTTGATGAGGAAAGAACCGTTTTCGCTGCAATAAAACCGTCATTTAGTGACATCGGGATATTTAAAGGAGTTTCATACTTTATGGAAAGAAGAATGAGGCAGGTTGTTAACGTGTACCACTGGATTGGTTCCTGTAACATAAAAGGTATTAATTGTGAGTTGATTATCAATTTGGTGAAGTCTCCGGTTTGCCTTGTACGGGACTCGAATGCTGTTTTCTTAAAATGACGCCGTATTGTTTAGTGCAAATGCATTTTTGACAGTATATTTGAAATGACATACTGTACAACGCACAGGGCCATGTTATGGGGTAATGTTGGTTGGTGCATGTTTCATACCCACAGCCACAAAAGTGATCAGTAAATACTTTTTAGTCGAAGCACTGCCAACTTAAATGACCAAAATATAAAAAAAAAAAACTTTGCTTAACTAGCTTCATACCCAAGGTACAGTACGTCATGTGTCCTCTCAACACTTTTGTTCTGGAACACGTGTGGTTGACTTTGAGTTTTATATTATTCAAATGTTTTTAATGCATCCTCCCAGTGAAGCACTTAGTTGATCATAAACCAAACTTAAACTACGTCAATACAGCGGTATCCTGGATTTGGCTTCCCTTAATTCCCATTTTGAAATTAGAATTAAGGGAAACAAATAAGCCGATGCTATGAAGGCCATGACTCTCGCTTTATCTGTTGTACTGGGCATTTATTTGCACACTTATCTGTCAGGAAATATCCATCAACAACATCTTGGTGGTTTCTGTCAAGCTGTTACACTCTCATCACAGTACTTGCATTTTCGCGAGCGCTAAATTGGAACGTGCATGAAAATAAACGCATGATTGCATCCTTGCACATCTGCTCAAATTCCTCCAACATCCGTCCAACTTGAGGCCGCTAAATTTCAACTTTGACATGCTTCTTCGCATACTACGGATGGTGGTATGATCCTCGCTATACAGTGAACGTTGCTTTCGGGGCCTGAGCATCTTCCCGTGTGGTGTTTCAGAAATAACATTGGAATGGACATGGAATTTTGTTGAGTCACGCCGACATTTCTTCATGTTTTAAAACAGCGGCGTGGTTTTCACTACCCGCCGCCCCTGTATCACCAAGGCACTGCTCACAGCCGGTCTTATTTGCTGGGTGATTATTCATCGGTGACCTCACAGAATGTCAGAACTAACTCCCACAATGTATACATGACAGACTTATTTAAGCATGTGGATGGACTAAGTGGGACGCCCTTTGTTTCATCGCTAGGATTGAGGGAGATTTGACAAAGTATTTTGCGGGACAGATTCCATACCATGACCGAATTTGAACTTTGACATGTTTTTTGCTCATACTTTCAAAGGCGATATGATCATGTTGAGATACAGCGATTGTGGCGTTGGCAAGAAAAACAAACAAAAAAAAACACCAGCGTCCTATGTGGTGTTTCAGAAATGTTTCTCGTGATGTTGTCGGTCAAAATGTCGAAAAGGAAATAATTTGGATACATTTTGATATCGCTAAATCAACCGATACCCTGTGCACTCTGGCTTGTGCTTTAAGCTTGTGTTAGATAACTGAGTGTCGTGTGACGCAACTTCCTCATGAATTCATGTGTCAGCCGCAGTTAGTCAAAACCCCCCGAAAGAGAGAGAGAGAGAGAGAGAAAGAGAGGAAAACAAGTCTTTCTGCTCACCATGATAAAAATATGGAAATGCAGCTTGCTCCAGATAGTGACATTCATAGTACCACAAGTCCGGAGAGAAAGGGAGATAGGGAGGGACTCTCGATGTCAATTTTCCCTACACACGGGGCTGCCTGGCCAATGAAAACAAAGAGTTTGGTCAACGAAGGCTTCATTAGATGTGCGTTTCACTGAGCAGTTTTAGCTTTAGTTACTCTGGGGTGAGTGGGCAGTGCAAACACGTGAGTGCAGTTTGACGTGACTGAGGTGGTGTTGTTGAGCAGATGATAGAAGGAAGTGCTCACAGGCTCAAAATAGGTTCAACTCAACTCCAAGGCAGCAAAGGCCGTCCACAGACCAAAAGAACCACAGAGCTCTTGCGTCCTTAACAATGGGTACGTTTTAGCCAATTCTACAGCATGTTTTGTGTTTGTATTTGCCTATGTTTTGAGACAGTTTGGTGTAATTTGGACAATACTCTGTGTGATATACCTCTTGTCTTTCCATTTGTGTGTGTGTTTTTTTCCCCTCAATGGATAGATACTTGTAGATTCCAATGGATTTCCCCTGGACTCAGCTACAATCATTAACACTTTCAAGAAGTGTGGTTACGGTGACACCAGGGCAGGACTGTTGTCCCGATCCCTAAATAATTAACTGACCCTAACACTGCTCTTCACATCCACCTTTGGCTGGAATCAATAGAAGCCTTGTCCTGTGTTGACGGAAACAGTTTCATCCGAACACTTCTGATGAAGATCATTCATTTGCATTTCTGGGGGGAGGCAGGGCTATAACCACGATTGTGGTGGATTCATTAAAGCCAAAATAAAAGTTAGATGAGAAGAAGACTCAAGCGTTCTCGAGCTGCCTAGACCCACACATTGACAACCGTTAGCCACTGAACATTTACAGAGACTATGTTGAGGCAACCATGATTGCGCACATTTCTAGGTAGTGGTGTTCGAATGAGGGATGTGGACAGGGAGGCTGACTCGATAGAGATGTTCAGAGTAAGATACTGAAGCCTGACACACCACCGAAAGCAGAGAGAGCTAAAAAAGTATTTCAAAATCAAAAGCCTTAGTTGTACCATACATGGGCACAAGGAGCATTAGCGACCTGGTATTGGGCTGCAGTGCCAAAGAGTGAAAGGCTAAATATATAAAATATGGCTGAAGGAAACAAGCCGACCCAAGGGAGAAAACCATGGAAACAAAGGGTGTCATCGTTGCGAGAAGGAGGACTTATGCAAAACCGCAGGAGTTCCTCGCAAATCCGATACTGTCTGTTTCCAGATCCACGGCCCGGCCACAGGTGGCGACAGCGCGGTTCTATGTCAGTCCACGAAGAGTGGCTAAGTTCAGGAACGGATAACAGGGGTGTTAAAGTTTTATTTCAGTGCACGGGAAGCCTCCACGGCCAGGTCCTACGGCCTGGTTCTTCCAGAGGTCACCAGGCCTTTTCTGTCAAGGCCTGTCAGCTCTGGAAAGCCCCTCGCAAGCGTGAAAAATTAGCATATTCTTTTGATTCTAATCTTAAAACGTACTTTAAGAGGAAAAAAAAGTCACTCACTTATCCTTATTGTTTTACTGTCTATGTTGAAGCTTGTCTTGTATTTTTAATCTTTGGTCTATTTTTCTTTGCCTGGATTGACTTTGCTCTGTTGTCTGTTCCCTATGATATGATGTACGGTTTAATTGTTTAACTGCTAATAAGACTCTTTTAAGCACTTTAAAACCTAGCTTCCTTATATGATTAGTTTACTATAATTTATTATTATTATTTACTTTCACCATGTAGGACTCTCGAGTGTTAAACGATGCCAGACTCTATACTGGAAGAAATCTTCATTAAACGATCCCAACAGAAGAAGAAGACCTCTCCCTTGAACTTCAAGGAGAGATTGTTTGTCCTCACGCAGGATAAAATATCTTACTATGATTATGATTCTGAAAAAGGGGTAGGTGAACAAAGCTTTTTAAATAAAACCTCCACACGCTTGCATGCTGACTCGCACATGAGGTCTCATCTTTCACTGGTGGAGGATTCGGCCCCGTTCATCTATTTGCTCCTTTGCTTTTTTTTGTCTCTCTTTCATTCTCTTTCCTGCTCATCAGAAAAAGAAGAGTTTGCGAGGAACAGTGGATTTACAAAAGATTAAATGTGTGGAGTCAGTGCTGCCAGAGCCTAACGCCCCACAAGAGCGCATCTATGCATTCCAGGTATCATTTGCTTTTATAATGTCCTTTATCACTATAAGTGAAAAAATCCAGCAACCAACATGGAATGAAATATAGATATAGATCATAATTTCTAAAGTAATGTTTTTTGAACACGGTATAAAAAAAGGAGCCTACAAGGACAAACGATACAAAGCCTAAGTAAGAAGTGAAACCAACACCGGCACAAACACTTGCACTCAAAGCGCAAGTGTTTGTGCCGGTGCAGGTGTCAGCAGGTGGCATGAAAAAAAGAAAATGGAAGGAACCGACTGAAAATAGCCAAAGTGAAGTTTCATGGTGAAGTTTCTCCATCACGCTGTATCGTTTCTTGTCCAAGCAATAACATAAACATTTTACAGCACCAAATGAATCATGATCGCCTACAGCTAAGGTATAACTGTTATAGTAGTGCAATAACTTGTAACTGTTTTTGTCATGTTTTTCATCTACGTAGATAATATATGATGAAGGACCGCTGTACATTTTTGCAAAGAATAACGACATTCGAGCTGAGTGGATAAAGAAGCTGAAAGAAAGTGTGTATACGTGTATTTGGCTTTCTATATTGTGCAGTGTTTTTACTCAATTCCCAATACTCTCAATTCAATGTTAATGTTTTCCAATGTAATTGTGTGTGTGTGTGTGTGTGTGTGTGTGTGTGTGTGTGTGTGTGTGTGTGTGTGTGTGTGTGCGCGTGCGTGCACGTGTGTGTGTGTGTGTGTGTGTGTGTGTGTGTGTGCGTGCACGTGTGTGTGTGTGTGTGTGTGTGTATTTGGGCCTATTCATGTGTGCAGTGGTGCTCAACAACAAGGATCTGATGCAGAAGTACCACCCTTGCTTCTGGATGGATGGGATGTGGCTGTGCTGCCAGCAGGAGGTCAAACAAGCCATGGGGTGCAAAGTGTTGGACGGTAAGAATGGTGAGAGAGAGAGCGAATTCCTTTAAAAAAAAAAAACGGCTTCAAAATGCCCGCTGATAATGGTCGTAAAAACACTATGATCTCATTCAAAGGCTTTTCCTACAAACCTTTCATGCGAAGGGAGTCCAGGAAGCCTCTTCCTCCTACTCCGAAAGAGGTACACACCCAGCCAGTGCAGGACAATTACTGTAGATTAAAACCCAGCTGGAAAATTGAATCCGGCAGATGTGTTTGGGTTGCATGACATGACTGCCAGGCCTTTACCCCCACAGCCTCCTCAGCCTGCTGTATCCGTGGGAATGACTGTGATAGCGGAGTATGATTACGCCCCGCTGACACCCCAGGACCTGCAGCTGAGGAAGGATGAGGAGTACACCATCCTGGAAGTGGCCGATGCAAACTGGTGGAAGGCTTGCGATAAATACGGGTGAGAGCTTTGTGTGCATGTAGGGCAGGCTAAGAGAAGAGGCTAACGCTCCACCATAATCAAGTCGAGTCAAGCCAATTTCAACTATAAACCCCTACCCACTTAACAGAGATGCACCAAAATATTGAAAGGGGAAATTTGCTTATTGTCTATCTAACCCAGATTGAGATGAGAAGATGCATCATTAAGATTGCAGAAGAGAATAAGTATTCCTTAAATAACTCAGCCTTTCAGATGGTGGAAGGTGTCTTTCCCTAATTCCACAGGAGCTAGGCTAGTTGATCCCCTCTGCAACCATTGCATTTAGCTAACACAGTTAGCATTCAGCCTGTAGCTATCTTAGCACTGGACACACAGGGATGAAACTGGTATTGACGTTCTCTTCCGAAACTGGGTCATAAAGACAAAAAGAAAACGTCCCCAAAAAGTGGACTATCCCCTTAATCACAAGGGTTATGCCAATAGACTTGAAAGAGACATGATGATGAGGAAGATGATGATGATGATGATGATGAAATTGTGATTTGCCTGTGCACATGTTTATCTGGGTGAATGAATATTAATGTCAGTATATTTCACCTCAGAGTCTGTGGTACAATATGCCTTTGTCTTGCAGAAAAGAGGGATATATACCAAGTAATTATGTTGTGGAGGCTGGAAATGGGCTAGAACGATTTGAGTGAGTCTAACACCTTTTTCCTCTTGTATCCAGAATATTCCACGTTTATGAGAAATTACTTTTCTGTGGGATCCATATTCAGTGTTTTCTTTTCCTGGCATTTGAGTTGTGAAATACTGTAATAAGTAATGCTATAACATATGAACTCTGGATGTAAGGATGATTCTCCTTGTTTTCACAGCTGGTATTCTAAGAACATGAAGCGCAGCCAAGCAGAGAATTTGTTAAAAAATGAGGTGAGCGCATGAACGAATAAGACAATTCCACATTCTTTCACAACTTAATGGGCTCTCTTCTTATTTTCTGTTAACTGCACAGCATTAATTTATCATGTCAAAAGCATTCACACACATGAACTGTCTGCTACAATTAGTTTGGTACAAAAGCCTCGAGCATTGTTTCTGTCTTTTTAGAACAAAGATGGAGGTTTCTTGGTACGGGATTCAAGCAAGACTGGGAGGTACACCGTCTCAGTCTTCAGCAAGAGTGGCGGGTGAGTACATTTAGAGGGAAGAAACAGAGGTGAGGTCCACTGTTTACACAATATCCTCAAGCCTCAGACATTAAAATAACTGTTTGTCACGAAGGCGGAAACAGTACGACATGTAAATGACTATCATGCAAAACCAGGATTAATCTATCTGCTGCACCTCTATATTGCACACTGTGGTTGTAAGAGTGGGCCATTTTAGATAACACACAGGACACTGTGACTTTCTTTTTTAAAGGTGATCGGGCTGTCGTATTTCCTCTAGCACACTAATTGATCAATCACATTATTATAAATTTATTTATTGAGACAATGGAACTAGCGAGGAACACTCACAGCAAAGGTGACCGGACAGGTCAAAGATGAGAGATTTGAGGCGTAATCCGGTCACTTATTTTTAGTATGTATAATTGATCCGTAACAGCACACAGTGCCTTAAAGCAACTGGGACTAATCGGCTGAACCAGTGGGATTACATTGGCAGTACAAGAATGTGAATTCTTCTTGTTGTTCTCTCTCATTAGGGAGAGCGCTGGAAGCTGCAAACATTACAACATCTGCACCACTGCTCAGGGACAGTTTTACCTGGCAGAGAAGCATAATTTTAGCAGCATTCCAGATCTCATCATCTACCACCAGCACAATGCAGCAGGTTTATCACTGGAAATATATTTTAACGCATCTGAATAATATGTTCTTTGTCACTGCAAAATAAATCTATACGTATTGTGTATCTCTCTGACTAGGTATGTTCAGCAGGCTGAAATACATTGTGTCTGACAGGGCACAACCACCATCAACAGCAGGCCTTGGCTATGGTAAAAGCATGTCTATGCAAACATCATTTTTTGAACTGTCCCTACAGCATATGGATAAAATATCAGTACCATAAACCTTTTAAACCTTATTTGTTCTCCAAGGTGTTTGGGAGATTGATCCCCGCGACCTTACCTTCATCAAGGAGCTGGGTAACGGACAGTTTGGGGTGGTAAAGTACGGGAAGTGGCAAGGTCAGCACGACGTGGCCATCAAAATGATCAGAGAAGGTTCTATGTCAGAGGACGATTTCATAGAAGAGGCTAAAATCATGATGTGAGCAAACGACGTTCTTTCACACATCAGAAGAGCACAACCTCATCTGTTCACAGTCACAGTGGCAAAAAGAGATTCTTGTTACATTCAATGGTTGATGGTAACTCCTGTGTTGTGTGTGGAAAACAGGAAGCTTCGCCACGAGAATCTTGTTCAGCTCTATGGTGTCTGCACCAAACAAAGGCCCATTTACATAGTGACGGAGTTCCTTTCCAACGGATGTCTGTTGACCTACCTGAAGGAGGGCTTGAAGCAACACCCGACCAACATCCAGCTCCTGGAGATGTGCAAGGACGTGTCTGAGGGCATGGCCTACCTGGAATCAAATCAGTACATCCACCGAGACCTGGTGAGAGACAACCGCGATGCAGTAATCTTAGGCATCCCCCGCAATGTTGTAAAAGCATTGATTGGGGTAAGGTTTTCATGACACAAACTGCTTATTTCTTCTGTTTTCCCTCCCAAGGCTGCCAGGAACTGTTTGGTTGATTCCAATGGCACTGTCAAGGTCACTGACTTTGGGTTGTCTAGGTAAAATTGTGCATTTATTAAAAGCTACACATGGGGGCAGGGTGTACCCCATGACAATTAAATGACAATTACACTCGCCCCGTGGTTTCAGATACGTCTTGGATGATGAGTACACAAGCTCGGCAGGTTCCAAGTTTCCTGTTCGCTGGTCACCGCCCGAGGTCCTCCTCTACTGTAAATTCAGCAGCAAGTCAGACATCTGGGCGTATGGTACATAAAGATGCGGTCTGCTGCGTCTCTCGTTTCTGAACAAGTTTGAGTAAACGACATGGGCGACACTATGTATTCATACGGCGTGACGGATATAAATTATTTCCCAGGCGTCCTTATGTGGGAGATATACACTTTGGGAAAACTTCCCTATGAGCGGTTAAACAACCAGGAGATAGTGGAACAGGTGCCCAGGGGCCTGCACCTCTATCGCCCCCAGCTGGCCAACGAGAGGGTCTACAGCATCATGGAGATTTGCTGGATGGATGTGAGTTAGAAAGACGTGCCGCTGTTGTCCTGTAGGTTTAACTTGCTCTCGTGTCATGTAAGAGACTGTGCACTAACATTGAAATGTGTATGCCGGAACATCTCCCAACTTGTTTTCAACTGTTGTTTTCGTAGAAAGCGGAAGAGAGACCCACCTTTCAAGAACTGGCGCTGAACGTTCAGAACCTGCTATATGAGCTCCAGTAGATGTCGTAACGGACAGACGCACGCACGGCTCTTATCACCATTCTGATCCCCTCGAGTATCAGCGGAGCAATGGAGGGAACGGCCCCGGCAAGCGTGTTTGTACAACGCCAGTTTATATGCCGGGCATTCATTAAAGGACAGGTTCACCACTTTTCAAACCAGGCCCGGGTTCCGGTTTGTAACTACAGCTTCTCCCTGTGCCTGAATGCAGGCCGATAGGGCAAACATTTAAGCCTCAACTTAACAACAACAACAACAACAAAACAAGTGGAACACCCTTGAAGAAAAAAGGGGAAGCTCACAATGTTGTCGACGGTCTTTGTGTGTGTGCATACTCAGGGGATTTCCACAAATCCACTCTTTTTGCGAGAGAAAAAAAAACAAAAAAAACAAAAGAAGAGAGACTAGAAACAGGAAGTTGTGCTGGTTCATTGTTTCAACCCAAGAGCCGGGGAAACTGGTTTGGAATGTACTGTGGCCGGTGCGAAAAGCAGCTCAAAATTAATGTGATATTATTGTTAATCTTCGTGACTATAACTTGTGCATAATGTGAGATTCAAGCTTCAGGGCGTAAACGTTTTCCCCACTGGTTTGTTTCTCTTGCGCTGTAAACAGTCCCCAATGACGGGAAGCCTTTTACTATGTCCTGGGTTGAAGGATCTCCAACCTCCCCTTCGACAGATCCTTCGTAATGTCAATGCATTTCTGATGCTATACTGTATATGTAGAATGGATGTTATCTGTTACTTCTGATACGACTTTTACTTATTGATTTAGGGTTGATTCTCACATTACTGGGGCGCTGATTGTTTTAATATTGGACGGTAAATATCCAAATGCAGACATAAAATAAAAAATAAATAAAAAACCCGTTTGCCTGTGTCGTGTTGGGAATCATTCCGCGATGGACATTTAAAAAAAGGAAAGGAAAGGGAAAAAACGGCTGATTTGCTTGTTTGTTGGTTTGTTTTTGTAAAACGAGGTGCGGCGGGGTATCGGGTGCGAGGGCAGTCACTGCCACGGAACGGAGCCATTAAAAAAAAGCCAAGAAGAACACGAGGGAGACGGGGAAAACAAAAGCAAACAAAAAAAACTAAAAAACAAACAAACAAACAAACACACAAACAAAAAAACACGGCGTCGAGTAAGAACGACCCCCCCGCCCCCGGAAGGACCCGAGTTCCGGCGGAGGGTTCGGCGCGGTGCCCTGCGATTGGCCGGAGCCGCTTCCCGCTTCCGGTCGCCGCACGTGAAGGTCAGGAAGCGGCGCCGCCACTCGAGGCTGCACCTGCGAGCGGCCCGCGCGTCTTCGAGCCGTCTCCGCGGCAGCCATGGACGGCCAGGGAGGAGCGGGGGCGGCGGACCCCCAGCTCCAGCACTTCATCGAGATCGAGTCTCAGAAGCAGAGGTTCCAGCAGCTGGTGCATCAGATGACGGAGGTCTGCTGGGTAAGGCGGGGCACCTGCCCGGCGTTAGCCGCGTGGCTAGGCCGAGCCACGCCGGGGAGCTCCCTGCGGACTTTTTTCTTTTTTTTTAACCCATGAAATACAACGAAACACGTGCGAGTTAGTGCGAGTATCTATGTAGTAACACAGCGCTAGTCCAGGCGAGTGCACTCCCAGACTAAGTCAGCTGTTATAATTTGACCCCACTAGTCTGCCTGGCAACAGTAAATAACTTTCCCCAACTGTTTTTGTTGACTGTTGGACCATGGGACGACAGGGGGTCTGGTGTGGATCGACGCGTAACCCCCGCTCGGATTGTGATGACCGCTTTTAACTGTGTTCCTGGGGCACCCCTGTCGCCCCTTTCTTAGGAGAAGTGCATGGACAAACCCGGCCCGAAGCTGGACTCCAGGTCGGAGGCCTGCTTCGTCAACTGTGTGGAACGCTTCATCGACACCAGCCAGTTCATCCTGAACCGGCTGGAGCAGACGCAGAGGGGTAGGGGCTCCTCCTCGGAGTCAATGTCAGACTGACGTCTCGCACGGCGCCGCCGATGGCCTCCGGGTCCCGTGGGAGAACTGTCCAGAACGACGACCTGGAGAAGAAACGTCAAGCGTTACCTTTTGGTTTCCAGTGGCTCAGAACAAGTGCCGCGGATCTTTTCTGGGGGACTTGTACATGTAGTCATGCCACACGTGGAGTCCTTCCACGCTCTGTATGCGGATTGTTTAAGGTCATTTTTAATTGTGGTCGCTTGGGTTTTGAAGATGAAATCCAAGCCACCTCTCGGTATTGATGTAAATCTGCGTTGGACCGACATTGGGATCAGGCCGTAGAGCGGGGCCTACGAGGAGTCAAGGCTGAGCGCTAAACATCTGGAACATTGTGTTCCCCTCTTGTTCTAGACGGCAACTGGCTCACTGCATTCTGCTATGAATCAGGAGGACTACCAGTGTCTTTATTGAAAACAGGCATGCAAAGGAATCAACTGTACATATACAATAAAGAACATGTAGATTAAATGAATCCTTTTCTGGACCATGGCAGTCTGTTTGGTACATCTGGACGCTTGTACGTGTTACACATGTAGGCAACCCAATGGAAAGGCAGTCTCAAGGCTGATAACATTAGACAGAATAATAGAGGTAAATCGGAAACGTGACAAACTTTTCAATGTAACAGACGAGTCATGTTTTAGGAATCTAAAGCCTTGATTGTTTAAGCACATTTGTACAATGAGATTAAAAAAAGGTGCAAAACTAAGCATAGGAAATATCGTAACAAAGCGCAAGTGGGTTAAAGTTTAATGTCAACTCAAAGTGACATGAGATAATTTTAGGATTGGCTTTAAGTAACATACAATTAACTATAATATTGACAATACTGTGGACAAACTTTTCCTCCACTGAAATTATTTTGGTGTACGTCGCAATATAAAATACGCTCCAGTAACATTTGGTGTGCTTATTGCAACTGTATGTTCGAAGTGCTGTTGATTGCATTGTCTCATTGTACGGTCACACCGCCAGCGACGGGGCTGCAGCGTGAAGCCGAGCAGCTCTCGCCTCGTCGCCAGGTCTCTGCCCCCCTGGCTCCTGTGGGCGTGTCGGCTTAAAATCGACAGGCCGTTTGTGGGCGCACCAAACATTTCAAACCCCTTTCCATGTTTAATAATATAAATGATACAGATAGATGGTGCTGCGTTTACTTTTTTTTTTTTTTTTTAAGTAAAATGGGAAGCTGTTAAAAATAACCTCAAAAAACCTTAAAAGTAAAGAACTGTCCTTATTGGAGAAACATAAAATGACATGTTTCTCATCTTATCGATAGTTTAACGGACGTTTTTCATTAAAACAAAAAAAAACAGCCTAATCACGCAGTGGTCCAGACCTCCATTTTCCAAGGACCAGCGCCGTTGAGCGCACATCTTCCCTCCAATTGGCTATCGCTCTGGGCTGCTTCATTTGCATGAAGTTGGGAGTCTCCTCAACTTTCCGTGTCGCCCAACGTAGCCCCGCCCCCTGCAGCCGGGTGAAGCTGAGCTCGGTTTGAAATACGTTGCAGTCTGCAGCTTTGCAGCACACGTGCGCCGGCGGTGGGACCGTACCTTCAAGAACGTAAGGCACAATTTAGGTAAACAACAGTCTAAAGTGGTACATTATGAAGCTGCTGGGCGGTGAAAACCAACTCCCCACGGACAACGGTGACTTGCAAGGCAGTCACAGGGCGTTCCTCCTGCCTGCGCTCTCTGTAGGGCTCTGGTGGGAGGATCCCTTGGAGCCTACATCTCGGGGAGGCTTGGTTTGATCCTTCGCTTGGCTCCCGTGGCCGGACAGCGCCACGTAGGGCTGGTGTCCCCAAGGGGAGCCCTGAGGACCTCTCCTGAGGTACAGCGGGAGGGAATCCCAGGTAAACGTAATGTCCTTGAAGGCGTGGAGGAGAAAGATGCCCAAGATAATGGTGAGGAACCCGCTGATCGTTCCCACCACGCCATCGGTGCTCATTCTCAACCACTCCTTGAAGAGGATGGCGGAGCAGGCCATGACGGAGGTGGTGAAGAACACGTAGTAGATGGGTGTGACTATGGAGGTGTTGAAGATGTCCAGGGCCTTGTTCAGGTAGCTGATCTGGATGCTGATGCAGATCACCAGGCACACGATCAGGGACCAGAACAGCGGTTCCTTCAGCACGGCCGTTCTTACAAACAGCTCCTTGATGCCGATGCCCAGTCCCTTGACGCAGGAGACCGAGAGGGAGCCAATCACGGAGCAGATCAGGATGTAGACCAGAACGTTCTTCTGTCCGTACCGCGGGGCCACGGCAAAAATGAGAACCAGGCTGCTCACCACAATGGACACAGCGAACACAATGAAGCCTAAGAAGGAAGGTACAAGAGTTTAGAACACGTTCCCAGTGTTTATTTGGTATTTTCCCCAAATTCTCTTGATTATCCAGGGCCATAAACAAAGTGCTAACATGACATTTATTTCAACCATATGCGACAGGTAGTATCTGTCAAAAGGCATTTTCCAGATAAAGGACCCAACAAGAAAAAAATCTAGTCTTATCTACAGTACTATAACAGCAAGGCTCCGCAGCCAGTACACTAATCCTCGTACTGTGTATTTTAAGTGTTAGGCTCCGCCCATACCTGGGTCTTTCAGCTTTTCGGCCATGGCGCCGAGCGAGGCCACTTCCTCCTCCTGCGGAGCGTGAATAACCATCACCATAGAGCCGAAGATGCACAGTAAGCAGCCAATCTTACCGTGCACATTCAACCTCTCGTTCAGGAAGTAGGAAGACAGCACAGCACTGGAAGAAAAACAAAAAACAATCCATGAAATTCAGTGTAAAAAATGTTTCATAATCATACACTTCATTTGGAAGAATAAAGTGATTTAACTATTAGTAAATTATAGAAATTAAGCAATATGCAATGAGAAACCAAATGCATACAAAACCACATTAATAAAATAGGTAAAAGACCAATAAGTAACAAAATAGAACTGTGTACTTTCACAAACATTGCAACCACATATTTAGCCCTCAGGACCATGGTTGGGTCAGAACTAAACCTTTGGATAGAAATCCATTATTAATTTGAATCTCATTTCCAATCACTTTTACAAAATGTCTTGACTTAATTTATTCTCAATAAACTCGCGGCATTGTTTCTATTTTAAATTTAAACTGTAGGCGTGACACTGTCCACACGTTTTGTTACGCACAAAACCCCAAATCAACCTTTGTACAAGTTCAGGTTTTCTGTGGGAACAAGATATTAAGTGCTACAGCAATGGAATGTGTATGCAGCAAAGAAATATATATATATTATATACTGTATTTTCTACGGATGTTCAGGTTAATAGTAAACTTTTATTTGATCGAGGGTACTTTTTCTATATCTCATCCCACATGGTCATTCTGTGTGAAAAATGAAACATATCGCATCAGGGTCCAAATGTGAATCTAGTGGTTTCAAGTGCTGTTGCACCATTCTCAGCTCGACGTGTCACACCAAGTGCGACACCTAGAGAAGTGCAAAAAGCCAACGACAACCATTCTCTTCGCACTAAAATCAAAAACACATACCTTACAAGTACACTCATCGCACCAAGAGGAGTGACCAGTGTGGCGGGTGCGAATGCATACGCTGCAAAATTGGCAGCCTCTCCGGCTCCCACTGAAAGTGGTCATCACATACACACATATTAGGGTTACTCTCGTGAAACCCGCCATATGTCGGGAAAAAATTCATACACATTTTTCACAGAGAATGTGAAATAATTTATTAAAATATTAAAGTACAAAATTCCTACCGTATGGCCCACTTAGTTGTTTGTAACTACGATATTATTTTAGTGTTTTATTCCTGTGCTTTTCTAATCCAAAAAACGATAACTGTAACGCATCCAGGTAGAAGCACATTGTCATGATAATGTACCCCCACATGAACGTGACAATGTAGTATCTCGTATTTTTGAAAGAAATATTAATATCATTCATTGGAAACGTGACATTAGGAAGAGTAGTGAGGGAATGTAGTGATGGAGTATCCGGTACATGTTGGCACTGTCATTGTGTGTTTCCCCATTTTTACACTTAATTGAACTCAAGTGTTACGGTTAACACATTTTCTGATCAGAAATGCACAGAGAAAACACAAAAGATAGATAGAAAATAGAATAGTTAAAAACAACTAAGTGGGCCATATAGAAGGCCACACGTTGTGTACTTTAATGTTTAAACTATTTATCTCACATTCTCTGTGAATACAACAATACAATATCAATTCATTTTGTCCATGTTCTATGGCGGCGTCATGAGAACGACCCGTTTCGCATTTATTACTGGGACTGTCGGAGGGGTGGCATAGCTGTGCGCATTGCGGTTATAGAGTTCTGAGGAATTATTCCCCCTCCATCCTACGGGTGCAAATGTGCTCTTTAGAAGAATGCCCCCTTCAAGGACGCGGGGCGGGAGCCGCGTCCACCGAAAAAAGAACACAAACAAAAATACCAATCCCACAAGCAGCTACTTTTCCTCCTTGAAAACAAAGAGCACAATGTTGTAGCGGTGGCTGGTGAGCGGGAGGGAGGGTGTGGGGTGGGGTGGGTTGGGGGCAGATCTGGGACGGCCCCCGGTCCCTGACACATTTGCGGCGGCCGGCGAAAAGGTAATTGAAGATGTGACGATGAGGGGATGTGATGGGGATTGGGATGTGATGGGGATGTGATGGGGATGTGATGGGGATGGGGATGGGGATGTGATGGGGATGTGATGGGGATGTGATGGGGATGGGGATGTGATGGGGATGTGATGGGGATGTGATGGGGATGTGATGGGGATGGGGATGTGATGGGGATGGGGATGTGATGGGGATGGGGATGTGATGGGGATGTGATGGGGATGGGGATGTGATGGGGATGTGATGGGGATGTGATGGGGATGGGGAGACGCCACGTTGAGCACACCACAAACTCACTTGCGATGAGCCCCGCCCACCAGAGCCATTCCTTCAGGTAAGCGTAACCCCCTTGACCTGCGGGGGACACAACAAATAGGCACAGAATTCAGCACCAGCTGTCCCAGCTCGACAAAAAAACTACCTTCGGACATGACGGCAGCATATTTTACAAATCTTTAACTTAAGTAAAACGTGAAAATGCCCCGAAAGTTGTTTGAGAGTTGTTTCCCAAATGTATGTGGTAAACTAAACCAAGACACTTTTTTATTATTATTATTTTTTTACATACCTGTAATAATATCGACTAGTTTTATAGTCAAACTGTTTTACATGGTTTTTTTTATGAATATTATACATAATTTCGATGTGTTATGTGCTGAATAACAACAACGCGCGCCGTACCTGCTCGCATGGAGCCCTTGCTGGCCAGCCTCAACAAGCCTTTCTTCTTCAGGATGAAACTCGCCCCGATGAACACACTGGACCCGGCGGCCAGCGAGAGGCCGACGTAGAAGTCCGTCCGGTTGACGTCCATCTGGGAAGAGGCGTCGCAGGCGGCGGGTGAGCTGTGCCCTCCGACCCGAACCCGGCGCGGATCGCGTGACGGCCTCCCGCCCCTCCGCGCCCCCAAAAACTTCCCCAAACTTTTTACCGACGACTCCGAGGCGAACGCCGTCACGTCACGTCACGTCACGTCACGTCACGTCACGGGAGCGGTCGCACGGCGCTCGGCACTTTAAAGCACGGCTGTCGACCGCCGCCTTCCCGCGG
The DNA here is from genome assembly GCF_960531495.2 of Zeus faber. Taxonomy (NCBI): domain Eukaryota; kingdom Metazoa; phylum Chordata; class Actinopteri; order Zeiformes; family Zeidae; genus Zeus; species Zeus faber. Next base: position 26,667,638 of record NC_137199.1, read on the forward strand.
CTCCGCGCTTCCCGGCGGATGTCAGAGGCCGCGGAGGACCAGCTGCTGCTTCCCACAGGGCGCCCGCCGCGGCATCGCGTTCCACGCCCTGCGGAAGTCAGTGCGTCGCGACCGCAGGACAAAGACCCCACGGGACTCCGCTCCACGGGACTCCGCTCCTCCGCAGGACTCCGCTCCACGGGACTCCGCTCCGCAGGACTCCACTCCGCGGGACGGGGAGACGAGGGCGCGTCCGTGCAGCCACGCAGCCATTTGATTGGCTATACGACTGGGACGTCATCGATACCGGAAGAACGTCTCGATCGATCGATCCACTGATAAACAACAAGCAATAATAAAGTAATGAGAATAAAAGAAAAAATATATAGAAACAACAACAACAACAACAACAACAACAACAACGACAACAAAAAAAAAAGCAATCAAGTCAAACATCATGTTACGCCACTATGTGTGTGGGTTTGCATATGCATTGTGTGTGAGTTAATATTTTCATTTTATTATTATGAATTTCTAATTAATTAATTGAAGTGTTATTTCATCGCACAGTGTTTTAATAAACTAAGTACAATGAAAGTAATCTTCATTATTTTTTCGCCTTAAACTGCCGTTCCACTCCAGCACAGCAGGGGGTGCGCCAACGGGCTGGTTCGCCAACCGCCATTTAAGCAGCAGCGGAAGGGACGTGACGTGTGGTGCTCTCGAGCGGCTCCAGCAGGTCACCGCCGCTGGATCCCCGAACATGAGGATCCCATGTCGCTGCGCCCTGCGACGCCTCGGCGCGGTGGGGGGGTCGCCCGGGGCCTCACCTTCGCCCTCCAGGTGCGTGAGCGCGCAGGGCCCGCACTTCTTCGTCACCGCGCCCGTCTTCTACGCGAACGCCTCCCCTCATTTGGGACACCTGCATTCTGCAGTGACGGCAGACTGCCTGCACAGGTACAAGAGGCTGCGAGGCTTCAACTCGAGGTTTGGGATCGGTGAGTGTCTGCTCGAATGCACTTCATGGGAAACGTGTTGACTTGTTGCACATCCAGCAACAGATAATCATCCTTGTTTTTCCTCCCAGTCAAGGCATGTGAGCTTGGGGTTTCCCCGTTGCCGAAATGACTCCGGGCGCCCCGTCCGCATGTCCGTCCCAATCCCGTCTGCACGTTTCCATTTCAGGAACGGACGAGCACGGTCTGAAAATCCAACAGGCCGCCGACGCCGCAGGAAGGGACCCCCTCGACTTCTGCGCCGACGTGTCGGGGCGTTTCAGGCGCCTGTTTGCCCGCTGCGACATCTCCCACACGGACTACATCCGGACGACGGAGCTGAGGCACCGCCGGGCTGTGGAGCGCTTCTGGACGACGCTGCGGGATCAAGGGCTCGTCTACCGGGGAACCTACGAGGGCTGGTACTCCACGCAGGACGAGAGCTTCCTGGCCCCGTCGCAGGTGGGCGACGCCTTGGACCCGTCGGGGAAGGAGGTCAAGGTCTCCCTGGAGAGCGGTCACAAGGTAACCCGGGAGAGGGGGGCACGCGGCGGTATGAGTCCATTCATTTCTAACCCCGTCACGCCCTCACCAGATTTCTGCCGCAGGTGGAGTGGATGAAAGAGGAGAACTACCTGTTCCGTCTGTCCCAGTTCCAGTCCCGGCTGCTCGACTGGCTGAGAGGGAACCCCGGCGCCGTGCGGCCGGTGCGCTTCTACCAAGCGGTTCTCCAGTGCCTGCAGGAGGACCTTCCTGACCTCTCGGTGTCCAGGCAGAGGAGCCGTCTCCGGTGGGGCATCCCCGTCCCGGGCGACCCCGAGCAAACCATCTACGTGTGGCTGGACGCTCTGGTCAACTACCTCACCGTGGCCGGGTATCCAGACGAGCACGATCGGTGGTGGAGCTCGGCCAACCACGTCATAGGGAAAGATATTTTGAAATTTCACGCCGTCTACTGGCCCGCCTTCCTTCTCGGCGCAGGATTGCCGCTGCCACAGACGATTCACGTCCACTCTCACTGGACGGTGGGGGGTAAGAAGATGTCTAAGAGTCTGGGGAATGTGGTCGATCCCCTCGAGCGCTCGCAGAGGTTCACGACCGATGGCATGAGGTACTTTCTCCTGAGGCAGGGTGTCCCAGACTGCGACTGCGATTACAGCGATGAAAAAGTGGTGAAGGTGCTGAACGCAGAGCTGGCCGACTCCCTGGGCGGACTACTGAACCGCTGCACAGCCCCCTCCCTAAACCCGGACCAGGTTTACCCGTCCTTCTGCTCAGACTCCTTCCCAGCGGGCCAATCTGCCTTGCGCAAGGGCAGGGCTGTTGCAGAAGACTACAACATGCTGAACGCTGTGAGGTGCCTCCCCTCTCTTGTGGAGCAGCACTATGAGAGCCTCCATGTGTACAAGGCTCTGGAGGCCGTCAGTGGCTGCGTGAGGCAGACCAACGGTTTTGTCCAGCGCCATACGCCGTGGAAGCTGGACAGACGGGACGGGGATGACCGGCGCTGGCTGGACACAGTCCTCCACGTTGCTCTGGAATGCCTGAGAATGTATGGCACGCTCCTGCAGCCCGTGGTGCCGGAGATCTCCCACAGGCTTCTGTCCAGGCTGGCAGTCCTGCCAGAGGAGAGGAGCTGGCCTGCGCTCAACTTCCTTCCCAAGTATCATGGAAAGGCTTGTACCTTTGAAGGGAGACCCTTGGGTCCTGAATCTGGGGTTCTCTTTAGTCGCCTGGAAAGCTCCACTGCTGATAATACTAAATCCAAGAAAACTAAAAAGCCTTCAAAACCTACATAAAGGAGGGGGCTCAAAGTATTCATGGTTGTGCAACTATCAATGGAAGCTGTGGTGCTCTCACCGGTTTAAAGATATTTAGGAAATGTTCGACTCTACCAAATATGTTGGATTTCAACTAATGATAAAACTTTTTTTGTATACTTCTGAGTGTGCTCTGGCATCTTTTTTAAATCTTTCATTATAAGCGGGCTTCAATGGTTCGGACTATCTACATTTCCTGAGCCCTTCTGATAAATGAAGGCAATTTCAGTACAATAGTTTTTTGGGTTTAAGCTTTACACTGCGCAAATTTCAGGTGACATAAGCGTTCTCGTCCGGATTTACTGAATAGATAATCTTTCAACAAATCTTCGATTGGTAGTCAATCGATGATGGAATGAGTCCGACCCATCAAATCCGAGGCATAAAAACTGACATGATTTTTTTTAATGAGAAATACACCAAACTGAAAAAAATTGTACAAATTGAAATAAAATAAAAAAATTGCATTATTCTTATAATTTCTGGTACTTTTTTTGTTTTTACATAAACTTTCATTTTTCCCCACAATCCTTTATTTCACAGCACAATCTCTCCATCGTGGTTCAGTTAGTATAGACTGAACGTGATATATTTACTAGTTGTCTCAGTGGTACAGTTGTCGGGTTTTCATTTGTCCTTCATGCCTGAACCTCAGGAGCCCACACCGCTACAAAACACGACGAGCACAATCTTGGGACACATTCTGCAGTTTGGGGGACACTCCTGCACAGCGAGGGCCTCCGCTCTCTGCACCATCAGTAATAAGAACTTGTGCTCTGTCCAGGTTGTGTATCTGGAAAAAGGAAAAATATATATATTTAAATATCTCTCACACACACTCACACACACACACACACTCTCGATCTCATAAGCTTACTTGAGAGTTGCTGTTGGAGTTGCCTGACCAAAGCTGCCGTTTGCTGCTGCTGTTGAGTTTGCTGCATACCCTGTCGTGGGAACTGAAATTAAGACAAATATGATAACGTTAATCAACTTTTATGATTACATTTTAGATTTGAATATGCAGTATCTATTATTTACCAGACAAAAAAATGTGCACAACAACAAAAATAAACCCTTCACCATAGTACTTGATACATTCGCTTTTAGTATTTTTTCCTCACAGAATTAGCACCGTGGAAGATTGTTCATTCCCAGAGAGGAATATAGTTTCCCGTCTTTGGGGAAGGGAAGCCACAGGGCAAGCCCCTAAATCTTGAGTTTTGAATTTTATTTATGATTTCATCATGAGCAGTGGTGAATTTTAGGAGCCATTTGCCACACACACACACACTATAAATCTGCCCCAATTAATTATTTCACATAAAGCTCAAATTCCTGTGTTGGCGACCTACCATGGGTTGCTGGGGGGGCAGGGGCTGCATCCCCAGGGCCTGGTTCTGTGCTTGGCTGGGGGGCTGAGCCGCCGCTACCTGCTGCTGCTGCTGGACCTGCTGCTGCTGAACCTGCTGCTGCTGCTGCTGGGGGGCGACCTGCTGGGGCTGGACCTGCTGCTGCTGCTGGACCTGTTGCTGGACCTGCTGCTGCTGTTGTTGTTGTTGTTGTTGCTGCTGTTGTTGCTGTTGTTGAACTTGTTGGGCCTGTTGTTGTTGCTGTGTGGGCGTCAGAGTAGGAGGAAGATGAATAGTTAATGTTAAGACTCAGTTAAGCAAGGTTAGCTGCCTTGTTCCATAATGGCTCAGACTTCTTATTTCCAGTTGAACCAGAACACAGCCCGAAATTATGAGCCAAGCGCTTTCAGTCAGAACTGGTTTTATGCAGCTGCAACGATTAAGTCTCCAGGGCTTCAATTTTCAAATGCTTTAGCCCAGGGGTTGGCCAGATCAGACAGAACATTTTCACACAGAATTTGTTCACCTATGTATAAACAATGTTAGGAGTAAATAAGAAAGTTGCTATCTGACTTATAAATGGGTAAAGTTATTACGGGTTCAAATTTATATGAAATTAAAAAATAAAGACTCTCCAAGAATTTGTTACTGTTACCAGCATTTTCAGTCTTGTGAGACTGCAAATGCTGTAATAGTAATGTAATGATAAAATAAACACCAAACAATGTGTCAACCACCACAGGTGCCGCAGCAACATACTCTGAGTGCTTGTTGTCTGAGGTACTGCTGCTGCTGTGCTTGTTGCTGCTGTTGCTGTTGTTGTTGTTGCTGCTGTTGTTGTTGTTGCTGCTGCTGCTGCTGCTGTTGCTGCTGCTGTTGCTGTTGTTGCTGCTGCTGCTGCTGCTGCTGTTGCTGCTGCTGCTGCTGCTGCTGCTGCTGCTGCTGCTGCTGCTCTGCCAGCATCTGATTGGGCCTCATACCCGGGTGGACCCCCTGGCCTGGCATGTGGCCCAGACCGTGGATGATGGGATTCTGTTGGAGGGGCTGGTGGGGGAACCTGCAGGTTTACATGGAGGTAGAGAGAAAGAGGTTTAAGATTTTCAAGATTTAGACTTTCAGTCCAGGACTTGTTAAATCTACTGCATCAGAAATGGCAGCCAATCTGGCCGCTGTGCTGACCTCTGCGCGTTCTGCATGTTGTGTGCGTAGCCCGGGGCTTGCTGGTGGACATAGCCACTGGGTCGCTGCTGCATCTGCCTCAGCGGGTCCACAACGGCCGGGTTCGATCCAGGGTGGGAGCCCTGGAAGTTGGGGTTTCCGTAGGAGGTGGGGACGATACCACCGCCTTGGGGCGGGTGCTGCTGCATCCCCATGTGGGAGCCATAGGTGGTATAGCCCTGAGATATGTTCTGAGAGGAAGCATGTTCAGAGGACAGCGTTAGTGAGTTCAACGGGAGACCATCGTCGATATTTTGACGGTGCTTGAAACAGCGACGGACGCACGTTCTTCAACCAGTTCAAGAAAAGATCACCTGAGATGGCTGCATTGAGGTGTATGGTTGGTTGGGCGTCATCTGTCTCATCTGCTGCCCCATGATGCTCTGATTCTGCTGACAAGGGAGAAAATGTGTAAAACACCTGCATGCTGCTTGTCCTCCACTGGGAGGAAAATACTGATGCTTCTTTATTAAGACAAATCCTCCACACATGAAACAAAAACAACCTCACGGATCACACTAGAAACACGGAATGTCTATTTGGTTAAAAACAAATGCAATTTCAGACACAGCTCAATAGCTCCCCCTCCTGGTCAAGTCTACACAATGCAGACTGACTCACCAGTCTGACCTGAAGCTGCTGGCGCAGGATCTGGCCCTGGGGAATGGTGGGCTGGGGCTTGTAACCCATTGGGTATTGCTTGTCCAGCCCCATCATGCCCGGCATGTTGCCCTGAATGCCGGGCATCATGCCGGGGTAGTTGGGCCGCGTGGGCATCATTTTGTTCATCTGGGTGTTCCGGGGAGGTCTGTATGGAGATTCCAAACCAGGACCTCCTGCACCACGGGAGAAAGAACAAGAGTAATTTTGTCAGAGACACTATTATTGTAGGAGGAGGCAAAGCAGTGTATAGCTTTAAATGGGGAAAATCTATTCTGCTCAGGATGGCCGTACCGAAATCCTAAAACAGGGATGGGCAAAACTGATCACTACAGCTTTCTGTTATACATCATAAACAAAATCCGCTAATAATGGTTTCAGGTTCTAGATCGCCTTGTCTCAATGCCATCTAAATATCAATTGTGAATGCCGATATCTATGGTAAGGGATACTAGGAATTGTATTGTAAATATTTTTTTAAACTGCCACTTTATAAGAAACAGCCTGTCAGTATATTTGCATTATGCATGTGCTCCTCTATATGTGTACTCTATTAGTTCCTCAATCCAACAATTAAACACGAGAAGGAAAATGATGGTAATCGCAGTTGCTGAAGAATGTCGTTGTGATTGCCCCATTGAACAACATATTACAGCTTGCAGCTTTAATTTATAAGATTCTGATGCCAATCACTCGGGTTGACTCCCAATGATTTAAAAAATAGGGTTGAGGTAAAAAAGATATCTGGACTTATCGGTGATGAGGAAGGTGCTATAGAAACTGACCTGGTGGGAGGGGCTGATTCTGGGCGTAGATGCCTATCGGCTGCTGGCCGTAGCCGATCCTGCCGTATGGGTGGTTCTGCTGCCCCATCATCAGGTCGGGCGGCATGGCAGTGCTGTACGGCACTCCGCTGGGAGTGCGATTCACAAAGTCCTAATTCGGAGAGGAAAAAAAACACAACATATGAGAAACCGCAAACAATCTCGCCTATTCCTAACTATTATTAGAAATATATAGAATATATATATATATGTTCAATATATATGATACAGAAAAATATCATATGTGATATTTTATTTATTTCATTTTCCCCACATAAGGAATGATATTTGGATTTCCCCTTCAAATTTAGATCAAGCAAGTTCCACAAGCTAAAACAGATTATGTAAAGACCACACCACTGACCTCAGTCTTGGTGGAGGGAGTCTTCTTCTTCTTATTGGATTTCTTCTTGTTGGAGTCCGAGGGCGCGTTGGGCACGTTCTTCTCGGGTTTGACCGCCTCCACCATCTTCTTCTCAGGCTCCTGGGAGACGGGCGTGGGGGGCTCCTCCTCCTCAGGGGGCAGCGGCAGCGGCTCCAGGTAGTAGCTGCGAGGTTTGGGCTTCAGGTGCGTGTGGTAGAGTAGGAAGCGCTGCTGCTCCTCGAACTTGGTGACCTTGCGGTCGACGCGTACCGTGCCGAACCAGCCCCACGAGAGGGGGGCCGAGTGTTTGAGGCCCTCAAAGACGTCCCACGGAGAGATCTTCTGCTTGGTCGAGACTTGGAGACCCTGGCGGGGAAGGAGGGCGGAATGAGAACAGAAACGAGAATGTTTTATTGTGAAATACGGCCTTAGATGATCAAGGGAAACGACCGTGTGTGCACGCATACCTCCTTCTCGAAGCCAGCGATCTTGTTGCCCTTGGTGTCTATCAGCGAGCCCTGCGGTTCACAGGTGATAACATCACGGGTCTGCTTGGGAAGCGGCAGAAGCTGGCGAACCTTCTCCAAACTCTCTGACTGCCGGTCACCGAGCTCTTTCTGCGGAGACCCGAGAAAAAAAGACAGAATACGCGCGTTTGCTATCGAGCCTTGAAATAATGGTCGCTGGGAGTGGTTGGGAGTCAGCTCGCCTGATATTTCTCACCCTGAGCTTCTTGACCAGATTCATGTAGGCCCTCTTGTTCTCCTCCATGCTGCCCTGAGAGATGCTGGACATGTCGGCAGCCAGCGTGCCGTTGATCAGCACACTGAGCATGTCCAACACAGTGGTGAACAGCTCGCTGTTATAAGAGAGAAAACATAACCAACAGTTAACGTGATGGCTCATGTGGTGGAGGGGAATGAATGCATTATCACTATCATCGAGTTGAAAGCGCACACTTGGTTGATTCTATTTGGTTCTATATCCATGATAATTAACGGAAAAGAGTGGCTTTCCATTCTTCTGACCGACACTCACTTGTTAGACTGCATGTCCACCGTGCCGCTGCTGATGATGTCTAGGAGAAGAACGGCCCATTCGGTGGTCTGCTGGGTGCTGCGCTGTACCGTGTCAAACATCCCACCCACCTGGAGAACCGAAAATAACTCTTGTTCTTACCGAATGTGTTCTAATTTTCTCAAGACATATTTCTCTTGCGGGGTCATGTGACCGAACCTGCCAGCCTCCTACCAGATTGAGCCGTAGTTTGAGCGCCTCGTGCATCATCTGCTTGGCCTTGCAGTCGTCCTGGTACTGGTCCTCCCTCCAGTTGGTGACGATCTGCTGAACCTGACTGTAGAGGGACGTGAGCAGACCCTCCCTCTGCTCGTCCTGGCCCTTCAGACAGGTCAGCACCAGCGACAGGAACGGCTGCTGGCTCAGCAGGGACATGCTGAGACAAACACAGATAACGGGGGAGTTTATGCACGAGAGTTAAAGAATGGATGGAAGAACGTAAAAAGTCAAGTCATGGTGAGTGGCTTTTTTAGGTTTTGTAGCTTAGCCTTGTGATGCAAAATCCCAAAATGACCAAGATCTATATAAAAGATGAAAACTATTACATTTTGACACCCAACCAACAGACCTCTTCTGTTTCTGCCGGTCCCTCTCCTTGCGGGAGGAGGAGCCCAGATGCTGGCCCTTCTCTAGCTCCTCTCCGGCGGCCTTCAGCACGTGGCCCTGGACAGACGTGGGAAGCTTGGCGATCAGCGGAGCCACCAGCCACACCCCCGACCGTTCCGACGAGCTGGATGTAGATGTTGGCAGCCAAACATGCTGAGGTTAAATCAGAAGACTATGTACACCAAGTATGTTTTCACATACGTAAATTATTAACATGAAATGAGATAGACAAATAGGGTAAAACAAAACAAAAATAATTATTATGCATCAACACAGACACACCTCAAGATGGGTTTCATCTTGCTAGCGTTGTTATTGTTGTTGTTGGAGGCGGAGCCCCCTGGGGCAGTGGTCCCGTTTCCTGATGGGTTCGTGGAGTTCATCTCGGCCGATTTCTGAAACACCTCAATAGTAGCCTTGGCGATGTTCTCTAGCAGAGAGTAGAGCTCCTGGGGTAGAAACACACCACAGAATAAATTATTAGACAGCATCTTAAGACACAAAGGCATTTTTCATTTAACACGAATAAGAAGCATGGCCACCACCATTTAATTATGCCAATATTGACATCCCTGCAGTGGATCATCTGATTTCACAGATTTATTCTTTGCTCCATTCATCAGCAAAACCAGCTGGTGCGTTCTTCCCCTGAAGTTAAAACTTGGACACTTGTGGGTCCCTGGCACATGACAAAAAAACTCTTGTTTCCAAACTGTTATTTGATCCAGTCAGACAGATGCAGCTTACATTGTTGGTGCTCTGCTTGATCATCAGCTGCAGCTCCAGGGACGACTGCCTCATCGTCCATTGATCCATGTTCTGTGATGAATAAGGGCAGAACTACTTTCAGAGACATATGTAATCATGTGTGTGTGTGTGTGTGTGTTTGTGTTTCCAATAACAAAGAGTCTTCTTGTGATTGTTCGGAACAAAAATGCTGTTGTTTTTGCAGCAGCTTTCCTCAAAGTTCTGCATTTTTTGCAGTAAAGTTGAAGGGATTTTCTGAATTGCAAAGGCTCAAAAATATTGCAGAGGATTCCTTGAATTTGCATTAATTATTATGCCCACAAAATCGTGATTTCCTTAAGGGACTGAAAAGCAGCAAAAAGCTCTCTCTTAATTTTCATGCAGTTTTTAAGGGGCTGGTAGAGCTGTTCCTCATCCAGCCACGAGATAGCAGCAGTACTTCACCATCACAACAAAAATCTCTATTACAAACATCAATTTTTTTAAAGCACATCGTCAGGATAGATCAAGGCCTACCTGCACTAAAAGATATGTAAATATTCACAATATTTGTTATTATATTATTGTTATTATCTATTTAATTTTATATTCCTAGTTGCAGGCAACGCCTACGAGCCAGAAATTAATGAGGGTTACCAGAAGGAGGGGGAAAGAAATAATCTGCTCGAGAACATCACACACTTCTACGTTGACATTGAAACTTTTTGCTGGTGAAAGGTTTGGGAGTGGACCGCCGACCTGCAGGATGCGTTTGATGCGCTGCCTCTGGGGGTTGTCGCCATCGTCGCTGTCCAGCTGGCGGTGCGGGTAGCAAATGAGCTGCAGGAGCCTCTGGGCCTGGATGTTGACCAGCACCGGGTCCTGTAGAGCACTGCTGTCCTCAGAGAGCGACTTCAGACAGCGCTCCCCCACCCATTCCTGGATGACGGCCAAAGGTACGATCAGTCATTGTCGAATTCGGCCCGCCACGTAATTTTAGGAAGGCATATAATTGTCTGAAAATAAAAGTCTATGCTGCTTTACAGCGTACAGTGACCATAAACTACATCTCCCACCATGCACACCGATTTTGTGAACCGTGAAATGACAGCACCCTGCCGCTAGATTGCAGTGTTTCCATATCGGCATTTAACTAAAGCGGTTTTCGAACAAGTGATGGGAGTTGAAAAAGATCTACAAATAATCCCAAAATGTCCAACGAGAGAAAAATTGATGCAGAGGGAAGGCAATTTTAATAAAAGATGGGAAAGTGAATACATGTTTGTGCTTCAAGGAGAAAAAATGGTATGTCCGCTGCGTTACGAGGCAGTGTCGGTGATGAAGGAACACAATTTACGTCCGCATTTTGACACCAAACACGGAGCCAAGTAGGCTCAATTTAGCCTCCAAGAAAAACATCAAATTGTCCAAAAATTAAAAGGCAGATTGCAATCGCAGCAGAATGTGTTTACAAAAGCTACAGCCAAAAAAGGATGCCGTAGTGAAAGCTAGCTTTATCCCGGCTGAAGAAATCACCCGAGCTTCCAAGTGTTTCTCAGAGGGTGCATTTTTGAAGCAGTGTGGGCTCAAAGTATGTGAGCAGGTGTGCCCCGACCAGAAACAGACTTTTAAAAACGTCAGTATGTCAAGAAACACCATCGCAGACCAAGTTAAGGAACTAGCAGGCAACCCGACAACACAGCTGGCCGAAGAGACACACAGTTCTCTGGCTTTTTCATTAAGCTGTAGATGAAAGCACAGACAACACGGATAAAGCGCATCTGTCCATTTTTTTAGGGGCGTGAAGGCAGACTTCACTGTCAGTGAGGGGCTCTTGGATATAGCGGCCGTGCATTGGACGACGAAGGGGAGGGACATTTTTGATGCGGTGGAGAGGTCTGTAAGTAAAACTAAATTACCCTGGGAAAAGTTGGTGGTGCTGACTAATGTTTACTGTCACTATCAAAACCATCTCTCATTAGTTGGATGTAAGCCCTCTGTAAGGCTGTCTGCAGACATTTGTTTTTGTAAAATGCCACATCTGTCACACATGTTCTTAGCAGCTCACAATTATTTGTTGTACCGTAGTTCTGCCCGTCTCAACTATGACAAAAAATGTTTTGAACAAAGTCGATGTAATAACTTGTGTTTGATGATATTTGTCTTCGTTATTCACTTAAGTTTGATCTGTAATTGGTGAAGTAATGTGGGTTTCTTAATCTGATAAAGGGAAGGGATTTATGTATGTTATAATAACACAGAGCAATGTGCTTACATATATTTCTTCATTTATGTAAATGCATGTACAATACTTGTACACTTGAATAAATAATAATCAAATGCAGAGACAGTTATTGAGCAATATGTTAAGGAGTAGTTACATTCATACAGTCTTACAGTTACGACCGGCCCTTTTAGGGCAACCATAATGCTGATGTGTCCCGGGGTGAAAATGAGTTTGACACCCCTGAGTTAGAGGAACACGTTTCCACGAACAGTGGAAAGATCTCCTTTTGTTTTTTTGTTTTTGTCCTTTAAATAAAACAATAACAAAAACACAGCACTGTCTCTCTACCTTCCCTTCCATGTTCATTATAGCTTATTCCTGTGCAGGTGTGTGGGTAAAAAGGCAGGGAGACACTGCGAATGGGATGCTGGCCTGTTGCAGGATCACACACCATTCACATCTCAGTTTGGTAGAGCTGGATATTGGGCAGGATCTCACGATTCCATTTCGAGGGGGTCACGATTCGATCTAATATTTATGAAATGGGTCAAGATACAAATCTATATAGACAGAATTGCTACCAACTTTACATTACATTACTGATGTCACATACATCAGAAATAACTATAAAAAAAAATAAAAATAAAAATCAATAAAAAAAATCAATAAAAAACAAGCTTTAGGTCAGAATTTAGCTCATAATCAAGCCTCCAAACTCATGAGTTATGCAGAGCAGGCATTCGGGAGCTGGGTGTTGATAAAAACAGAACTTCAAGGGGTCACTTCACCTCTTTCACAGGACCAGAACACCACATGCCAGAACGTTCTGAGGGGGATCCGTTTTTTTTTTAAGTCCCCCGAGAACAGAGGCCAGAGCGGCCATCTGGACTACTGGCAAACACTCTTGCACATTTGGGCTCCCGTTTGACATAAGCGAAAACTGCCACCGGAAGCCATTTCACCCTCATTTCCCTATGTGTGAGTCAGAAAAGTTAGATTAAAGAGTTCGGTTTAAATTTGTCAAAAAATGATATTAAAGAGATCAATAAGAGAGTCCTATTGTTTGTACTCCGGTTTCCTGCAGGTAAGGTAAGAGTGAAAAGTAATAGTTTTTAAGACCTTTTTAAAGGGTCAAACAGGGCAGGTGATGAACTACATGATTCTATGAATTGTTATAAGAACAATTTCACAATTTCAAAGCTAAGTGATAAGGTACTGGAATAAATCCAACCTCTCTACAGGTAAGTATATAGTATATATAAGTATAAAGTGAGTTGGGTACATCAACTGTAGAACGGGGCCCAGTTGATCAAAACGTTTAATCTGGATCAGAATGATCCTGATTTGGCAATCCCATGTTTTGCTATCCAGGATCAGGTAATCCACCTTACTTGTGTGTTGTTTTTTCAAAGCAACATTTGATTGGATCATCCTGATCCAGATTCAGACTTTTCAAGATTACCAGATCCTGATTAACGGTGCTTTAAGCCTCATAGCCCCACATTGAGAACTAAATAAAAAAATTATACAAATTCTCATATTTTGGTCAACCTTATTAGGGGTCCAGCCCACAGGGGTAATATCAGAAATGGTCACTCTGATGCAGAGGAACTTGGATACTAACTTATTTTGACACCATACAATCAATCATGAAATGTTTATTTTGAAATGAAGACCTCATAAATACAAGGTTGAGAATCCTTAATAACTTTTAAGGCCTAAAATTTGTAAAAATAATTTTAGGACATAGGACTTTTAAAAAGGACCTGCAGGCACCCTGTTAGTTGAAAGAAAAGTTGGACACCAGGGTGGCTTTCACGGAAGACTAAGTTAGTGATCACTTTGATTGTGACGACTGGCACGCTCACCTGCTGGCAAATGCTCTTCAGCACGTATTTAGCGTACACATCCAGGCTGGCCGTTTCAATTGAGACAGTGCGCCCCCCAGATACGTCGTCATGGCCCGCGGGATGAGAGAGTCCCGAGCCCCTCAGCTCTGCATCACCTTTAAAAAAAAAAGTATATTCATAATGATATTAATAATAGATAGCGAGGGGAATTAAAGAATGTATAATCGATAAGCCTTAAACTCTTTTCATATACATGATCTGGTGAATGTTGGAGGTAATTTCTAAAAGGACCACACACAAGAATGTCTGTGGGCTTATAAAGTAATTAAAAGCAGGCTAAGCACTGGGGTTTCACACCAAGGGGTATATATATTTTAATCCCATCTCAATTCTAGTTCATATCTTTTTTTCTTCTCCCCCAACACTCAGATGATTAAACCTGAAAAGGGGACGGATAGGACAGCTCGATCAAGGTCAAATTAGAAATATAGTAAAATATAGTAGTGAAACTAGAAACGTCCTTACCAAGCATGAAGACGGCCTTGAGGACAGCAAACACTGCTCCCACAACTATGCTGTTTTGAGAAGCAGCAAGGAGATGACGATCACATGAAGACCGGATCCCAACTGAGGATTTATCTGTTTTAAAAAATGTGATGTGACAAGCTCAAATGATTATATGGTCACTACTGGAACACAGGACACAATACAGCGTCACATATAGGAGGGTTGGTGGCTGCACTGGCTACCTGGCTTCCCATCCTGTGGGACCGGATTGCGCTGGGGCGTCTTGAACAGGTGCAGCAGGATCCTGCAGGTGAGTCTGGCACCGGGTTCAGAGTCCTGCTCACTGCAAGCTGGGGAGGGTAGGATATGCATGAGAACAATGGCTCTCAACAGGTTCCAGGGAGTCCCCAGCAATATTTTAACATTACAAACATTAGAGAATGTACAATTATGACTGTTTTGATCGTTGTAATCACTGTGATCTCCATAACTTTATTATATACACAGGTATTCAGGATGGACCGTACTGACCCAAATATAAGATGGCCCTGAAAGACAAGCCCCCCTTTTTCAAGACCCCTTTTTGTAAAAATACTTTTTGAAGACCAAATCTTGTTTTATTAAAGAAAATAATTTTATTTTAAAATAATGATAAGGCAGCATGCAGTCAATACGGAATGTGCGAAGATTGATTGCGTCTGAGTCGGTCACACTATGGCGAGTGCAAATGAGGCTGACACACCGAGCTAGAAGACCCGCCTGCTTCTTTTAAATCAGCTGCGTGGGAAAATTCCGGGTTCACATTGAACTACAACAGCAGTGGTGGATTGGAGGGGGACTGTGTGTCAGCATTGTTCGACAGTTGTAGGGTACTGTATATGTGCGTAAATGAAGTGAAACACTCCTGCTAATGCACAAGTTTAATTTTTTATTATTGTACCGTATATTGACCTTTAAAAGTCTAGACCCTGAATATAAGACGACCCCACCTTTCCAGACGCATTTCCAGGAAAAAAAAAAACGCTTCTTATATTCGGGTCAATACTGTAATATCTAACAATAACATGCTTGTTCTCAGATTGTGCTCCCAGAGACATAATCGTATCAAATGGGATTCGTGACCTAAAGCCTATTAAATTGAGGGCCCATGAAAATGGCTGAGAATCAATAGATTAGAATGTTAGATCTATTAAAAAAACAAACAAAAAAAAACAAAAAACCTGCGCATAACACATAACTGAGCTACACATTTTTACACTGAGGCTACATAATCCAGAAACGAATTTTAAAGCCTGTCCTAGATAGACATCCAATCAGCTGAAATGAAGTGGCGTTTTCATAGCGCCGTTGTGAAAGAGGGCATTAGAACAAAGCAGCAGAAGATTGCCGTCGGCATTTGGCATGGCATAGTAGGCCGATGAAACGACAGCATGCCTGAATGGGGCTTTATCTTCGAGCTGGGAGAAACAGAGTAACGGTTGCGAGAGAGAAAAGAGAGAGGGCGGCAGCTCTCTCTGGCCAGTGCACAAAGTAAACATGGACTCGATGGACCGACATCAAACGCCACGTTCGAGGGGTAATGTATTATAAAGCTCGGTGTTGCCGAGCAGACAGGCTGCAATACACCGCAAACCCAGTTCCAACAGACCCGATGGCTACGATATTAAATATAGACGCTTTGAAGGAGGTCTGGATATGAAGAGAAGAAAATCACATTTCTTATAAAGTCATTACAGGCAAGGGTTTTAAGGGGGGGGAAACAAGCTGTGGTAAACTATAAAGAGAACAGTGTGAGAACTTGCAGACCTGCCAACCCTGGGAAAATATTTTGAGTACTACAATAGTGTCACAGGGAGTCTCCGTAGCCTTTGAGTTACTGCAGATAGATGACTCCATCAGTAGTTTCCCTCTGTAGCCGCCTGGTAACGAGGCTAATCACATCGTATGCGAGCTGAGTGTACGCTCAGCTATGGATTTCAAATTTTTTGAAAGTCTGATCTGCCGATTTCGGCTCATTGTATGTTCATAATGTTACCAAGTTTCAATATAATACGATCTGTAACGCTCACTGATTTTTAGTAGGACACAACATATGACTAACATGGAAATTTCCAGTTCAAACTTCAACTGAGTCTCTTTCACATTTAAGTGTAAATATACCTTTCTATTATATTTATATGGTACTTACAATCCAAAATAAATTGCAAAGATTGTGAAAAATAAAATAAAAATAGATTAAAAAAAACAACCTACACACACACACACACACACACACACACACACACACACACACACACACACACACACACACACACACACACACACACACACACACACACACACACACACACACACACACACACCCTGGAATTTTAACTGCAATTGCCAACAGCACACATTGAACACTGGGGTTTTCTGGTGAGGCGGGGCACTGGTGGGTTGGCGTGGGGGTGTTTTTGGCCGGGGGGCAACCAGGTACCAGCCGGGTTCGTGTCTTGGCGGCTTGCGCCTGGTGGTTTCTGGCATGCTGCGATCAGGCTGTGGGCCTTTGCTCCTGCTGCGTGGCTTCTCTGCAGCGGGTGCCCCGGGTGGTGGAAGGCCCACATATCTGCCAGCCTGCTAGCGTCAGCGAGGGGGGCTGACATCCATGTGCCCTGTGCTGAGCACACTCCGTGGATGGGTGCTCGCGGCTGGATGGGGCGGGCCTCGCCCTTGCGTGCTGCGCGGGTGGGCATGGGGGCACTGCTGGCTCACCTGTGGGGCGGGCAATTCGGGCAGGGTGTGGGACCTTCCGCGCCTGTGGCTGTGTCTTGTGCCTGCACATGGGGGTGGGTTGTTTGCAAGGCGGAGTGCTCAGGTCTTTCCTGCAGCTGTGGGGTGTCTGTATGGCCGTGGGTCTCATGGGGGGCTTCGGGGGCTTTTTCGCTGCTTGGAGGCGCAACGATATAATACCGACCTTATACTCCAGAACCAATTGGGACAAGTCCTGTTCCACCGGTCACCGGTGGACACTTCACTCACACATACAGGCGGTCTCATCACAGGCACACACACACACACACACACACACACACACACACCACCAGCACCAGCTTTGAACACACCCCAACACCCTCCTGGTTACATTCCTCAACTTTCCTCACTCATTTACTGCCATAACCATGACAGGAAGAGGCCAGGTTCCCAATTGCTGTTCCAGTTTTCCTGGACTTAATTAACTGTTTTGGTCTTAAGTTTATGTTTTTCCATGTAGATGTTGTTGTTTGTTTCTATGTTTATGTTTTTCCATGTACATGTTGTTGTTCGTTTCTGTTTGTTTTTCCATGTACATGTTGTTTGTTTCTATGTTTATGTTTTTCCATGTACATGTTGTTTGTTTCTATGTTTACTTTTCTCACCTGTGATGATTCTCCCCCTCTTGGAGGTGTGATTAGTTGTTTATTGACCAAAACATAATAAGATGGTTCTCCAAAGAGGGGGATTGGAGGTGGTTCTGTGTAATAAAAAACTGTGCTCTTGTCATCCTACAGGTCGTCCACAGGACAGAGTTATTGCAGAAGTTCTTGATGATTATAGAATGAATAAAGAGTTGCATTGCAGGTTGAGAAGTTGAACTCCACTTGCAGACTAACTCTGTCCTTGATACAATGGCATACAAATACTCTGTGTTGTATGCCCAGCATGCTGACAGCACTGGTTAAAAAAAAAAAGAAAAAGAAAAAAGAAGAAGAATCTGATATATCTGACACTGATCGGCTGACCACCAGTTATGGCTGATCAAGCTGAAAACCAATCGGTGCATCTCACGTTTTATATGTTAACATTACGGTCACATTGTGCTTGCTTATTACTCCCCCACTTCCCATTTTACCTCACCAATGCAGCGTTACACCTCGGTGGATAAAGAAAGTCCCGCTGTGCTGTGTATCAGTGGATGTTGAGTGAGTGAGAGGAGAGGGAGGGGTTATAGAACCATAGAACCACAAGCACATAGTGTGCATAGTGTGGAGTGGCGATAGTGGCGCCGCCCCTAGCGGTCGCCTGCGCCGGCGCTCCGGTTGACGACACCGTGGTCGTGGGCCTGATCACCGACTGCGATGAGAAGGCCTACCGCGAGGAGGTGGCTGACCTGTCACTCTGGTGCCAGGACAACAGCCTCCACCTGAACGTCAGCAAAACCAAGGAGCTGATTGTGGACTTTAGGCGTGGATCACAATCGAGGACGCACGCGCCCTTGTGGATTAATGGGACTTCTGTCGATAGGGTGAGCAGCTTCAGATATCTGGGAGTCCACATCACAGAGGACTTAACATGGACTGTTCATACAGACACTCTGGTGAGAAAGGCGAGGCAGCGTCTCTACCACCTCAGGCAGCTGAGGAAATTCCGGGTCTCGGTGAGGATCCTCAAGTCCTTCTACTCTGGAGCAGTGGAGAGCATCCTGACAGGCAACATCACTGCCTGGTTTGGGAACTGTACTGCCCAGGACAGGCGGGCCCTGCAGAGGGTGGTGCGTTCAGCTGAACGTACCACTGGAACTACCCTCCCCCCCTTGCAGGAGTTATACACCAGGAGGTGTAGTAGCAGAGCCCGTAGGATCATGAAGGATCCTCATCACCCCAACAACGGACTGTTTCAGCTGCTGCGGTCAGGCAAGCGCCTCCGCAGTCATGCAGAGAGAACAGAGAGACTGAGACGGAGTTTCTTCCCTCAAGCCATCAGAACTGTAAACGCTGACCTCACCAGGGGTCCTAACTGAGCCATGCACTAGGCTCCACTACCTACTGTACTGTATGTAGCATACTGTACCGCATACTGTATCACTGTTCAGGGTTGTTCGTGATGCCGTATTGCTGCGCCGTACTGTTGTATACTGTGCTGTATTATCCCAAACACTACCTCACACTATTCACATTCACATGCCACTTTAATTCACATGCCACTTTAAATGCACATGTCTGTATATACATAGCCATATTCCTTCAACCTATTCCATTTTATTTCAATTTATTTTTTATTGTATTTTATTCTATATATTTTTTATCTTATTCTATAAGTATTCCACTTACTGTATTACGTTTTAGGAGTCAGTTAGATTAGAATTAGATTCCTATTAGAAAGGAATTTTCTACTTTTTATTTTATTTTATTTTTGTACTTTTTCCTAGGACTTATTGTGTGCTATCACCGGGTGCGTTGCATTACATTTCACTGCATATATGTATGGAAGTATGTATATGTATGTGACAAATAAAAATCTTGAATCTTGAATCTTGAACAAGGTCATAGCATCTGGTTCAATCCGAGGGATGTAATTTGTTTCCGTAATTGAATAACAATAAATATATACTGTATATATAAATATATACTGTGTTTCATCTCTAAAATGAAATCACTGATCAGGTTTTCTTACCTGCATTAAGGAGGGAGGGGATGGCGACACAGCGAACCAGGTCCTCGAGAAGCAGGCACTGTCGAGCGATGAGGATGGCCACGAAGGTCGCCAGAGAATCATGGAAGGACAAGTCACTCACCTGAGGGAGAGAACATTGAATAGTAAAAACAATAGAAAGTACTTCTATAGAATTTAGGGCCGTTTTGCTTTGAATGTGAGATAAATTGTAATTAATATTTCACATCTTCAAATTCCAGAAATACATGCTGTTGCAATTCCCACAGCTGCAGAGTAGCTGCAAAAGGCAGCATGCGTGCTTAGAGTTATCAAAATGAATAACACGTTATATTTTTAAATTGATTCCCTAACGCATTAACTTTAACGGCTCTTATATAATAATAATAAAAAATAATAATCATCACATGCTGTGCGAAGAGGGAATATCTCCAAGATTAGAACATGAGTGAACATCAGAATCCCAAGTCACAGAGCTGTCAGGTGGGAAGCGTAACAAAAAGGGCATTGTCATTGACATTAACAGGCATTTAGCAGACCCTGCTACCCCGAAACATTATTGAAATTTTGTCTTTTTGGCGACAGCATAATACCCTGAGAATGGTAGACCGTTAGTGCAAAGAAAACAATGGCAAGGATCAAATTAATACACCAAGACTGTTATTATACAGTCAAGGAGTGTAATGTAATCAGGATTGTTTGGGACACTTGCATCCACATTGCAGAGCAGGTCGTTGAAGCCACAGTTGCCGTTGTTAGAGGAGCAGCACAGGGCCTTGAGAATGCCGAGCCACTCAGCGCTGAGAGAGCGACAGTAAGCCGTCAACTCCGCACACAGGATCCCAATGTCATTCACCCTGGAGACAAGAGGTGAGAAGTGATGCTTAAGTTATAGTCAAAGTTTATAGCTTATTTATTGCATAAAAAAACAAACAAACAGGATAGACAGTTAGAAAAAGTAGAATAAAAGAACATTGGAAACAAAATGTGCTGTAGAGACAAAAAATATCCAAGCAGCTTATCAAGTGGCTCTCCCATGGAATCACCAAAAAGAAATAAAATAAAATAAATCATAATTGAGCAAAGAACGTACCTCTCAGGATCACGGTGGTCCACGCAGACATCCATGAGCACGTTGCATACAAAGCTGTAGCGGTTGGCCGGGCTGTCGTTGAGCCTCTTTCCCACAATGGAGTGGTTGAAGTTGTGAGCTGAAGGGTTGGCGATGGCCTCCATCATGAACACGGGATCCCACAGCATGTTGGAGTCCGACGGGTCGATGTTGCAGTAGATGGAGTTCTTCACCTTAGAGCAGAACTCGCTGGGAGTGCCCATGGGAAAAGAGAGGCAGGTTCTGAGGGCAATTTATCAAGAGAGAAGGGCAGGTGTTCTGTACTTGTTTGGAGTGTCGAGGGGCCCAACATGTGTTGCTATTTATCACGATACGAAAAAGTGCAGTGTACACACTGCAAAGACGTGCAGGGTTTCCCCCAGTGCATTGCAAGCCCGGCGGCCTGCCGCACACACACACACACACACACACACACACACACACACACACACACACACACACACACACACACACACACACACACACACACACACACACACACACACACACCGTGAATAGCCCTTCCTCTCCGTACTCTGAATCAAAACAAGATCACGCAATGGATGTTTTAAACATCCCGTTGGGTTGGCGTACCGAAACCCGGGACCACTATGGCACCGGTTCCTATACGGTCAGTATCTCCCGGGCCGAAATCGCAACCCAGTTTTGGGTGCCATGCCCGAGCTGCCCCACTGAAATGTCTGCCCTCCGGTGCTCTGATACCGCCACAGCCTTCACTAACATTATCGTTTAGAGCGCACGCTTTAAATCCCTGTATGACACGTCCCGCTTACCTCTCCAGTGTGATTTGACTTGAGGCGGGTCATAAAAGTTTTCACAATCGTTAACGTCCGGTTCATACAAACTGTCAGATATTTGTTAACATGTAACATATGAAGGTAGTATATGAAGGACAAATGGGGTTAGTCAAAAAAAAAACGAACCCATAAAAAAATCTCTGAAATAGCCCCGCTGCAAATATAAGAATAACAAAAAAGATAGCCCCAGATCTACTCATCTGTCATTCGGATCAAACATTAAAGGGGACCTATTATGCTTTTCCTTATTTTATGTAATCTATATATAATGTAACCATGTCGGATGTTCATTTTAGACGTGGCCAAAGTGTCAAATAATGAGACAATGATGATTAAGTGAGCAAAACGTTCAGGCTTCCAACCACTCTGAGCGCTCGGTTTGTTCAGATGTTTGTTTGAGGATTGATATGGTAATCCTGAAACCATGCTCAAACGCTATTGACTCATATTTTTATCCTCTAAACGCCCAGCGCTCCTAACCCTCCCGTAAATACAATTACAACAAGATCGCAGATTGTTCAGTTCTTATTGATAAGACAAAATCTTAATTGATCAAATTCTTACAAACAATTAACCGATAGTAGATTAACTGTTAACATCCCTATTTAGATGTATTTTATTTGACTCAATTTCCTGATTGAACAACACGGAAAAACACCCCCTGCCACTAGGCCTCACAACTTTTTCTGGAAGAAACCCTGACATGAGATACTTTGAGATGAGGGTGATGTTTGGTCTCGTAGGACAACAGAACCAGACATCACAACTCCTTGTAAAGTAAAGCGACTCCCAAAAAAAAAAAAAAAAAAAGGCTGTTCAGGGTTTGAGGGAGGCTACGCTGTATCACCATCCAACATTGTTAAGGCTATCTAACTCCATTACTGGTCAGAAATAACTTTGACTTAATTTACTACAATTGTAGTTAAGGGACTTTTGCAGCACACCATACTGTATGACATACATATTTGTTCTACTGGCACACAGTTTTCAGAAAACTTGGAAACTCTTGTACCTGAAGATCTCTCCGAACTTGCTCTTGAGGTGACTGCAGGAGGTGTAGAGGTCGTACAGGTAGGCCAGAATGCAGCGCTCTGCAGAGGAGCAGTCCGCTGGGTTCACCCCCGACTTCACCACGATGCGCAACCTGATGTTCACAGACAAAGACGATCAATTTGGAAAAGGCCTGATGAGCCGATGACAAACAAGATTGTGTCGTCAGCATAGAAGGGGACACGGCAGTACTGAGTAGGGATGAGCAGGATCTCATGATTGGATCCCATTTTGATAGAAAAGGGTCACAATACAGTTCTATATCAATATATTAACATTTTATACATAATGAGAGTTGCTACCTGCTTTTCAGAATTAGATTAGATTCAACTAATTGTCATTGCCCAGAGTACAAGTACCAAGGCAACGAAATGCATTTCTCTGCATTTTACCCATCCTAGTAACCGATGTATCTAGGAGCAGTGGGCTGCCATATAGCGGCCATATATGGCATATACACTCTGACGTGGACAAAAATACTCCATGGAACAAATTTTAATAGAAACACAGAACACATTACTTATGGTATTGTATAGAATTTTTATGCATAAAGAAAGAAACTTAATATGAAATAAATAACACATTGCATTTAAAAAAGTAAAACGAAATCTCAAATAACAATAAAGTGCTTTTTTGTTTTATCTGACCGGTGTGTATTAAAACAATGAAAGGTTGAAATTAGTACATTTGTGACTCTGGTGACCCAACAAGATCACAATTTGCTAGAACAAAACAGAAATTGAAACAACAGAAAGGAATTGATTTTTTCAACCCAGCCTGAGTCAGAATGTATAAACAAAACAATAAAAATAAATAAAAATTAAAATGTCTCACCCATCAAAAACCTGCGCGGTCTGCTCAGGGTTGAGGATGAGGCAGGAGTGGTATCTTCTCAGGACGGCGACGATGCAGAGACACAGGCCGGTGGTGTAGCTGCCCACCAGGCTGGACGACTTCAGCAGCAGCTCGGCCTCCACCAGACTCAGCTCATTCAGCAACTGGAGAAAATACAACAATGTCAGGAAAAAAACAAAAGCCGACAGGCGTGAAAACGAGTTCATGTGAACGCACACTGTCAATATCAAATGTCAAAATAGTTGCTGTTGTTACCTGAATAGCAAAGTCTATGAGGCCGCTGATATTGAGGGAGTACTCCATGAGGTCAAAGATGAACTGGATGTGCTGGACCAAGGGCAGGTGGTAGGACATCCCTAAGGCAAAGCTGGTTATCTGCTCCAGAACATTCCTGGACACCTGGATGCGAAATATAAGCAACCGAGAGCCACGTGTTAACACATTGACAGAAATTAACAGATTCTAGGATTTTTATGTTTTTCCAAGGATTTTTGGCTCTCAGCTTGAGTGAGGTCAGGGGCATGCATTGGCTCCATTAGCAGGCTAATAGATATCCTTTCGAGTCAGAGAGTTGCAGGAAAGAGTCCCTAAACCTGGAAATGTTATAATTTTTGCCGTTTACAGTTCCCTTGTCTCAACGTCAATGGGTTTTTTGAATGGGTTTTTGGTGAGATGCCTAAAATAAGGTCTGTGGTTAACACAAGCTTGAGAGATTTTCACGTTTCATGACGTTGAAGTCATGCGATCGTGGTGTAGTTAGTTTATCACCTAATTGCATTTACACTTCAAAAAAGCATAAAAGTGGTGTTCATTTGTGAAGATTATCTTACTGAACAAAAAATGTAAGTGTCAAACTTTTTTGTTTGCCACAGAGCTTATTTTCTGCAATAATCCAAAATCCAACGGAATAATCCCACTGGCTTTTTGTCGAGGGAACCAGAGCGATGTTAACTTCCGGGGTGGCCTACAAAAAGACGTCATCCCTGCAGCACTCTATAACCCAAGAACTGTGCGTGTGTGTGCCGGGACACAGAGGCTGGAGAGTGACAGATGGAGCAGCAGAGCACACAGAGTGGCGCATGGACAAAGCTCATTCACTTGCACGCACAAAGTGGATGTATGTGAATGAATACTTGCAGCATTAAAAAAAAAAAAAAAAAAAATGAAATAAGAATAATAAAGTCTGCTGTAACACTGCATATTTTTTTCGAATGATAATTTTCAGATTGAAACGTAAATCTTTTTACAATTCCAATAGCATTTGAATATCTAACCATTGTTTGACAGCACTAGTGTGTGTGTGTGTGTGTGTGTGTGTGTGTGTGTGTGTGTGTGTGTGTGTGTGTGTGTGTTCGTCATTAAGTAAATAAATTGGAGAATGTGTATAAAAGTTTTGGGTTATTCCAAGCTTGGGTAAATAATCAGGAATTAGACTGTACAACAGAGTGCTGCAAACTCTGGGGCGAATTCACAAAGAATGGTTTGTGGCCGCTAATAGCACCATGGATTGCGCCCACTATCTGTGCCGTCTTAGCGTCCGGTTCACAAAACATATTGCGCTAATGATATGCCAGCGCAAACACACCCATAAAGTTTTGCTACTGAGTGCAGTTTGCCCTTGAATTGCATCTGATCACAATTATCCATGTCGCAAAGGAGAGTATTTACGCATTCATGCCACTGCTCTACACTTGAATTAGGAATTATCAGTCCTAAATAGAAAACTTGTAATTGTCAGAGAGTAGTTATGATGGGTGATTTAAAGTCATTAATGAAAACGTAAAATTGTAAAATTGTTTAGGTGCAGTGACTATAAAACATTTAAATAGTATAAGTAAATCAATGATAAAACATACTCTTCCCACACAGTTTATTTATTGCATAAATAAAATGTGTGTTCTAGTTCTCACTGAATCTTAAGATTACAATGTAGAAATGATGACAGCTAATTTAATATATTTCACTCGATGGCCGCCGCACGCCTGTGGAGCTGTCCATGGTCCTGAGGTTCGATGCCAATTCTGACCATTTCATCGCTATTCCCTATAACTTTTAGCTGCCTTTTCAACATCTTATGAGTTTAATAAGAACTATAGAACAGTTTTTGTCAATGCGTGTAACGCCTTTTTTCTACAAAGTGTCAACAAGTTGCTTTTGAAGTGTGTTTTGAAAACCAGGGACTTCTACCCGTTCCACTACCTACAGATGCTGTGACAGTTATAATAATGCCAAAATATTACTTACAGATCACTGGAAAGTCTGGGCGTGACACCCCTTATAAATGCAGACGGTAACCCTAACTGCGTGTGGCTATTAGAGCCGGTGTTTGTGAATAGGACGCTATCTGCAGCGAGGCTTGCTGCAAATAGCATAATACCTCATTTACATATGCTATTTGCGTGGCAGCACAATTAGGATTGCATTTCAGCGTTTGTTGGTGCTTTGTGAATTAGGCGCACTTTTTCTGTTATTTAATTTAGCGGCCGCAAAAGCTGCGCCATCGTTTTGTGAATTCGCCCCTCAGTTAGTCATTCACACCAGGCCTCCAAAACATGTCTTAAGTTGAAATTCACAACATTTAGGAGTGCACTGGTCTGACCTGAGAGGTGACCTGGTGCTGATCAAAGTGTGATAGGTGCTGGAATTTGGAGAAAATATCTTCTGCAGTGGGGAAGGCCTCTGGCTTACTCCTCTTCCGCTTCTGCCCTTCCTCCCCACCTTAGAAAGAAAGAGGTGAACAGCAAGAATGAAAAAGACGTCAGCCGAGTGTGTGCTATCTTGTCTCCAGGTTCCTTCAATTTAAAGCTTCACTGCATAAGAGGCTGTGAAGGCACCAGGAACCGGAATGGAAGGGAAGTCAAACATTGCAGGGACTTGCTAATGTGGCATAGGAACGCCTCAATCTACTCTATTCTAATTTATGCCTTAGATAAAATGCCTGTGAATCATTCATAGCTATTAGCATTGAAATTGGACAGAATGACCACTGAGTGACAGAGGAAGAAAGACTTGTTTTCTGAACAGGAAAAAAGTAGAATAGACGAAATAAAATTACTAGTCAACTTCAGAGGTGTTGAAATGAAAAAAAAGGTGTGCCAACTCCACCCGCATAATGCTGCACACATAAACAAGTGCGACAGAAATACTATGTTCCTTAATATTAAAAAAACAATATCTGTGTAATAAGCAGCAATTTCTTGCTGAAGGGGGGGAAATTAAACAGACATCACAACTCAAAATCTCTATCCACCATTAAAAAGTGCAACGGTGAAAAGCAGGTCCAAAAAGACAGAACTAGCAGTGAAATAAAAAATCATTACCCGTCTCTGCTGTGCTTTTGCGGTTGAGCACCTTCAAGATGTCTTTGGTAATTTTCTTGATGGCGTGTCGCGCCTCGTCCCTCTGCTTGCCGACGCCGTACAGCACCACCAGCCGCTGGTTGCACTCATGGCTGGCGCTCTCCTCCTGTGGCCCAGTACACAGGAGACCTCATGTAGAAACCACAGACACTAAACTGTCCCCCAGACACACTGTTCATACATAGAGCTGAGAAATCGATGTTCCTTTTACATGTGCAGTGTGTAAAGCAGCTGTTGTGATAATAACTAAAAACCATCATACCGTACTGCTCATCAAAACCATTTAAATGCTGAACATTACATACTTTTATTTTTGACTATATACTTATTTTCATATTAAACTGAATATCATAGAACAGCACCATCAGAAAATCCTAAAAAGCTCCACTCAAAGACAGCTCGAAAACATAATTAGTTGTAAATCGTCTTAACTTTTTACATCTAAAAACTTTTATTGGTCTCGCCCCAATTATTATTCATGCACTGTTCAGTCTTTAATGGTGCTCGGTTCAATGGGTGGGTAGCTTCCTAATGAGATGATTTCAACGATCGGAATATCTGATGACACATGACACACAAAAAACAGTTCAACTGAAATGGATGAACCAACCAAAAAAAATAAAAAATAAAAACACAAATTTCCACCTTTTATACAAAAGTTATTTTTTGTGAAGAGTGTAGAGACATTTTGTTCTAAGTCTTGGTAGAAAATATCAGTGTTTCGATTTCTGTCAACCTTAAACTGCTGGATGAGGATGGTACTTGCCTGCGGGATGGGGAAGTGTGTGGCGTACTGAATGTGGCGAGGCTGCTCGTACACCTGTGGGAAGGCCGGATCCATGCCCTTGTCCTTGCAGGCGCTCTTACTGTCCTGCTCCGCCGTAGGCTTCTCGGGGGAGGGGCTCCCCTTGGACTCACAGTGCATGGGGGGCGAGAACATCTGCAAGGACACAAGGTGGTTAAATTACCAAAGGTTGTACAGAGAGAGAACGAATCGAGTGTAGTAGCGGATGCAGCCGCTCTGTCGTTTATCACGCATTCTACTAGAACAGCGAATCCCAAACCTTTATATGAAGAGGTGCCCTTAGTAACGCTGTCACAATTATTACTTGCCTGACAGCAGTTATTTGAGCCGATATTCAATTATTTGTAAAATCCTTCAAATGACAGTTTTCATCAGTTGGGTTGAGGAAAATTAACTGTCGACCCAAACGTTTCTTAAAAAACAACCTTCAATGCCGATAACTAGCTATTCTGCAACAGGTAGACATGTATTTCTATGTTATTAAGTTTTATATTATGCCACTGAATTTGGCATAAAAAGAACAAATATGAGAAGCATATGTATCTATGTTTATCTGCCTATAATAAACTGCAGTGAGGTTTAAGATTTAACTTCAACCTTGCTGACAAAAGATGCAATATTGAAAAATTATAATTTTGCCACGGACCCCCTGCAATTCCATCAACTGGGTTGCGGACCCCAGTGCTAGACTACAGAATTCAACAAATGTTGGGCTTACCTCATCAAAATTTGCCCCGGAGATGTGATCTATCTCCATCGACTCCGACAGACCAGTATCCTGTTGAACAGAGACGTAATGTTAGTTAACCCACAGTGCTATATATTCATCCCCAAAGGGAAATATCCCGAACCAGTGGCGGTTGGTATAAATGGTATAAGTTTAAAATAAAATATCCCTGTGGAACACATATGTTCTCATATACTACGTCAATAACTACCGTGAATCAGATTATTTTTGTGAAAAATAAGTAATGTCAGTTTGAGTGCTGGAGTGTTCTAGCAGTGAACCAGTGAATTCCTCACTCGCCCCAAGTTCCGCATATCAGCCTATTACAGCCTATTGCTGCGTGTTGCATAAATTATATAGTGACACATCCCACGCCCAATCTGTAACGCATTGGGGCCAAAACATTTCAGCACCTTAATTTGAATACATTCACTCCATTGATCGAATTAACTAAGCGGCACGTGGAGTGATGAAAAGTTTGGCTCTGAATCAGTAAGATAAGCGTTTTGACCCAGTTCAGCCTGTTTTCTCACTCTGGCTGCAGTTTGAGGGAGTGACTCCCGACTCATGAGTCGTTCATTTCGATTAATTCACAATGAACGAGTCGTTCGTGGATGGATGTCCGCTCAGCACAATAATGAAATAAAATAATTAATAAAAGTGTGAAAGTGGACGAGAAGTGGCACAATTTTAAATAAAGTGGCTAGCATCAATATGAATAAGGTGGACTACTAAATCAATTATCCAGTTTTTATCAGAAATAATTTAAAAAGCAGAAAATAAAGTTTAGGTGACATTGGGAACTGTCAAAATGAAGAAGATTCCAGCTCTACAGAGACAATAAACTGGTAGGAAACACAGGTGCATAGAATGTGGATTGCGTTAAATGCTGTGGAGGACACATGATCATTACGTTGAGGTGCATTTCTCAATTTCTCCAGTTAAGCAGTTCTCTTTTTCAGATATCCAGTTAGCCGATCACCCGCCTGACACACAGGTGGCTCAGTACATTTCGTACTAAGACCAAAGAGCATTTTGGGCCCTACCGTGTGAACTTAAGAGATGGAATCCTGGGAGAGTGGGCTTTATAGTTTTACTGCTGTAACATGTAGAGGCTCTAAAATGTGAATCTGCAGTGTGAGTTATTGACAGATATTAGACTTTTATTAAGCCCTCCCACCCAACATCACCACCAGCCGCCACTGTCCCCAACAATATCTCCAATGTCTCTGACGTGCCTCCATCTTAATGCTGCTGCCGGCCTCCTGCTCCTTGCGTTCGGATTCGTCTGAGGGCTCGTCACTGGGGGAGCGTGGGCGCGGCAGGTGGGACTCTGAGGCCAGGTCGCCGCGGGAGATGAGCGTGCACATGTAGATGTTGTGGGAGAAGACGTCGTGGCGGATGAGCTCGCAGAACAGCAGCACCAGGTTGGAGAACTCAACTCGTTCGCTTTCATTCCCCGGCTCAGCTGCGAGAGAAGCAAAAATATTAATTACCTGCACATCATTAGTACTTAGAAGTTACATGTTGATTTTGGGGTTGGGTCCAAAATGTATTTTTCAACAAAGATGTAAAGGCAATTTTAAGTTTACAATTGCTTAATACTGCAAAAGGCACCCAAATCAACTCAAGTAAAAGGTCAAAAATCTCATAGTGCTACTTAAGATAAAATTTTGAGACTATTAATCCACAGGAGGGAAACTGAGGTGTTACGGAAGCTCCATAAGGGAATGTGCTACAGAGACACAGTAAGTACAGAAATAAAACATTTGTACACTGTTAAAGAGATATGAATACAAAAATAAATAGACAAATTAGACAAGCTGAGAAAAATATAGGTAGAGTTTACAAACAAATTAAAATAGAATAAAATCATATAATAAAGCAATGCAGCATGTAGTAATAATAATAACAATAATAAATATAGCTGCAGGTAGCAATACACCGGGTGCAGTTTAGTTATCCTAGGTACGTATTACAGGTTTCCAAATCTGCGCTCTGTGATTAACACGGATTCTTTCTTTAATCGCTCTCCTTTTGCAGGGACGGGGGCGGCGCCGGGCTCGGGTTGGGAGGAGTGCGTGTTCAGAGAGGAAGCACCAGCGCTCCTGCTGTACAATTGGCGTGTCACATGATTGAAGTTAAGTATTTACAGAGGTTTACCAAAGTAAACGAACTTTGGTAATTTTAGTGGTGACTTCTTTCCTTGAATTCAATTTTCAATAGGTTACGTTCTCATGAAATACGAAAATCGTTGGTGTATTTCTGTGACTGATAACAATTTCACAGGTTCTAGTTTTTCGATGCATTTCTGGTACATGAACACATCACTCATTCGCACAGTCGAGTGGACACGGACACTTTAAGCCCGAAAAATGCAAAGGAAAAAAATAGTTGAGTTGCAGTTGAGTCATGTAAGGTAAGTATAACAGGTTTCTGAGGGCCCATAAAACACATCATATTGCACTTACGTCATTGGATGTTGCTCTTGTGTCATTTAGTTTAAATGTTCCTCAGGAACGGTGTTTAAACAATTATGATCGTTCCTGGATCATGCAGTGCGGACTCAAAAGAAAGTAATGTGTGTGAATGAGTGTTTATAGTACAGTTTTCTGAATTTCCATTAAACCCAGCGTCGGCTCAGCAGGGCCCCAGACTAACTTTTTTCTCCGGAATCGCCCCGAAAAGCAATTTGAACCGCCCGAAGCGAATGTAAACTGTCCCAAAATCAAAATGTTGTTTCTTTTTTCTATAGTTGTTATTGGCATAATTAAACAACATTAACATATTGAGGAAATAATTATATTTATTTTGCTCCATTCAAAGAAAAAGGTTGAGAACAACATTTTTGATTTTCATTAAAAGATAAATATAACAAGGCTATAACATGATGAGGTATGACTTTTTTTTTTTTTTTCTTGGCTAGGAGCAGAGAACAGCATATTTACTGTAGTAAACATTAACAATAATTAAAAGTTTTTCATCAATGAAAACAATATTCTTCTTGAGGTGGTGCCTTGTTCAAAAGCCTATGAGATGTCACACTTTCCACAGCTCTACTTTCATGGAAAATATTATATATTATTGTTTGATAGTATCCAATAATTTCATATATGTTTTTGCTTTGTTTGATATTCCCCTGTGGTCATATCAAATTATTCGACTTTAAATAAGAAAATAACTATAATATTTAAATATTTATTTCATAATTGTGATTCAATGAAATGGATTAAAAATTTAAATGAATTTGAATATTTCAATTAAAAAAAAAAATTCAATTCCATATGAATGTTTCTGTTAAACTAAAGGGCTAACGAGCTAGCATTAGCTTTGGATGGGTTTCCTATTGTTCCCTATGGGCTGGATGGCTAGAATGGCTAACAGAGCTGGCGATGCCAGAGAACCAGAGAACCAAGTTACGAAGCAGGAAAACAACGGTGCTGCACCACAACCCCGCACTTAGCGGTGAAAGCCCCGCACAAAGCCCTGCACGTAGCCGCCCGACACAGAGAAGCGGGGACAGTGTGTCCCATTCCCTGTTAGCAGAGTCAGCCAAAGCCACTATGTGGGCGCTGAAGCGGGAAATAGTGTGTGTGTGAACTCACTGTCGTAGTAGAGAAAGCGAGCAGAGTGCATCTGGTACCAGATAATAAATGGATATTTGGCGTTAATGTTTTTTGGGGTTTCGGCCTGGCAGGCTGAAACATACATAGAAAAATTCCTTTGGTCCCGGGGAAGATCTCTGTTCGTCCCAAACCCATTTCCTATCGTCCCCGGGACACCATTAGTCTCGACCCCTGCTCGGGCCTTCTGTGAAAGCTATGCAGTCTTAGTGACCGGCTCACGTCGCTGGATGGGAATGTGCTCCGAAAGATGAAGCTCGGGCTTATATAACTTCCAATGATGATGTCACAAAGCGTACCCCTCCTCAAACTAATGAAATTAATAACGACAGTTTCACTCTTTCTGCTCCAAATGTAGATCGATATTGATCAACCTCGAATGACTAATGAGACCTCAACCATATCTGTGCATACTGCTGTTGTGGTTTTTTTTTTAAAAAGGTAAAAAAATTTCAAGATTGTTTTTAATAGTCAAAAGAAAATAATCCAGTAATGGAAAGAATATGTAAAAGAAAGGACTCACTCAGCGTGGGGGCCTGAGTGTCAAGGAACTGCAACAAAACATCTTGAAATACTGGTAGCGTGGCGGCCGATAGGGAGCCTGATGACACAGAACCCTTCTCGTCCACCACCTCCGACTCACCACACCTCTGCAAACACACACACACACACACACACACACACACACACACACACACACACACACAAAGACAATCTGTCAAATGTAATCACGGCTTTCACAGAGAGACAAAGCCATAATGGACATAAGTTCAGTGTAACCTCCGCCTCGATCTCCGCCTGCCTCTTCTCGAGCAGCTTGGCCACCACCATGGCACGGTGCCGGCCCGAGCGCTTGCAGCACACGGCCCACTCACAAAGCAGCGTCACCACCGCATCGTCGTCTGGCGACATCTAGAGACAAAGGCGTCATTAAATATTATGTCATATTATGCCAAATTAAACCACTAACATCTCAGGACAGAGTGAGTCTGTGACTCTTGGCGATGCGTACTGATAGTACAACATCACAACGTGACTATGTCTACTAACTTGTAACTCTCTTTAAAAATGTCCACAGAAAGTCAGGAAGTCAAATGAGATACAAATGGTTATCAGATGTACATGTGACCGGTGGAAGGAGTTTAAAGATCATTCATATGGGAATTACAGTTCAACGAACAGCAAGTCGTGACTAGGGCTGTACCCGACTCAGAACTTTGTCAGTCAAATTGGATTCGGCTGTTCAATGTGAATATTCGGCGGAGGGCACGGAGGAACCAGCACGAGCAATTGCTTGTGCCTCGGATTGGGTACAGAGACCTGGGCCCCAGGGCTAAATTATTAGACCGTAGTATCGATCGAAAACATTAACAAAATAGGGTTTCTATTTATTTAGGCTACATAACCCGTTACTAACTTGCAATAAAGAAAGATATTAGTCTAACAAGCATTTTCGCATTTCCTCTCTCTCTCTCTCTCTCTCTCTCCCCTGCTCCATTGCCGGAAATATGGAGATATGCGCAAAGGGGGCGGGGCTGGCTCCCTCTGCCTGGCTTTCACACACGCATGAGTAGATCCTGCTCTGAGTGAGTGACAATGGCACGGCCAGCACAGATTGCGCCCCGATCGCCCCCTCTCCATGCGTAATGTGCAGAAAATAAAGCAGTGTTAAATTCTGCTCTTGGTTTTAGTTTTTCCTCTTAAAAAATAAAAAAAAAAGAGAACGGATAAGAGTACCCTTTAAAGTACTGGATCGATAAACAGTATCGGTAAGAGTAATAGTACCATTAAAATCTTAACGATACCCATCCCTATTCGTGCCCCATCCCCACACTGTTTTTAGTTATTTAATTTGGAAGAACGGGGCACGGCTCTCCGTGTTGCTCTCTGCGATCCGAGCAAACAGAGAGTCTGATTAGTCACACATATGGTTAGTGTTTACATTAGGTATGTTTATGAGTCCCCTTATTTATAATTCCTCATTGAAATGTTATCCCTGTGCATTTTGTAAGCTTCTTTCTGTTTTATCCTGTTTAGGACTGCTCGACGTGAAGAATCTCAGTCAACCGAAGGCTTTTTGACTGATCAATCGACTCGTCGACATTCAGGGGGCAGCTCTAGTCGTAACCAGTAGGACCCCCAACTTGCCATGTCTCCGTTGAGCTTCAAATGTGAAACTATGTCCGATATGAGCAAATTACTAGCCTCTAAATCTTCACAAATACTGACAATTACCAGGAAAGGCTTATGTAATTATTATCAGTAGATGTGAGTTATAACAGGTTCAGAAAGGAAAAGTTCCGCTATGCTGAGGCAGCTCAGAAAATGCGTTAGTTGTATCTCAGAGTTGTTAATTAGCAAATCCAGATAATTACCCCAAAATACTAGGCTGGACTTTTATGTTCTGAACATAGAAGTCCCACCTTTGATTACCAAGCAGAGATTTAGTGTTGCTTTGTGTTAAAAGGTCACTGCTGATTGCCAACAAATCAAATTTGACCTATCAATAAACTCTTGCTCATTTAAAATTGATCCAATTAAGAATCTAAAGGACTCTGTAGCTCTAGGCATGACAGCATGCTCTCAATACAGCCAAAAACACACAGTAATCCTCCCTCACCTCATGACCGTCTTTACTCTGACCAGAGCCAAATATCCGGTTGTAGAGGGAGTCCAGTGAGTTGCTAAAGTCAGACTTCTCAAAGCTGTGGTTGTCTAGAACTTCCAGAGTGTGAAGGACCCTCCCGATAGTGAACCCTGGGGAGAGATTACACGGAGCCAGCTTCAATATTAATGTCTTCATGTTCTAGCAGAGCATTGCTTGATACCGTCTTGAGGTGAAAGCTTTGCTTGGTAGAAAGGATCAGGGATGAATCATCATAATATTGATATTGTGAGACTGCTGTCACAATTTTTACACAAATCGATTAATAATCAGCTCCAAAATATCATCATATTATCAATATTGCGGTTTTCGTCAAAGAAAATACTGTGATATTGGATTTATCAATATCACACAGCCCTACAAGGAAGGATGGGGTAATGACTTCCTTACCTGCTGTTGTTTCCTGGCATTTATCAAATGACCACCTGAACTCCACCGCCTGCCCTCGCTCCTTAACTTGTTCCTCAATTTCTCGCACCTTTGCGCGGACCTGAGGGGGAACAGGACCAGGAGGATCATCAGGGACCCATAGACAATAATTCAAACCAAAAATAAATTATACCCAACGCTTTGGCTTCTACCAAACATTCTTTTTACATAAATGAACAGAAGCACAGTAAAAAAACAGAAAGAAAGAAAAGTACCTGCTGTGTGAAGGCAGTGTTGGCCCCTGGCATGGGCAGGTTGGAAGGGGCGATGGGCAGGAGGTCCAGAGGGGAGCCTGTCTTGTTCCTGCTGTCTGTCAGAGAGTAGTGCCAGACCAGCGCACTGGGACAGCACAACACAATGCTCTGCATCGCGGAAAAAAGAAGCCAGAGAGGGAAAAAAGTAAAAATGACCAGAATTCTATATGAAACGTTTATCTTTAGGTTTATTGTAAATTATTTATTTCTATGACTTAATTGACCATTTGTTTTGATGTGTGCTTCTGTAATACAAAATTTCCTATGGAAATGAATAACATATCTATCCATCTATGTCCAAATAATGTTTAAAGAAAGGTTCTCGTGCCTGCAACATGCAGCTGAGCCCGAACACCAGCGGCCGATGCTGTGGGCAGATGTAGAAGTCGGTAAAAGGTGTCTGGGGCTGGTTCCCTCCTGACGGCTGGGAGGTGGGTGTGGGGGGAAGGGCGTTCCCTGGCTGAGCCAGGATGCCATGTGACGGGTGGCCACCCGAGCCGGGGCCCAGGCTCCCATCGCTTAGCAGCAGGTTGAGGCGCCTCGTGCAGAAGTAAGCCAATCTCCTTGACAGGTAAGCCGACTGCACAAATTCCCCCGAGTACTGTGGAAAGGGCAAGATTCACAAGATTATCTCCTGCAAGGCACATTCAAATTCCACGTGGTGTCACCGCAAACAGGAACTAGCCACTGAAAACAGCCAGCAGCACATGTCGGCATGCGCTGATACAATTATGACATCGAGTGAGGTTTATTTTATGTGGAAACTGCCCTTGGTCAATACAACAAAGGTGCCCTTGATCGCAGCAATCCCATCTGCTCACTTCCAACCTGAGGGTCTGTGAAAGGTGGAAGTACTATTATTTGGCCGATATATCGGCCATTATTAGACTTTCTTGACACATCTGGGTCGGCAGTTATGCAGCCGATGTGTCCCGATTTTTAAACATGTATAATTATCAAATAAACATTGATCATTTAAGCTGTACTTAAGTTACTCACTAAAATACGTGCATAAGTCCAACTACTTATTATAAATCCATCCATGTATTTATTAATGTTTAGACTCACGTTTAGTCACCGATGCGGCTTTCCAAGCAGGAAGCAATGCTGTGTTCATGGGAAACTCAGAAAACAAATTTGTTTTGGAAGTGATGATGCGTTCACAAAAACTCTAAAAATTACATTTTTTAAATATAATTAATGTTTAAATGTTTTTATTTATCAAAAAGTTGTGTTTATTTTTATTTATTTGTTTGCTTAGAAGTTAAATGTTCTCAAATATAGAAACTTTAAAAAATATATAATTTCAAAACTAATTAGTTTCGTAAGTGATGATGCGTTCAAGGAAATTTGGAAAGATATTTTTAAATGTAATTAAATTTCCTTTAAAGAAAATGTCATGTATCAAAAAGGTATTTCTGTGATTATTTTTATGTCAAAACATTAGTCATCGGCGGGCTAGGACTCTCAAAAAAATTCGCATCAGACCCAAAAATCTGGCATTGGTCGGGCTCTAATGAATGTTGTACCTTCATGGGAATGCTTGAATATCAAGTTGGGTCATAGCGGAATAAAACACGTTTGGATAATTGCAGGATGCAAATGACCAAATCACATCCTGTGAGTGAGCAGTACAAAGTAATGTGAAGAGTAGAGTGACGCTGAAGTGATCAATGGCCATAACAGCTGGGTATTGAAAATCAAGTTATTGTATAGACTGCATTACAGTTTTAATCTGTAGAATTATATTGTTATTATAATTATGCTATTTCTATTGTTGGTGGCGAGGTCTGCCTTTCCAGGCAAAAACACGCTGATCGGACATGTGCCAGAAGTGAACGGAAGTAAAATGTTTATTTATTTAAGCCAGACAGAGACGTTTTAGTCCATATTTTGGCTGATCCGATGGATGGATACAATGTCGGACTGATGCGTATACCTGCAACAGAAGCGGCAACAGCAGTCTGAGAAGCTCGTCTTCGCCCGGTCGCACCTTTTCAAAGCACTCCAGCACCCACGTCAGGAACTCATGTCTGTCTAGCATGCCATCCTACAACACAGACACACCCAAATAAGGGACCAGGCGCTATGGTTAGTTACTCCACTTAACATTCCCCTTTTTGGACCAGTCATGAATTTCATCAATTCTACACTTTGTAAAATATGTATGTAAACCTAATGTTGTTGTATGTAAACCGACGTCTGCAGAACATTGACGTAAACTTTCACCCGTCCCGCTGCATAATCACAATCATTTACTCCATTTCAAAACCAAGCTGTGATTTCAGCCAACCACGATGTACTGTTTAGGTTTAAATATTTGTTTAAATCACACTTGTTGATGTTGAGGAGGTCAGGGTTGTTTTCAAATTCAATCACAAGTTCAGCTTTTCTCAGTTATGGCTGTGGCTGGTGGAATGCCCTGTGTTTGACTGACAGGCACTTGACAAGACGTACATTTTCTAGCGGTTAGAAATGAAGTTTCTAACCACTCCAGTTCAAAATCAAGTGACAAACATTTTTAGTTTACAAATGTATAGTTCAATATTTTTACTGGAGTGAATAATTGAATAGTATTTTTACTGATTTTATATATAGTTACAAACAGTTGGCAACAACTTAATTTAGTCCCTGCCACCATACGGCTTGGGTATGTGAGTAGCCTACAGCCATGGAACTACAGAACGACTAGACTTTGCAGCAGAAAACATTCTTTGTCCCAACTGCAGACAATAACAACAACAGTGCATGTTTTTTAAATCCTACAATGCAATCTTGTTTCAAGACAGGACAATACAAACATTATAATGAAAACATGGCCAAATTTGACCTATTATGTATCTATATTTTAAGTCTCTAAGGAAAACATGGTCGACAATATCATTAGGACTGTTTAATATAACATTTTCAATTGATTTCATCCATTTCATATGGTTTTTCAAAAGAAGTATCCTCCCACCGTGTTATGTAAAACCACCTTGCCTCTTCTAGAAGCACTGGAAAAGCTAGAAGGGTTTAACTGTAAAAACATGGATATTGGGAACTGACCTGAAACATGAACATTGCTAGCTTCTCGTTATATTCCCACTGCTTCATGGCCGTCTCCACCTCAGCGGGGGTGGATGGCAGTGGGGACCCACAGCCCTGGGTGGGCGACAGCCTGTAGAACTCAGCCACCTTCTGGAGCTGCTCCCACAGATACTTAGTGATGATCTGGGTCCATTCTACACACACAGAAATGTAATCCCGAGATATGTGTGGGTATGTTCTCTGTGAAGAGGCACTCACAGAAGGACTTCACAGCAAATATAGCGTTCACTAAAAGCCGTCGTTCTTGGTTGTCTTACCTATACAGGGATCGATCACATGCCTTTTCTTCACTTTAGTTTCTGTGATGGCAGCGTGGTATGCACAGGTCATCTTTATCATCCACGCTGAGCGCATCACAGGAACTGAGTACTTAGCAAGGTATCCAAAAACTTCTTCCTTTTTGCTGAAGATTGGAACCTGTGGGGGAATGAAAGTACATTGCTATAGTACAGTCCCTTTTATGAATAAATTATCTATGAATTGAAACATTTCTTCCCTGAACCAAAGGAGTAATTACAGCAACATTGAATGAGCAATGCACATAGATATGTCTAATTAGGGGTGAGATTACTTTAATAAATTGATTTAAATGAACAACAGAAAATCCATTGAATTAAAATTTTGGTACTGGACTATTGGTTTAGTGATATATTGTGTAAGAAACTTGCACTTTGACCCAAAGGGTGAACCCCTGTCTCTGTTCCATCTAATAAAATGAAAAATGAT
Organism: Zeus faber; assembly: GCF_960531495.2. Lineage (NCBI taxonomy): Eukaryota > Metazoa > Chordata > Actinopteri > Zeiformes > Zeidae > Zeus > Zeus faber. The sequence goes on from NC_137199.1 coordinate 26,706,764, forward strand.
GTTTCAGACAGCTGGGCAAAATATGAAGCCATTTAAAAATGGCTGTTCAGTTAACATGCAATGAGCATTAATCATAACTTTGTAGCATACCTTATTTTACGGTTATTTATGGTCTGAATTAATGACATAGATTGAAAAATAATCGGTGTAATCTATGATTAAAATAATTAGTAACAGACCTAAATCTAATCTTGTAAAAGAAAAAAAAAAGCTGATTTAAGTAATACATTTGTTCTCTGCTAGTGTGTTTTGTTCTGTGCAACACAACACAAAAATCCTAAATGAGAACAAAAACAATAAAAGCACAGTATGATTCCCCCATCCAGGTTTTAATAAGTTATTGCCAGGAAGAAAACACTCTGGATAATGATTGTGCTGGAAGTTTGCCTCAGTAATTTGGGTGATTATATGCCTGCAACTTTATTGGTTCCAGGTTTGTTTACATTTTAACTTCCTTTAATAACTCATTCATCAGGCAGTGCAGACCGATCAATGATATGGAAGCAAGAGACTTCCATATCATGAATAGAAATAATGCAATTATGATGGGGAATTTCACATAACATTGATTCATCTCAAAGTATAAAGAAGGGCTAAATGATTCATGGATTAGAGGGTTTGATTTTACAAATTGTATAAGCTGCAACCTTTTTAGTTACATAGTTATCAATGCAGTCTGTCCGGTTTGTGTACTCTGCATGTGCCAGAGTGCAGGTTGGCTTTCTAAGGAGAAGTTCATTTTAGTGAGACACTACGTTTAAATGGAAAAACTCCACCCGCTCGCTGAACAGAGTAATACAAATAAACTCTGCCTCTGGGGATTCTGACCAACTAGCACCAGCCCAACTAGCACTAGCACCACTGTACAGTGGAGGGGAAACAAGACCAATGTGGCTAGCGTTGCAACCTTGTTGACAGATTTATCTAAAACAAAAACTGCCAAAAATCGAGTGACTATTTTGTCCATTTAGTATTATCCAAACTCCAAAAGTTGACATTGTTGACATAAATGACCTTGGTGGTTGAAAGTACTGCTAATGACACTGTAACCTGAACCTGACAAACAACATATTGTATTCCACCAAATATATTCTTATATCTTTTCAAAATCCTATTCTATTTCAAGAATCTGGTGTAGGGGCATCATGTTGAACTATATGTTAAAATAATGCTTGGTTTCGGATCAAAGTTTCGAAATAAATAACGATTTCAGGCTTCATGTGCTGGGTCTCTCGTCAATCACTTAGACTACAGGGTACTGGATCAGAATAAGAGAAAGTTTTAGTTTCATGCCAGTAGCAATGAAAGACAATAAAGGCTATTTTCGAATTATTGCCCAGACCTAGCATGCTGTTATGATTTGTTTTAATGTGTACAACTACTTGTGGAACGCAGTAAACGTAGCCGTCTCACCTTCTTTGCCAGTTGTGTCAGGGGTTTTGTTCCGGCCAAATCTGTGAACCAATTGTTGATGGAGCTCTGCGACCTGGCTGTGACGAGCCAGAAGTTATCCTTCTGGTTGACCTGTGGCTTACGCTTCCCGGTGTCTGGGAATGTGTTGTAGCGTAGTTTCTCAGCAATGATGCTGCTGAAATTTGAACTGATCTGTGGGTGTAAACAATCACGTTAGCCAAAGTGAAATCACAAACAAAAAAAAGGTCGTCGCTGAGAAAATGGTCTGATTCATTACCTTTGAGGGGTTGAAGTTGACATTTTTTGCACTGCCATGCTCATCTCCGGACACAGCAGGTTGGTTATTGAATCCTTGCTTTACGTTTAATGCAGTCAATTCATCCTAAAACCAGAGCCAGAATCGGTTTCATTCACAGACAAGTAGCATAAAAAGAGACGAGCAATCGAGAGAACAAACTGAAAAACAAAATGTACAAATATACAAACTGTGTTCTATGCACAAGATAATTGAAGGCTGTGACAGGAGGCTAATGCCACTTCGTTTCAAAATAAACAAAGGTTCCAAAATAAAGATGACGAAATGAACAAATACAAATTTGCTTAGCAAACTCCTTATGCCAGTTAACAGTTTTACCAGTTTTTCCAGCATTTTCAACAAAATATTCCTCCAGTAAGCAATGTAGTGGTTACCCCGTTCCCATCTCTGCCAAGTACCCACACATCATCTGACCCTGGTTAAAGAGGCTTCAGTTGCAGATCAATTTTCCACTAAAATCGAGCTGAAGATAACCTCCCGAAGACTGAGATCACCTACAACGCCAACACAATTACCATTGAGTCTGCACTAACATGGCAATATATAGTAAACCTAAACAATGACGAACCAACAGAAAGAAATGGCAAAATACAATAAACCTAAAACAAAACAAGTTAGAAGAATAGAGTTGCATTATACAACGAACCTAAAAAAAACTAACTAAAAACAGAAAAAAAACACAATATGAAATATGGCTAAAAATATATATAAAAATTAAAAAAATAAAAGAATAATTGGCAATATGCAATCAACCTAGAAATGAACCAGACAAAATAAGCACATTAAAAAAAAGGGCCACAAAACAAACACAGGCTGTTCTACCCAAAGGAGACATTCCTACAGGGGGATGAGCAGCGACGGGGCCGGGACAAACCGGTGGTTAACCGGTTGTTTTGGCAGCGATGTGGCGAGCTAACAGCCTGACACCCAGCCTGGCTGCTGCTCATTGTTATTGAGGCCCGGGTCCTCCGCTCTGCTGGCTAACAGCCTAGCCTAGCCTAGCTTGTCTTTGCACAGTTCCCCCAGCTCGGGACCTGTGCTCCGATTCAAACCCCTCTCGGTCGGCGCCGGCACCCAAATAACGCGCACCGACCTCTTTCTGTTTGGGGTCCTGGGGATACACGTCCGGGGGGCCGAGTCGGGGCCTCTTGAGAGGCCGGTGCTCGTAACTTAGTATCCCGAAGGCAGCCATCAATCCAGCGGCATCACAGCCGGGGCTCCGCTTGAAGCTTCCTCTGCGCCGCCGCTCGGAGCAGCAACGGCGACCCCGCTCACTTCCTGCCTGGCTCGGCGGCACCGGGCCTTCAAAGTAAAAGCAGCGCGGAGCGAGCGGCGCCTGTGCGGGTTCCCCACGTCTTTCACCTCGACGCACGAACGTGATCAAAAAACACCCCAATAAACTGTGTCAACAGCGCGGACCGACATTGGGAGGTGGTGACGTGGAAGAGAATTAAGGCCACTGAGAAAGTGAAAGATATTATTGTATTTCTAGAGTAAATATTGAAAGGACGAGATAAAAGTCGTACGTGTAATTCGGGGGGGGGGGGGGGGGGGAGTATCGGGGGGGATATCGTCAACTTTTTTTAATGTCGACATTTCGACATTAAATATGACGAGGGAAAACTTTTTCGAGAACAAGGTGAAAATGGGAGAGGATGGGGCGGCTCCGTGCTACTACGGGGGTTGTGGCGATGTCCTTTCAGCTCGTCGAACACCGTCCTTCTCCGTCGTTTCTTGTCCCTGTCTGCGTCCATCTCTAGTCCAGGTGCGAAGGACGAGCGCGAAACAACGAACTGCGAATACGGACAACGAATACGTGTCCTGTACGTAGGCCCGGTTCATTTGCTCATAACCTAACATGTGGTAAATACTGATCAAACTGATAACATACTAAACACGTAATACTTACCGAACAACCGATGAGCCATTCTGTCATTGTACAATTACAAAGTTGTGGATTGGTTTAGATAAAAAACAAAAAAAGACTGAATTTGTTTTAAGGCTACTAATGTGATATGTAAAAGTGGTAAACTGATGTGTGCTCCTTTTTTTTTAAGCATTTTTTAAGCCATTCAATGTACAGTATTTATGTTTTCTATATTTGCTACTCTATATGCCATTTCCATTGTTGGTGGCGGGGTCCGCCTTTCCCGGCATGGACACACAGATCAGGCAGATAGGGTGTGATAACGTTATTTATTACTACTTGTGGCGGGCCAAGGGTCAAGCCGCCGCTGCGGACAGGCGGTGCAGGCTCCCATCCGGGACCAGGAAGTCATTTAGCTTTTGTTTGTCCCCGCAGTGAGAGAGATGCGTGCTTGAGGGACACGCGTGCGCCTAAGATCCGCCCTACTAGACTCCTTCCCCGTTCGCCGGCGAGCCTTTGATTTCCACCCAAATTTACCACCTAAGCCCTCTTAAAGAATGTAGAGAAGGCGTGCCCGTCTCGGCGTACCCCAGGTGGATAAGACCGCTGCGGTCGTAAACACGCCGAGACTCAAGACTAAGGATGTAAAGCAGTTTTTGGGGCTGGCCCGGTACTATAGGAGGTTTGTGCCGGAGTTTGCACTGACCTAGCTCGAAAGGGTGCTCAAGATCCGGTCCGGTGGTCAGATTAAAGGCAGCTCTCTGTGGGGAGCCTGTACTGCATACCCCTAACTTTGCTCTCCCTTTCTGTCTCCAGACGGACGCGTCGGACTGGGGGCTCGGGGCCGTTCTGTCCCAGGAGGTCGAGGGTGTGGCCGGGCCGGCGCTGTACCTCAGCCGCAGGAATGCAGAGTGGGAGACAAGGTACAGCAGCGTAGAGAAGGAATGTCTGGCAATAAAGTGGGCCGTCACCACCCTCCACTTTTACCTCCTGGGTAGGGCCTTCACCCTCTATTCGGACAATGTCCCACTACAATGGCTCCACCGTAGGAAAGGCACCAATGCACGGATCACCCAATGGTACCGGGCCTTCCAGCCCTTCAGCTTCCGGATGGTCCACAGACCGGGCGCCCAGATGGTCTTAGTCGACTTTCACTCCCGGTCCGGGGTAGTCGGCCGGACAGCACCCGGCCTAAATGCGATGGTGGGGGTATGTGGCGGACCAAGGGGTCAAGCCGCCGCTGCAGACAGGCTCCCATCCCAGGGCTGCTTAGCTGCTGCGGATCGGGCAAATCAACGGAGGGGCTCCGCTGATTCGTCCAATCCAGGACCAGGAAGTAATTTAGGGTTTGTTTTTCCCCGCAGCGAGGAAGATGCGTGCTTGTGGGACACGCGTGTGGACCAGGCGAGACGAGCGCTGAGCATAACGAGCCGGACACATCACGGTGGCAGAGCGCCTAAGCTCCGCCTTTCTGGACTCTTTCCCCGTTTGCCAGCAAGCCTTTGATTTTTACCTTTTGGCCCACGAGCCGCCTTTTGTTTAAATAATTAATGAATACACGCCAACAGCCGCTGTTTTGCCTCCACCTGCCTCCTCTCTCATTCCCTGGCCCTGGGCCACACACGTCCACCCTATCCTATCTAGTGGCCAACCGACTGATCGTCAGCGCATTTTTATATAATTGGCATCAGCCGATGCCTGCGCTCATAAGGCCGATAAACAAATAATGTCTGCAGACTAACATTGTCGGAAATATCGATTTCTCTACAAAATATATATTCTGAATTGAAACTGTTTCAATACTCATTTTCCGCACTTTCCAGCAATTACCGATACCGGTAATTGCTGCGCTTCCTCATTCTCTCTTCTCTCCGACAGCCGGTTGACCCACACACCGCTGCAGCGCCCACACAGCCCCGCCTCCTCTCACTCGCTCGCTACTTTCACTTGTCTCATTTCCTCCGGTGTGTTATGTACTTGCTATTAATAGTTTTTGAAAGAAAACAGCAGGAGCGCTCTTTAGAAAAACGTCACATTTGAGGCAAAACGTAAACCTCACTCAGAGAATTCGAGTGTTTTTTTCCCTCTTCTAGATAGCTGCACCATGCGTGCGTTCCTGGTTGCCTGTGTTTTTATTTTGGATCTATTTATTTTTGTGTGTTTCCTAACTTGCATGAAACAACATTTTTACAACACAACACGGTTCTTTTTAGTTTTGGTTCAATAAGGGAACTGAGCCGCAGGGGGATGCACAGTGGAGCGCAGATCGCAGGCGTCCCGCCCCGGATAATCCGATGCCAAAACAAAACTTTGTGAAAAAGACACAAAAAAAACGTATGAATGAAAAATGAACGCTTAAAAAGATAACAACACAGCACATAAAAAGGGCACCATGCACGTCAGGGGGCAGAAGCTCGGGCACCCTTAGCCACGCCTGCCTATGTGTCCCGTGCTGAGCATTTCCCGAGCAGACTTTAATATGACGATGTTTATTATTAAAAAAATATTGTTTATTTTTCATTCGTACGTTTTTTTTTTAGTTTTTTTTTTAAACAAAGTTTTGTTCTATGATTACCTGTGGACATTTTAGTTGATACATTTTTCTATTTTAAATAAGTGCATTGCAGAGACAATGCAGAGGATAATAATAAATTAAATAAATTAATTTATGTTCAGAAATGTTGTCTCATTTGTTATTATTAAATTGTTGTATTTTATCAAATGCTAAAAAAACATGATATCGGCAGTATATATGGGCCATTGGCCATTGAAAAACCCATATCGGTCAACCACTAATTATTACGGTTGCCTGAATTGTACATTTAATTCACTAGGTATTTGGTAGCTAGTGCTGTATCATTTATCAATACATCTCAAAGCTACATTATTACAGGTGTTGTGGTAGAATATTATCTTTTGGCCTTACCAAGCCCAACTGAAACTACTGACAGTACATGACACAGTGCGACACATTGAATTTGAGCTTTGAGTGTTGGGAAAGAAATTATACTCCAGTGCAGGAATATTACTCCCTTGCATGAGTATTATCTACAACATACAGTAGGAATTGAGCGACGTGTGGCTGACCAGTGTGTATTGCATTTTAAAAAACAAAGCAGTTCATGACCAGGGGAACAGCCAACCACCAGGCTGTGTAACATGATAAATCCTTGAAAATATTTTCAACAAAACTTCAAAACTATTTCAGGCAATAAAGCGTTCGCTTGTATAAAAATACCTTTAATTCTTTGTTTTATATATCAAAACAATCAAACAAATATAATAAGACATAGCAAAATTACAATCTCAGGTCTTGTACAAAGGCAATCTTGAAATTTCCTCAATGCAATAGAGAAAAATATTGCACTCTTCCAGTTTGATGAGCTTTGAATTCATTAAACAGCAGATGTTTAGTCTCAATCTTAAAAAAAAACAAAAAAAACAAAGGAACATTAATTTAAAAGGCAGTGGCTCATACTCACTGATTTTAGATCTCTACCATTTTTTAAACAGGGTCCAAGTGCCTGCAAGTTGGTGTCATTATGCTTTGTTATACATGAAACTATCAAAATTAGTCCATATGTACATTTGGGCTCTGAAATCACATATTGCACGGCCGTTCATTCAATTAAAGCATTTCACATGACAATTTCAGTCGGACAGAATTATTTAACAATGGAAACTGATACGGTGCTTTTAAGTTAAGTCAGTTATCATTGATATTTGCTCCAAAATACATTGTAATGACAAAGAAATCCTTCAAGTTGTTCATATCAGTAAAGCTGCACCTTGTGGACCGAAAAACATCCCCAGTCACAATGGCTTATACTGTAGAACCACCGCCCCTCCTCATTCTACACATCTACACTGTGAAGAGTCAATTCAAAAAATCTACTAAACATACCGCAAGTCTGAATGAGGACCTCAGACAGGTGGATTACTCCACTATTCCATTACTGAGGAATATAAAGTGCCATTGTCAGAGCAACGCTCTGTTTCGCTACAGTTCATTTTTTGTCACCAAGCAAAGAACAAAGGCTGCCTTGTCTTTTTTTTTTTGCATAGCTGTAAATACCCTTAGTTGTGTCCCATGAAAATATAGTTATCACTAAGTCTTTGGTTTTTAAAACCAACATGTATAAAATAACAGATTTACTCTGTGGCAGGATAGATTCTTTTTTGTGCAACTCAGACATTGAGAGGGCTATATATAAATATAAATATATCTCTCAATGTCTTACTTTTTTATGGTATCAGCGAACGGTCACATCCATGCTGGCCTCTGATGCTTCTATCATGGCTCTGAACCTGGAATTCTCATCGGCCAGTAAGGCTGCAGGGCTGTCGAACTCCATGATCTATTATGAGGGGAAGAGGAATGAGGGGGGGGGGCAGTTATTACATGCATGCAATACCATTGAAAATATAACAGGACACACACACACACACACACACACACACACACACACACACACACACACACACACACACAGTTGTAAGTGACAAACAGAGCTTAATTTGAGGAGTTAATGACTCTTTAGACCTTGCTTGAACTTTGAACCCTTTTCAACAAAAGGTGACCACGGAAGATGACTATGTGTTTTGTAAGCAGTCAGTCTTCTTGTGTTGTTTTCCGTCAAGACCCACACGTTGTTTATAGTTAGTCACTGTGTTGTTTCGAAATGCATTATGGGTTATTTATGCCAGTGTGCGTTGCTTATCACAATATTTAATCAGATGTAGCATCCTGGTAATTTCTGCATTATTATGGATTGGGACATAGTAAACACTAATTTGATGTCCTCAATAGTATGATACTATGCTGATCTGGGTGCAGAGCCTGACTTACCAAGATTGGGCAAAGGGAAAAAAAACACACTACAAACATCCTACAAGGGGTTAGGGTTGGGAACATTGTGAATGTTCTTCCAGCCCAGTACAACAGACCCCAGTTTGTGACCCACCTGCCCGCTGTCCAGCACCATGACTCTGCTGCAGCTCATCACTGTGTTGAGTCTGTGAGCGATGATCAGCGTAGTGCAGCCGCCGAAGGAACAGCGGATCGTCTCCTGGATCAGCCGGTCCGTCTCAGTGTCGATGGCCGCCGTCGCCTCATCCAACAGTAGGATCTGGCAATGCCAACATAAAAACCAGAGATGAAGTACAACATTCCTAAATGATCAAAGAGACTTTTCACCCGTGGTTCCACTGCACAATTATGAGAAATGCCAAGAAGTGGGCGAGCAGGGGGTTTATCTGCCCTGTGACTTCAAGATATAATGTTACTAAATGTAAATTGAAAAATAGGTTAAAAGGTAAGTAGTAAAATGTATTAAAAGTAATTAAAGTGCAAGGTTTTGCATGGCTTTCAAAAACTCAGTGCAAGGTCCTCTCCTTCTTTTCCTTACATTTAAAAAAATATGTGCGGTAAAGAGCCACTCAAAGTTCTCCTCTACATCAGCATCCTCCCTGCACGATTTGTGCTGATTCACACTGAGTATCTCTAATGCCGATTTGATCATTTGTAGAGAAACAATAACATGAAGTCATACCTCAGTTTCTGTGCAAAATGAAATATTGCACTGCATATCTTTCTATTCAAGATGTAAGCACAACATTAACCACCGGGTGGCAGTGATGCCACAGGATCTTGCATCAAAGTGATGAACGTGAGAAAATGTGACTGGTAAAGGCTTGTTTTTTGTTTTTGTTTTTTTTCCTCCAGTCCAAAATATAAAATCAACTCTTCACCAAAGCAGCTATAATCACCCTCCGCCCCTCGCTGCGATGGAGCGTGAAACGTGACACGGCGGCGTGACACAATCAGTACCTTGCTGTGCCTCAGTAGGGCTCTGGCCACACACAGCAGCTGCCTCTCTCCCACCGAGAAGTTGTCTCCGTTCTCCGTCACCTCCGAGTGCATCGAGTGAGGCATTTGGCTGACCTGAGGAGAGACCAGTGGGGGTATGTGTAAACACTCTGTATCAAGCAAGTTTTTACCATTATTCTGGTTTCGGAGATCTTATTAGCCACCTACCATCTCTTTTATGTGTGTCTTCTCAAGTGCTTCCCATATCTGGGCGTCGGAGTATTGACCCCACGGGTCCAAATTGGTCCTGTTGGAAGATGAAAAACCTTTCAGCAAGGGTGGTGGTTAAAGGACATTCCCGTGTAACTATTTCACAGGTTCCAAAGCAGAGATTCAATCAAACATTGATGCACTCAGAATCTGCCCCCAATACACTTGATACCAGAGCATCTCTACTTAAATGGAAACTCTGGTATTATTTTGGCCTCAACCAAATTTTCCGATCACTGCGAGTCCCCCCGTGTTATTGGGAGAATAGCTTCAGCCGACAGATGGTCGAGGCTGGACCAGCGGGCTGCCAAAATAAGACAGAAATGAATAAGGTCTGTAAATATACAACCTGTTACACCAACCTGACTGTGCCGATGAAGAGAACGGGCTCTTGGGGAATGATGGCCAGCTTGCTCCGCAGATCGTCCAGCCCGATATCCGCAATGTTGATTCCGTCAATGGTGATGGACCCTCCCATCAGCTCCACCAGTCTGAAAAGAGCGACGCCGAGAGAGGACTTTCCTGCCAAGACATCAGAACAAAAAAACTCTTGTCAACCAAGACAAACCTTTTCCTCACAGTTGAACATTTGGCAACTCAAGGCAGGAAAGTGTTGTGGCTTGGCGGGAGGAAAAGGTGCAGTTGGAGCGGTGCATACCGGAGCCCGTGCGTCCCACGATGCCGACGGTCTCCTCGGGCTGGATCTGGAAGGACAGCTTCTTGAGCACGGGCGGCAGGACGTCGCTGTAACGCATCTCCACCTCCTGGAAGGAGATGCTTCCCTGCTGCGGCCAGGAGGGGGCAGGAGAGGACGGGCCGGCCATCTGTCTGGGAGCCTCGCTCTCCAGACACTGAGATAAGGAGAAGACGATGGTATCTGATATTAACCTGACTGTGTCTTTGTCGAGGTGTAAAGGTCCCTGTCTGGCCTGCGGTGTAATTCATAGACTTCTCTCTCCGGGAGCTTTGAGATAGACGCAGAGAGAAGAGACGCTCATCTGGTGTTTGTGTCTCGATGGGTTCGTGGCCGTTGTGCGGTGCAAGCCCCGTTGTTGTGCTCTGAGGTTACACGAGAACTTCTCACGCTCTGGTTGTATCACACACACACACACACACACACACACACACACACACACACACACACACACACACACACACACACACACACACACACACACACACACACACACACACACACACACACACACACACACACACAGTCCCCCTGACTGCTCCCTCATACTGGGCTGGTCAATATCTGATGATGTTTGTGTTGCTACATGATGTCCGTGTGTGTACTCCAACACTATTGAATCAGTTCCCCGCGATGCACCTTCCCCACCGTGCACTCGGCACGCCTCTGAGCGCTTCTGCGTTTTACCTTTATGTAATGATTGATCCTCTCAACCGATGTGAAACGAGCCTCCGTCTCCGACAGAAGCCTCACGGTGAACTGGAATAAGCCGGTCAGCTTCAGGGGAGCGAGGGAGAGGGGAGAGAGAAAGACACGGGAAAGGATGAGGAGTGACAGGGAGAGGGCGAGGGAAAGAGAGAGTGTGATAGAAAGAAAAAGGTGACATGGAGAGAGGGATCAAGACGTACACAGAGGGAGGGACGGACAGAGGTGGAAGGTTAACGATTGATACAGACAATTACTGCTATCAATTACAAGCTCTGCCCTGACAAAATAGAGCAGTAAAACCTATAAAAATTTACAGCCCACCAGATTACGTTCGCAGATTTTACTTCCGGTTCTATCTTGTAAATGTCATAAATCTCCGTCCCTATGTCCCCATCAAGCGCACACATTGGTCATTTTTATCAGACATACGGTGGAAAGACAAAGACGACAAAGGTCCACATGGGAGAGAGCTGAACAAACAGAGAGCACGTTCCTCACGGTACAAGGCCTCTGTGCACGTACACTTGCACGGCGATATCACATATGTACACAAGACCTGTGTCTACTTTGCATTGGTTGCCTTTTTCCCTTCAAAGAAATGTTTTTGCGGACCCTGTACGTTACATTCAAGAGCTGCTCAGTTGGACGCCGGCACCCGGTGCCAAGTCCAGTTTCCAGGGCACCGTGACACTTGTTATTGAGGGAGGGATCGATGGCTGTGACCGGGCTGCAGATAAAGGCAACCCTAATCTTATTATTATTATTTTTTTTACCCATGACACGGATCAATTCCAAATTAATCCTTTTGCAGTCTGAAGGGAAATTAAACACAACACAACACATCATGGTTTGAGATCATTTAAATTTGGCGGACCCTATTTGTGTGAGGTCCTGCAGCGGAAAACACGTCTGATGTGTGGTTTTGCGGTTCGTTTTAACGCCGCTTCCCGCGGCACATGCAGCTGTTTCTCTCGGCTCGGGCAGTGGCAGCTACAGTCTCACAGCTAGAACCAAGCCTTGGGCTGTTTGCTGTCATGCCACAAAAAAAAACACTTTCGTACATTTCAACAGTTCATACTCGGACGAGAGTTTAAATGGTTTCTATGACAGCCTCATCACTATTTGTTGTTGCGTAATTGTTAATTACTCATTTAAGAATGGATGTCTGTTAGGGCTGGTATTGGGCAAGATCTCACAATACAATTGGATTTCCATACAAAGGGTCATGACTCAATTAAATGTAGATTCGATTCAATAATGATATACAGTATATCCATATATTGACTTTTTGTTTCCAGCATTCCGTCTTATACAGAAATTAAATATTTTCATTTAACAGGAAAATGGTTGCATCAACTTCCAAACAAAGTTTCGATATTGCAAATTTCAAATCGATTCAGAAATAAAAAAAAAACAACTGAATTTAATCTTATCAGAGTAAACTTATTTTAACCCAGCCCTAATCCCTGCTCATGATATTGTATATATTCAATACGAGCCACTTTCAAAAAATGTGACTGAGCAACAAGGTATGCAGGCTGAATGTAGCTATGATTCACTTTCCCATTCAACGGGATCTTAGGATTTGAGAGACCTCTTCTTTACACTAGCACAGCACCCACCCCCATGTTTGCATAGCCGAGTGCACAGTGCGATGAGTATGCGTGCATACCTGCACTGCGTAAGATATGGCCAGGCCTGCGTAGGCTGGAGGAATCTGCTTATGCATGAAGACAATGAGAAGTGCCACTGCAGTGATGAGCGTGATGCTGATAAGGTCAAGTCGAACAGCCAGCCAACGCATCGCACAGCTGAAGAGGTAGTGGGAGGCCTGGTTGGTGTCCAGCAACTCCTGGTACCTGAACGGAGAGGGAACCTATTGTAAGTTTTAGCACAGAGCAATCAGAGCCCAAGGCAGAACCCTCTGGAATAAAGTCTAGCATGTCCAGCGGTGTAGGGTTGAAGGAAGCAGCTACACAGTTTTTCTAAATTGAGACCCTCAGCCATAGCTCATGGAGGGGTGAGAGTACATATATAGTTTATACTTTCCATTCGTACCAATTGCACACGCAATATCTCAACCCTGGAGCCCAATTTGTACTTGGTAAATCACACTTTTGATAGTTGACTCTCAAAATATGGTCATTTTGTCGCCCTGTAGCAATGCACGGAGCAAGGCTCCAGTCATTCCTACAGTGACAAACTATCCAATTGCACGACGCAAAAAGCCCCTCCAAAATCCTACAAGTGTGACAGCGACGATAAAGAGCTTTGAGACAGCTTCCCCTATCTAAATTTAAGTAGCACTCAAGTATAAATTAGGCTTAAGGCGTGGTGAAGGGCTCTTGAGTAAGACATTGAATCCTTTAAACAGCTCCAGGGGGTGCTCTTCTGATCGTTACCATCAAACTGCCTTATGGGAGAAGAGCGGGAAGATGAATCTTTCCCCTTTTAGGGACAGATAAAAAACAAACCCTGGCGAGCCTTAGTGGCAAAGTGTCTCCTTGGACCAGAGAAATGTGTCGCCTCCCACCTGTCCAGGAAGTCGTGGTGCCGTCCGTACGCGTGGATGGTGGAGAGCCCCTGGAGGCTGCTGGTGATGTGGGAGGTGAACGGCGACTGGCTGACGTTCTCCAGACGCTTCAGCTCCCGAATTAGAACCCTGCGGATGGAAGGAACAGGTGTGTTGAGCCTGAGATCCAGGGGTCTCAATTGTGACTTTAAAATCACTTTACAGGGCCATATTTAACACATTGGAAACATGTGGCAGGCCGCATTAAATTTGGGCCTGCAAGTCCATACAAGTTTATATTATTCTGTCTGTTTATAGTTGTTTTTCCCCTTCTGTCATGGTATGTTGTCTATTTGACACCCATCCACCCAGCATGGTAAATGCAGTACATACTAGTGTGCAGGTAACGTAGCATTTACATTTTAAGGCTTAAGTTCCCATGCTGTAAGTCTGCGCTTTGCATGCTAGTTGAACCAATATTACTATCTCACTATCTATCAGCTGCGTGAAATTCGGGGTGAAGTAGAGGCATTCCAGCTGAACAACAGGGTGGCGTGGAGGAACCACCAAAAGGAAAGCATTACATTCAGTGGCATTGCAATCACCTGCGTGCGGACAATGGCAACAGGGGAGGAGAGTGCACGGGCAGGAGAGTGAATTCTGACAAGGAGGGAACAAAGCGTTTCCCAGTAGAACTCAAGTCATTTTCCAGCTTGTGATATATATGCGATATTACGAACGCCGCTGCACACCGGCGCTGCTACGCCAGAGACAGCAGGGTGGTGTGAGCTGGAGAGGGGAATATTGACAAAGGTGGGCTGGTTTTCCACTTTTAGATGCCCAGATGAGGCTGGATGGTGCATGTGAATCATCCCATTTTTCTCATAAAGCCGAGAGAGAGAGGGAAGGGGGGGGGGCATAGCACTTCCTGGCACTGGGGGCCGTGTTCCAGACAAACATGTTGACGCCCTGGGCAGTCTCATTTCACAATTGAATAACAACTGCTTTAAAAAGCCGGCGATTTCAATACAAATTGTGCTTTGATGTTACATATATGAGCTATTCAAATTCAAGGATGTGGCAACTTCGGTTGTTATTTAATTGAACACACGCATTTAACACAAAGAGCGCTTGGTGCCTTTAGGTGACATATTCAGCAAATACATCATCCACCCGATTCTCTCTGGATCAAAGGTTATGAGTTTCACGTTGTGGCACATATGCCCAGTTAATATTTTCATTCTGATGAAACTGAATATTTCATCACCAAATAGAGATGTGTGTATTGGTGTGGCTGGTTATCTTTCTGGTGTGTCATCTCCATAAGAAGTGCAAGTCACGTTTCTTTTGACCTTTGTGATGGAGGAACTTGAGAAATCTGTGCTTATTTCCCAAGGTGCTGGCATGTGGTTTGTTTTACACAACGGCTGCAAAGCCTTGAATAGAGACGTGGGCCAAGTCCTTAAATCAACCCAGTGCATTTCGGGCGACGACAGATAAAAGAAGAATAGATCTATCGGCATCCCATTACTGATGGCTTTCTTTAGGGTCCCACAGGCAGCGCTGCGTATCACAACACCTTTATGGTTTCAACATTGATAGTATCAGGTATTGAAACATTCTGTGGCTTTGTTTGAATTTGTCCTCTGCATTTGCCCATCTTAACTGTCTAGGACCAGTGGGCAGGGCAGGACAGGACAGGGCACGGGGACCAGCTCCAGCTCCACAGCAGGACACAGCAGTGTCTTGCTCAAGGGCAAAAAGATATGACTTTATCAACCCCCCCCCCCCCCCGAGAGTTCAGGAAATAGCCACAGTGTGAACTTGACATAATATTTAGGTCTTTTTGATGCTGAATTAGTGAGCCAAGTAGAAGTGTCATGTCAGAAAAGCCAGTAAAAAATAGGAAAAAACATTTTACATTTTGTAATATTTGTGTGTAGATTGTGCCAGTGGAGCCCCAGAGAAAGAGGCATGTTGAGTTATGTTATAGACCAGTGGCTCTTAACATTCACAGCCTTTGAGAGGTTGCAGGGAACGCGAGCAAAACCATTAATAGTTAAACTTTACCATTAAGCAATGTACATTAAGCGTGTGACTGTTTTGATAATACTTTGACTGTTTTCTCCTTAACTATTGTACAGACAGGTATGGAAGTCTGGACTAAATCATATCAAACAAGAAAAATCGTCTCAGATTGGAATTCCAGACAGAAGATGGGGTCTGTGGCCTACTGCGTATCAAATGTAAAGGTCCATGATCTATTCTGACCTGGAGACACGGTTGACGATGCAGAGGAAGGCTCCCAGGGGCAGGATGCAGAGCAGGAACCAGGGGAAGACGATGCCCACCATGCCCAGGCAGAAGAGCACCAGCGTCAGGTTCTGGAGCAGCATCTCAGCCTGCATGGCCAAGCGGACGTCCACTGCAGGGAGAGATGAGACGAGACGAGACAGGATATTCAGAACTGCATGGATTTGCATGAAATTGAGGTAGAATACCTCTTTTTGTATGAATCTCTTATAATATCTTGTATCTTATTGCTTATTGCTGAAAGACAGAGGGACCTCAAAAATGAAATGGTGCAGTTAAAAAAAGTACATACATGTACATACAACATTTAAACTGAATATTTTGAACATATTTAAAAAATATACACAGATAAGTAAAGACTAATAAATAATGTTAGATACAGATATAAGATAACATAAAACAATGGTAAAATAAATAAATAAATTGATAAACAAATATGAATAAATAAATAAATTAAATGCTGGCATGGCAATTAAAAAAACAACAACCCAGAAGGAGAACAGGCCCTCACCCTCATCCATGTCTCTCGAGAAGCGGGTCAGGATGCGACCGAGAGGCGTTGTGTCGAAGAAGTGCATGGGGCTGAGGAGAAGCTTGCGGAACAGCTTGTCGTGCAGCGTGGAGGCGGCCTTCACCGTGCACTGTCAATGCACAGGCACACACACGAACACACACACACACACACAGCGGTGTTGACAGACGCCATGTCAACAAACAAACGCGGGAAACATACGGAATCGCTCACAACTCGGATAAACAAAACAAGGAGAAACCTGGCGTGTGGGAACAGCAAATGTCAGGTGGGAGTCGCGAGCGCAGACCTCGCTGTTTTTAAGGATACGCGTCACCGCGAGCCGTCACATCTTCAGGCATTAACGAGTTTCTCGGAGGCTGATGCGCAAAAGGTCACGACCCGATGCTTGAAAGACGCCCCGCCGTTTGGATAGAAATGTCTTTTGGCGGCGGCAAACGCATTAATTCTATTAATGGAATATTCAACACTCCAACGATCTCATCACAGCTCGGGGTAAGAAAAAATTTGCCATCTTTGAATTTCAAGTGGTGCACAATAACGACGTGACCTAACAGTCCTAACTGTCAAGAAGGGTTAGCCATAAAAAAACAGGACAGGACAGGGTGGCGGGCGCGTGCACACACACACACACACACACACACACACACACACGCACGCACATGCACACGCACACGCACACGCCCCCCTTGAAAGCAGTGAATCATATCAGTGGGCACAGAAATTAATTTGGCTCGTAGGCACTTTTAATTATAGAGCTGAAGCTACACGAGCATGAGCGATGGAAAATATGGAGACAATAAGAATATCAGGGTGTGACGTCCCCCTTCACCTCCTCTTGGCGCTCCATCAACGGCTAAATGAATTTGTTCGCCGCTCAGTGGGCGCTGGACGCTCACCTTGACAAACACCAGCCCTCGCACAGTCTTCAGCAGCAGCGCGGCGCCCATGGACAGGATGTAGATGGTGGAGTAGTAGCTCACGTGAGGGTTGAGTCGCATGCTGTTGCTTTCCAGGGTTTCATTCACAGAGATTATGGACGAGTTCTGGAAGGAAGATGGGACAAATTACCGTGAACAGGGGGAGAGTCCAAAACTACACAAATAGAATCTCTGTCTCTAATAAATCAAAGGCTATTGGTTCAAAAAAAAGTCAGTGAGCGACGCCGTCTATTTTTAGTAGCAGGTTTTTCCCCTGCACATCTGTTTCTCTGCTGCCGGTGCCTGTTTTTAATTAAGTTTACCGGCGGCAGCATTGACTTTTTTTTAATCATGCGCATTCAGATGAACGCTCAGTCGCCTGCTTCGACGCGCTGAAGCATGCTGGGTATTTTCCTCGCGGGAGCCACTTGTGAGGGATAAAGAGAATATAAAAAGTGGGGAGCCAAACAAACCCACCCCGCTGCCCTGTTGGATCCAGTGGCTCAGCCACCAGTTGCTGAAGGCGATGCTGCCGGTGGTGGAGAGGAAGAGGAAGGCGTTGAGAAAGAAGACGACGGGGCCGCCGGCCGCCTCTATGTACGCAGAGTACACCGACCAGGCCACTGCCCCAGAGCCCTTCTCCTCGGCTTTCATCAGTTGTTCTGGGGAGGTAAGACGAACAAAGGAGAGGAGAGAGAGGGCTGAAAAGGGATCAGATGAAAGAAGGATTAGGATTCTGAACAATGAAGCCGCTGCTTCCTGGCTGCACGTGGGCAGCGAGGCCCTCTTACCTCGCTGCTTCTTCTCCGCCGGGGGTCTGGCCACCTTGATAACGACCTTGGAGCTCTCGGCCTTCTTCGCCCCCACCGCCACCACCTCCTCCTCCTCCTCCTCCTCCTCCTCCGCCACCCTCCGCTGCTTGTTTTTCAGGTTCATTTTCACCAAATTCTGAAGGGAACAAAGGGAGAGGCAACACAACACCCAGAGAGTCATTGAAACAAAGATATTAGCGACAGGGCCTCCAGGAGCTCCAAGACTAAATCAATGCATGTATAAATAATGAAAAGACCCCGTATGCATTAACATTTTCCAGTCACGGGGCCGGGCGTCTCAAAGCCTCATCAATTATTGAGCGTTTAAATGTACAGTGTTGTCCTGGAGTGGGAGGGGTAGGGGGGGTTGTGGTTAGGTACCTCCTGTTGGACGCTGGTGAACAGGGTGGCGTAGTCACGCTCTCTGCACATTAGCTGAGCGTGGGTGCCGTGCTCCGCTATCTGCCCGTCCTTCATTAAAATCACATCGTCACACTCCGTCAAATACTAGAGATAAGGAAGAAAGAAAGCGACGCTGAGTGTTATTCGCCACTGCAATTTGGATTCAAATGTTTTTGGCCCAATTCAACCTTTCACAATGCAGCAATGGTTAGAGAAGTACCGACAGACCTTTTACTTCGGTAAAAGTACAAATACCCTGAGAAAAAATTACTCGAGAAGAAGTTGAACAGAACTCTATTTGAGTTAAGTATGTGAGTACTTGCTCTTAAATGTACTTAAAGTATTAAAAGTAAAATGACGTGTCATATCAGGTGCCCTGATCTCGGAGAGCCTATAATACAATATAAAGAGCGGTACGAAATGTAGTGGAGTAAAAAACCAAATGTCTACAAATTAAGTAGAGATATTTGTACAGTAACAAAGCACTTCTACGTTTCTGTTACTTTCCACCACTCGAATAGACAATAGCTCCGATCGACACTGCAGCTCCTGGAAAAATGTCTATTGGTGATTCTGTGGACAAATAACTCAAAACGGTGCATCTGTCCCCCGTTTTGAGTCACTTTTGGAAGAGGTTATTTTTAACAGCTGATTCATGGCGAGGCGCCTGTACCTGCAGCTGGTGGGTGACAAACAGCACGGTGCGGCCCCCGGTGGCAGCGCGGATGACATTGTGGAAAAGGTGCAAGCCCACGCGGGCGTCCACGGCGCTCAGCGGGTCGTCCAGCAGCAGGATGGGCATGTCGCTGTAAAGGGCACGGGCGAGGCTCACCCGCTGACGCTGCCCGCCGCTCAGGTTGGCACCTCGCTCGCCAATCTGGAGCCACAAGATCAAAGTCAATATTCATTTAATGAGCCGCAAAACAATGTCCAGATCTCGTTTTGGTTTGTACAGAAATGTCAATTAGGGGCGACAGACTGATTGGCCCGATTGTTAGAGGGAGCCGCACGCTATAATGGAGAAATCACAGATTTGACTGGCGGACTGGAAACGGGCTGTGCTGCTGAGGTGTGCTTGAGCCACAACTAAGACTTCTCAGCACCCTGACCAAATCCACTGTGGAGGAGAACACCATCTAAAGGCCTCATTTGGAAACTGTAATAGCAAAAATAAGCTCTTTGTTTTATGCAGCAAAAAGGATGGGCTATGTCCAAGTTGCATGACTAAAGCAAGGCAGATAAAAAAACGGGCAAAGGGGATAAAAAAACATTTATTGATCATAGGTTTGAAGAGTCAGATCGTCTGCCTGCTTAATTTCCAAAACCCAATTGAGCTGTATAAGTCTATTAAACAGCATTTGTTTGATTCGGCGCACATACACACATCTAAATCCACATTTCTACCTCAGTCATGTCTCCATACGGCAGCTCGTCCAGGTCAGGGACGAGGCAGCAGGCCTCCAGGACAGCGTCATATCTGAGAAGAAAAGCAGCGTGTTACAATCACGGGTAAAAGGTACGTCACAGCTCTGTTGGCTCCCGTTCACCACCAGGTCTCCTTACTTGTCTTGCTCGTACTCCTTCCCAAACAGGATGTTCTCCTTCAGCGAGTCGTTGAGGATCCAGGCTTGTTGGGAAACAAAGGCAAAGCCGCCGCTCGCTGCTACGTTTCCCTCCAGCAACGTCATCTGGAGCAGGGAGTGGTGATTTGTGTTCATTTATCAAGGAATGCATAATTATATTACATTATATTATATTACATTATATTAAATATGGTTTGTTATTTCTTACCTGTCCCAGCAGGGCAGACAGAAGGGAACTCTTTCCACTTCCAACACTTCCACAAATGCCAACCAGTGTCCCCTGTTAAGATAAACAAAATTAAAATAGCGAGAATGAGGTGGTCTTGGACGGACTGGGGAGTCTTACACTGTAAACAAACAAAACATATGATATGTCCATGCAGGGCTCGACGTTAACGGTTGCCCAGTTTCCAAGGGAAACTGGGCAACCGTCAAACCATCTTGTGCCGTCTGGTTTCCCTGTTGTCAACAACTTTTCATGTATAAATGCGTAAAAACTTGATAAATATAACCAAAACAATGTTGTTATTATGTTAATAATAACACATTATAATTAGGGGCCCAACCCATAGTAATTTCTTTATTTACCTTTGAGAAGGTAGCCTAGTTTTTGTAATAATTTATCACAAATGTAAAGCAGTCATTATAAGTTGTTTAATAAAACAATTATCTGACTGTCTTGTCACCTCTTCTCCCAATTTTCCAATGCACTCTATTTTACAAATAATAAACAGTTTGACTTAAATATGTTTAACTGGTCTAACATTTACAATTGAAGAATTTGATAATTTTGTAATAAGTGTGAATATAAAAAGATGTAACCTCTAACCTCGAGTACTTACCTCGAGTACTTGTAATACCTATAAGTCCAAATAATTGGCCTTATGTTGCGGAACTCACCGATTATGTCACACTTCACAGGATAAAGATGACTAATGGCCGGAAAATTTAAAATATTGTAATTGTAACATTACTTTTGTATTATAATTGTAATATTGTAAAATGTAATATGTACCTAACAAGGCTAAAATGGAACCCATGTATTGCTGCCTGCAGCTATATTTTATATAATAATAATAATAATAATAATAATTATTATTATTATTGTTATTATTATTATTATTATTATTATTGTTATTATTATCTTTACTATCATTAGCAAATATATCATAATAACAAATTATAATACATTATAATATTATTTTAGATATGAATAAGTAAATAATGAGTATAAATAACTAATAACAATAATTTGTATTCATATTTTTAATGTTTCCCCTTTTCTGATATCTCTTTTAGTATTGACACGCCTTAATTCTCTGACACTTCTAAAAGTTAGCTTCAGACCCTGTGATGTCTACTAAATTTTGTGTGTGTGTGTATGTGTGTTGTCCGTACCTTCTTGACGCGCAGGTCAATGCGGTGCAGGGTCTTGTGCAGCGGCGGGCGGATGCTCTGGATGGAGGAGATGGTGCTCTGGGGACTGTCCTGCTCCATGTTGGTGAGGAGGCTCTGGCCGTTGCGTGCCTCTGGGTTCGCCTTGTGCTCCTCAGCGATGATGTAGAGGCTGAGCTTCTCCCTGCGCAGCACGCTCTTCATGCCGCCTCGCTTGAAGTGCCTTTTCTCGGGAGCCGGAGGAGGTTTGGGCGGCGGGGGGGAGCAGGCCTTCTCCCACGCTAGCGTGGCCTCGCGAAACTCCACTGCGTTGCTGGGATCCTCCATCTTCACCATTACCACCTCGCGGTCCTCCATCATGAAGAGCCGCTGCCCAACAAGGTTTAAAATGGACTAATGGTTAATTAATTGCTGTAGGGAAATGTAAACCAAGTGTGTTGTCAAGTATTCTCTTTTCGGCCTGGAAGTGGGCTCGCTTATTTAGCTCTTAATTCACTTGACTGTTAATATTCAATATTCCTGTATTTATTTATTTATCCTTACTATTTGCACACTCTACCTCTTCAAATATGCTGCTTGCCCGTTGTACACTAGTACATACTGTTTTTTACTGTTTATTACAGTGGTACCTCGACTTAGGACTGTAATTGGTTCTATAAGAACGGTCTTATGTTAAAACAGTCGCATGTCGAAGCAATTTTTCCCATATAAATTATGAAATCATGAAGGGTTAAAATAAACAAAATACACAGAACAAACACAGTAAATATGAAAAAAATATCGATAAGCCACGAACTACGTGCACACACCATGTAGGTGGCCCGCTGACTGACTGCTGACTGACTGCTGACTGACTGGCCGCCTACGCGCCAACTGCAAATTTCCACGCTTGTATCTTGGAGCAGTCGGTCACAAGTTGATACAAACTTTCGCGACTATTGCTACCGGTATCTTGGATTAGTCGTAAGTAGATGCAGCCGTAAGTCGAGGTACCACTGTATATGGTAGCGTATGTAAATATTTTTCTTAAATTTTGCCTCCATTGTTTCCTGCTTTTTACATTTTACTAGATGTTTTGCACAACAGACATTATTCATTTTAAATCATTGGTCTCAAATAATTGGTCTTGAAGGGCCCTTTTCAACAGATGAAACAAAGACAAAGGGTCACGACGATTCCTCAATTAATCCTTCTCTTGAATGATTGCTCTTGAATTCTCAAATTATCGAATATTTCTCTCACAGTAGTTTAGTATAGGGCTCAACAAATTCCCCTGGTATGGATAACAGTTTCCATATCATCATATCAAATAGTAAAATGGCTGTCGTCCATATTCCTCCTCACCTGGAACCTTTGGACGGCCACGCTGCCCTCTGACAGCGACCTCACCGCCAGAGGAGTTACCTTGAGGGCGAAGGTCATGGAATTGAAAACTGCAACCACAGTGAAAGCCTGAAGACACAGAGAAGGGACCGAGAGAATATATATATTTCTTTATATGTTCTGGGCATTAAATAAAAAAATGAATGTGAAGCACGTATGATTTAGAACAGGGTGGCATACAAGGACTTCTAATGACTTTTTATTTCCTCAAACTTATAGGAATGATTTTACATCGGAGATTTTTAGAAATACACAGGAGATTCCAGCAGATACCAGCAGCAGGTATCAGTGCAGTGACTTCTTCACCTGTATGTGTAAAAAATGCTCTGGTTCTAAACCCAAAACTAAGTTCACTAATGTTCACACTGAAAGAAAAGTTAGAGGTAGTTCATATTCTATTTTTGGAACTGTGCATGTATATAAAATAATAAATAAAATAAAATAATAATAATAATAATAAATATAGCTGCAGGCAGCAATACACATGGTCCATTTTAGTCATGTTAGGTACATATTACAGGTTTCCGAGGTTCCTGAATCTGCGCTCTGTGATTATATGCGGGAACGTTTGGAGCGGACCGAGGGGCTCTCTCCTGCTGTGTCAGACCAGACCTCACTGAAAATCATGGGATCTTACTTTAATCGCTCTCCTTTTGCGGGTATGGGGGCCGCGCCATACTTAGGGGGGGAGGAGGGCGAGTTCAAATTGGCGTTTGACGAAGACCCGCTGCGTCAGCTCCGGAGAGTGCAGCGGCGGGGGAGAGAGCCGAGGGAAACACCGGCGCTCCTGCTATACGACTGGCTGTTTGTGTCACATGGTTGTTTGTCTGCTCTGTACTATTGGCTGTTTGTGTCACATGGTTGTTTGTCTGCTCTGTACTATTGGCTGTTGGTGTCACATGGTTGTTTGTCTGCTCTGTACTATTGGCTGTTGGTGTCACATGGTTGTTTGTCTGCTCTGTACTATTGGCTGTTCGTGTCACATGGTTGTTTGTCTGCTCTGTACTATTGGCTGTTTGTGTCACATGGTTGTTGGTCTGCTCTGTACTATTGGCTGTTCGTGTCACATGGTTGTTTGTCTGCTCTGTACTATTGGCTGTTTGTGTCACATGGTTGTTTGTCTGCTCTGTACTATTGGCTGTTTGTGTCACATGGTTGTTTGTCTGCTCTGTACTATTGGCTGTTTGTGTCACATGGTTGTTTGTCTGCTCTGTACTATTGGCTGTTGGTGTCACATGGTTGTTTGTCTGCTCTGTACTATTGGCTGTTCGTGTCACATGTTTTGTAAAACGCACGAGTAGATCAAACGACTTTGAAACAACAGTTCACGTTTGCCTGTAAACCAGAACTTCCCATTGCTATAACTCACTGTGTTGTCCGTGGAAATAGAGCTTCACTCTCAGTGACTCTCAGTGACCGTTCGGTGCTGTGTCGGGAAATGATGACGGAGTGATGGAGTGACGTAATGACGCCGTGGCGACTTTGTGTGATTAGTTATACTTTTCTAGGTCCTAGTTTTCCGATGCATTCTGGATACATGAAACGCATCATGGCCTCCTTCAATTTGCAACTTATGACTTCCTCGAATCCCGCAAAGTATGGAGGGACACAACATGGCATCTAATACGGGACGGGGCTAGATGCCATCTGAATGCCTTCATTTACAAAAAGAGCAAAAGAGATAAAATGTCACACGAAAAGGCCTGCCAATGTCAAGCAGGTAAGACGATACACAGACACCTACACACACGCACTTTGTAACCACTACAGAGCGACCACTATACTACGCAGCTCACATGAAGCGCATGGACTTTTGGCAACTTTAGGTCAGATTTTGTCGGTTTCTCCCAAATTTCTGCTCTGTATGTCAATCGATTTGGACGAAGGTTGAACCACAAGATTTTTGAGACGTCCCGGTTCTAACGACACCTCAACCATGTTTGTAGCTTCTGCCGTTGTTCTGTTCCAGATAGTTCTCAGCCCGAAAAATTCAGAGGAAAATATTACGAACAATAACATTTGTTCCGCCAGCTGGACCCCTAATAATAAGAATAAAAATGAAACAAAATAATAAGAACAAACACAGCTTATTTAAACTCCAGCAATCCAGCAATCATGCTATAATGGAAACTTTAAACTGAAGTACTATTAAGACTACTAGTACAGGCTCTGTCACTAATTTTGACACTCTTCCGTCCTTCCTTGTTTGCGTATAAAGAAACATTACCTCGGCGGCCGTGAGGTCGTAGCCCATCGCCATGTGCAAGGTGAAGGTGCACACACTGGCGATCACCACCACGATGGGAGCCACACCAACCGTCAGGCTCTGCACCACCCCGGCCTTCTCCAGGATCCCCTTCTCCTCCAGCCGCACCGCTAGAGAGACAGCGAGAGAGCGAGAGGGATTGATTTTTTTTATTTGAAAACTCACATTTATTTGCATTTATTTGTTGTTAAAACTATATAGACAAACTTAAAATGAAACAAATATTAAAACAAAGCCAAGCAAAACAATACCAAATAAGAGTAAACTATATTTTAATTTACAAAGACAACAAAATAATTAAGATATAAATAACTAAGTAAATAATATAAACTAATAATAATACCAATGACATAGCAATGAGTAAAAGTGGAGAACTAACAAATCATTTCAATGTTCACCAAGTAAACAAAAATTAAGGGAGAGAGGAAGGGAGGGGGAAAGAGAAGATAGAAGAGGCAGAAATAAAATGCAGGGCAAGTTTGTTCACGGAAGCAAATATTTGCTTTAGCGACAGACATAACACAGCAAAGAGCTTTTAAGCTTTATCAAGCTCTTTAATGAGTAATACCCCTTTCCCACCACGACAAGAACCCAGTAACACACACTAACATCCGGCATTTGTCATCAGTGGGAAAGGAAAAACTCGGGTTTCACTCCCGGGTCAAATGACCCTGCAGTAGACACAAGTTTCTTTTGGCTCCGGCTCTGATCGGCTTTGATGTGAACAGGGCACCCGGGTCGACCCGCTCATTTTGGCCCCTTTACCGGCGCGATGCAATGTTAAAGCTCCGGATCTTGTTGTGTTAATAGACAGGAATATCCGTGTATCATTCCATCATTTCATATCCACTGCTGCCTCACAGCAAGAAGGTCCTGGCTTTTATTCCCGCCTGGGGCGCTGTTGGCGCTGGGCTCTGGTGGGTTATCTCCCGATTGGGGGCCTTTCTGTGTGGAGTTTGCATGTTTTCCCAGTGCTCACATGGGTCTCCTCCAACATAAAAAAGGAACCCCCACACTTTCCTGTCCTGTCCCATAGTGAAGGCTGGCTGCCCCTGGAGGAAGGATGGCTGGGATGGGAGAAATGCAGAGGCTGAATTTCTCCAGCGAGTGCTGGCTGCGTATGTCTCCCTGCAAGCGTGTGTTGAGTGTAGTGCATCTGTGAGACGAGTAATAAATGATTCTTGATTTAGAATCAGAAGTTATTGACCTTTTTGCCGTATGGGGGACCATGAAATGTTTTGAGTTTCTGCTCAGTGGGGACTTCAGCTGAGAACCCCCATGCTTGAGCCACTCCAGCATCGCCCCCAGCCGGTCTCTGAACCGCCAAAGGACCGGCCGCGCACCGGCACAGACACTCCACGCTGCTTCTACTGTAGTGTTGGGTCGTTCACGAACGATCCCATTCTTTTGAACGGCTCAAAATACTTTTTGTCCAAGTTTTACAGTTTTACAGTTTTTGGCGTTGTTTGTTTAAGTTGCTGTGTCCTCTACTGTTTTGTTCCCAACCACACTAGAACCATGACACGCCCCGTTTCCTTTTCCCAGAAAAAAATAAATAAATAAAAATGCATTTCTCCTGGCAGTGGGAAAGGCGTCAATCACCTTTGCGGTTTTCCTGGGTTAAAAAAACCTGGATAAACCCGCTCATTTTGGTGTATGGTATATGAGAGGGAGCGAGAGAGAGAGCATGAGAGAATGAGGAAACAAAGAAAGGAGCATGCAATGGAACGTGAGGAGGCGGTAAGTGACAGAGAGAGGTGGTGGTGACTTTGGAGGTACGGGTGGGTGGAGGGGTGTTAACAGGAGACAGGACCAGCAGATCTCAAAATACCAAAATACCCCCTCGACAGTGTCTCAAGTCAAGTGATTTGCCAACTCCCTCCGTGCAGCCATCGACCGCAACAACAATACAGGAGGAGACAGAAATAGACGCGCGGCAGAAGCAGGAGGCTCCGTATCCATACATGGTGTTAAAAAGAGACTACTTTAAAACATGCCCCATCTCGTTGGCACGTCAGGTCTGCAATTTATTATTATTTTTTTTTACCCCAATTACCCCTCATTCCATGTACCCATGCCGGTTGTTTTGAACAGTTCACGAAACGCACACCTGCAGCCCAGGGCTTTTAAAACGGTCAGTTTGTATATGAAGTGCATTCCTGATTGCATAAGCACGGAACAAAAACGTCTCTTGGAACCAGTCGGCTGCAAGTCACTGCAGTGAGTCATTGTAGAGGAGACATTTTGAGGAGAGAAGACGTTCTCGGACTCGCCGGACAGCCTGAGCGGTGCCACCCAATTATTCATCAACCAAATGCAGGAGGGCGGTGGGAAATTTATCCTTATCCGCGGTGCACGGAGAAGAGAGGAAAAACCGCTGCCTCCGATTCGCCGCTAAGTAGCGCCCTCGAAATGCCAAAAAGGAAACCGAGCGCCCACCCTTAATTTCTCGGCAATTAACCCCCACGCCGAGGGATTCAAACGGGTCTTGATAATAATGGCTGACGTGCATGGAGGCTTAACCAGGAGAAGCTAATGAAAACACATTTTAAGGTCAGGGGTATGTTGCCGGTCCACTCTGGGGATAAGTCTAATTTCAGGTAATAAATTGAGAATTTAGTGGCTAATACGCTGCCCAATTAAAGCGACCCTTAAGTCAGGGGAGCCTGAGAAAGCAGAAATATACGGCGTGGTGCTAAACACAGACGCCCTTGACGGGTTCTGAACAAAAACAGGAAGCCTGCCTTCGCGTTTCGACACTTGCTGAGTCAATGTGGTTGCCACTCACTGTGGATGTTCTGGGCGAAGGCGTCTTCCCAGCAGTACATCTTGATGAACTTTATGCAGCCCAGGATCTCGTTCATCAGCCTCACACGCTGGTCCGTCACCGTCACGCACTTCTTACGAAAATACGCCGTCAGACGTGAGGCGAGCATCTGTTTTGGGAACGATGACAGGGGGAGTTTAAGCCGTGGGAGGGGAAATGAAAGCAGACAAATGCACGTCGGCTGTTTTGTTTCGCAGGGACCAGCCAGAGGGACCCCAGCCACCAGTTGCCGTGGTTCCTGAGAGTCAAACTGTGGAGGAATGCAATTTAATATAAATAATAACATGGGATGGATCCCCCTAAGATGTGTTCTGTGTTCTGTCTAAAATGGGACGACGTGACTCACAGGTTTATAAATTGCACGGATTATGTGACCGTGCAGTAACTAAGCAAGATTTGCATTTCTCACAAAGAGCATTCGAGCTTTAGCGATGTGCCAAAATAAATAAAAAACACAAATCCAACTAAAATCATACAAATGTTGGACTGCTTGGGACATAAAATGGCCGGTTTGTTTTTCAATGCAGTACTGGCAGCTTAACCTATATAAACACTTCTGCGATAGGTGTATAGAACAATTACCTTTGAATAAAAAAGTTTCTTTCTATCTCCACTCGTTGTGGTTGAACAACTTGCTTGATGAGTCTTGTGTAATCCACACCTTAAATTTCCATGTTGAGTTGGTGAGCTGGAGTCTCTCTCAACTAAATAATGTGTCCAACCCTGTGCTGTTCCCGACTGAGCCTGTTCCACATCCTCCTTTAGTTCAGTTCCTTCCATTAGGCCAAAACCCTCAAAAATGACCATTGTATTCTATCTTTCTCAGACTGTACCCCCGAGGTCCCTGGACGCATCATACCATTGCGGGGTAGAAGACGATGAAGATAGCGGACCCCAGCAGAGCGGTGGGTCCCAGGAAGTAGGTGGTGTAGGACAGACCCAGGATGCCCACCAGAGGTCCCCCGGCCAGCAGGCAGCCTACCGACACGGCCTCATACAGCCGCTGGCCATCACTGGAGCAGATGTTGATCAGCTGGAAGGGAAGACAGGAAGTAGAACAACCATTGAGCCTTAACAAGAGACTCTTTGACCCTGTTCCCAGCTTAAAGTGCATTGAAAGGCAGCTCGGCTGATATGATCGAAGATGCTTTGAGAATCCATTCACAAAAATCACACAGCACTAGAGGTGAAGACTGCAGCTTCAAGACTTACGACTCAATTTAACTTGACTCCCAACTAATGGGTGCTTGTGGCAGGGTGGGGCGTCTGGTATTAGTTAGTTAGTTGCGGTATGGCGGGCCCTCGTCTTTTGCAGGGCCTGGCTCTGGGCCTGTGGTCCGTGCCTGGCATCTGCTGCTGGGTTCTGCGCCTGCGTCTTGTACCTGCACGTGGGGGTGGGTTGTATGTGTGCGCCTCAGGGGTGCAGGGTCTCCTTGCACTCTCCGGGACTGGTTTGTGCTCCTCGGGGCCATGTGTGGGTGTTGCTCCACGGGCTGCGGGGTCTTCTGTGCCTACAGGGCGGGGGGCTCAGGCCTTTCCTGCAGCCGTGTCTATACGGCTGCGGGACTCAGGGGTGCCCTCAGGGCCTTTTCCCACTGCTTGGAAGCGCTACGATTTATTTCTGACCTCATACAGCAGCACTAATTGGGATAACTCCCAGGCACTTACCGGCAGATACATCACACACACACACACACACACACACACACACACACACACACACACACACACACACACACACACACACACACACACACACACACACACACACACACACACACACACACACACACACACACACACACACACACACACACACAAAATGACAGGAAGGGACCACATGCTGAATTGCTGCTCCAATCTTCCTGGACTTAATCAACTCTGTCAAACCTGCATTGTGTTTGGGGGCGCTATGGAGCCCACTGGCCACGCCAATCACTGCTCAACTTTCTTAGCCAGTTCTGACACGTGTGCCAATTTTTGTGAGTTTTTGAGCATTCTAAGCCCATCACATGACGTGGAATAATAATAATAACAATAATAACAAGACACCTGGCCATGCCTGGTAAGATTACATTACATTACATTTATCAGACGCTTTTATCCAAAGCGACTTACAATTATTCAATTGTAAGTCGCTACCATCCCCTTTAAATGCAAGATCGTTCTCCTAAAAGGGGGATTGGTGGCGGAACAAACAAAAAACTGTGCTCTTGTCATCCTACAAGTCGTCCACAGTGCAGAGTTACTGAAGCAGTTCTTGATGATTAAAGAATTAATAAAGAGTTGCATTGCAGGTTGAGAAATTGAACTCCACTTGCAGACTAACTCTGTCCTAGATGTAATGCCATAATACTATGTGTTGTATGCCCAGTATGCTGACAGCACAGGTTACATTTTTTTTCAATAAAATAAAATAACTTTTTACGACTTCATTAGGACTGATTTGGGACTGAGCTTGACTTCACGCAAAAAAAAAGGCATTATTTTCCATCTATTGCTGTTTGTTATTGTAAGAAAATTGTTGTGTGCAGTCACCTGAATGACCTTATAAGTGGATGTAGGAGACAGTAATCTGCCTCGGGCCGTCTGGATGTACCTGGATACGAGGTGTGAATAGGTCCTTTGAGGCCGCTCGTCTTTTAATTCCCGCATTCACTCGTTGTCTCTTACACTAAGCTGCTCGACCTTCTGTCCTCAGGGTGACAGGATTTGTGCCTTTATGAGAAGAAACGGCTGCCAAAGCAAACTTGATCTGAATAAACTGTCTCATTGCGGTGTCCCAAAAGCACTGGCTAATTTGGATCCCTGTCACATAAGGCCATAAAAAAAATGTCTCGGCCAAGCTTTTCAAAGAATCCCTTATGAAGTGGAAATCCGTACAATTCTTTTGTTACAAAATAAATCCCATATAGCTGGCACTTTTTAAGAAACCATTCAATGTATTTGCGCTAATGTGCGCTCCTCTACTTCTATGCTGTTTCCATTGTTGGCGGCGGGGTCCACCACCTTTCCCGCCAAGTATGCACTGATCGGGCATGTGCAAGAAGTGAAGCAGCAGCAGTGAATTTGATAAAGCAGCGTAGCTCGTTGTGGTCAGTAAACTGTCGATATGGATGAACATTTACAAAGGGAACAGAAGAACATCCCAAAAACAAATGAAAATATAGCTGCAGGCAGCAATGCACGGGGACCAGTTTATTCCCAGCGTTTCGTTCACCTGCTCGAGTTGAGCTGGTACCATGTGGTGGAAAAGTGTCAAGATAAAAGACCTTCTTGGGACTACCGACACACCAATTAAGTCCAGATTCCAGCGCAGGGTGCACCGCATCCCATGTGAAATGCTCCCCAGAACCACACACTGCACATACTGTATATATCTTATTGGACTATGATCGGCCCACTCCATCACCCCTTGTATCTTCGCTCATCTACTTCCAGTACGTCGGCTCCGGAAAAATTGTTTATTGATAACTACTCAAACAAATATAGCCCCATCTGGATCAAACTTGGACCATGCCGTGTGTGGACTTCCCCAAATATAAATCGTCTTTATTTGTGTCCGTGGGTTTAGCGGTTTCTGAGTGCTGGACACTTTGACATGTTACACATCATGGTCAGGAGAATAATAATAGAAAATTGAACAAAAACAATAGTATAATAATCACACCCTTTGGGCTGGACCCCTAACAATCAACCAGAAGAAGGTAAACTTTGGAGAAAAGAAGGTGGCTTAGAGACTCTTATAGCGAAGACCTGGCTGTTGAAAATAAAAGTGGCATTTTCCAATGGAATTCTGGGACTTTTAGTGTAATGCACCCAACACAGACTATATGATCGATTTCCACCTTAACTAAATGAAAACGAAGAGAATGGTAAAATGGTGTTTTACCTCTCCCGGAGTGATGTCCTTGGTGCTGCGGAGCCGCAAGATCTTGTGGAAGGCGAAGGTGAGGGCGGCACCTCGGAGCCGTGCCGCCGTGCGGTAGTTGACGGCCCACATGAGGGCAAGCGACCAGGAGCGCATGAGCTCCATGAGGAAAATGCCGGCCACCAGGGAGAGGCCGTAGGGCAGCCAGCTCTCCGAGCTCTGGGAGTACTCCAGCAGGGAGCGCACCAGGAGGGCCTGGAACCAGCAACAGAAGAGGAATTTTAAGAAAATAATCACACATTTGGGAATTCTCCTTTTCCAATATTGCATTTGTTGTTAAGGTAACTGTATCAATATGGACTTATGGATGATGAACATGTGAGCAAAGTCCTACTTTGTTGCCTCTTGTTCAACCCTTCATTCACTGGGTTGTATTAAAGCAGCGGTATGCCCCAAACACATGAGGAAATTAAGATTTATTCAGAATTAATTCATGAAATATTCATTGACTTATTTTAAAATAAATAAAAAAAAACCTTAAATTAAGCCTTTATTTATGATTTTCATGTATCATATTGGTCAAATAGGTTTATTAAGTGTTAAACCATTTGAAGATATTTTGTGCTAGTAGTGCTCTGTGCTAGTTAAACCCAGTTTGGCCACCACTGTATCACAGCCTTTTAATACTGTATCACAATACAGTAATAATATTCTAATACGAGAGATACACCGATTTATGCAGTCAACAAGGTGGCTATCGGCCGATATCCACCTTGTTGACTGCATGTGCCTATCGGCAAGCGATGGCAATGGCTGATGTTTACCCAGTGTTTCCCACACCTTGCTTGGGCGGGCCCCCCAGGTATATTCACGACTACCAAAGTATGTTTGGCGACCCATTTTAACATTTTCTTTAATTATTATTTTATCCGTCTAAGAGGATTAACGCCATCCGAGATCGATTTTTGAAGACGTGGACATAGCTCTCGGCAGCGCTCCAGGCAGGCAGTGATGCTGTGTTCATGGGAACACGGAAAACTGCAAGTGATGCTGCTTTCAGGGGAACTCAACAAAACATCAGCATCAGCATTGGCTATCGGCCAAATAGTTATTTTAATCGTATGGGTATTGTCTGTTTATTTTATTGTATTTCAATGCATATTGATCAGTTTTTCAAGACATCTCAATTTATGAAAGTAGAATTCCCATAAAACACTCTTCATAACATTACATCGCTTTGTGATATATTAAATTGTGTATTGGCAGATTCTTGGCAATACGAAGGGGAATTGGGGAAAAATACAAGATAAAATGAGATTAAGATTAAATGAAGAGGAGAAGATGATAGAGAGACTGGGGGAGAGAGAAAGCAAGCAAGGGAGAGAGAGAGAGAAAAGTTGGGAGAAAAAAAAAGGAGCAGATGAAGCATAACAAATGTACAGATTCATGGGGAAGGTGAAGTCAATGCGTTAAAGGCGGTATTGAGAAGGAGGGGATATAACTGGGTGAAGTGATAATGCAGGAAGGATAATGTGATTAAACACGACATAGGGGCAATAAAAAAAGGAACAAAAGGGCAAACCAGTTGAATGATATTTGAATCTACTGTATAGATGCAGAGCAGAGCACCATCAGCAAAAACTGCTGAATAAACGGCACTGGAATGTGAGACAAACATATCGTTGTGCAACAACTAAATCCGCTGTAATGCTCTTACTTCCGTGCAGACGCCGGCCGGCACCGGCCACGGAGCACGGTGATAAATAAACAGGCGAGCAAAGAACAATGGAAACCCTTCAATAATGAAATTGAGGCAAGGGAAACACCAAACATAATTAGCCCTCGTCTTAAAGTTGATAATGCCATATTTCTCGGAGGCATTGTTCTGCATTATCAGCGCATTCAGTTCTTCCATTGTCAGGGACAGATCGGAACTCAGGAGTCAAAATGTGTGAAAGCTGGGGGAAAAAAAATAAAAATGTAATGTTTCGGGACCAAAGCGTGACTGGGTAGGAACCAGCTAATCTGCGGTATTAATATGAGTTTCACTATCTGAGGCTTTGTAATCTCCCGATATGTTTTCATTTCAATTTCCAGACCAGCGTGAAACGGGATAAAGTGATTTTCTGAAAATACACATGGACTTGGGACCGCGAGCCAGTGGCAGGGGCTGAAAGGCGCATTAGCCGAATCAGCAGAATGAAGGAGGCGGAGCAGGATGAGGAGGGTGACGATGAGGAGCGGTTACTCACAGGCCCCACGAAGCCTGCCACCATGGTGAGCAGCAGGGAGAAGATGGCCACCAGCATGCGGGTCTGACAGAACCTCCAGAACACCCTGGCCAGCGAGGCTCCCTCTCGCCCGCGTCTCTTCAGCTCGTCGTGCCAAAGGGATTTCAGCCTGGCCAGGAGCACAGAGGAAATTTTGTGAAAAACCACACACAAAGGGAGGCAATCGACTGAATAATGGACGAGTCACCGCACTGGTATTCCCCCCCCCTCGTCAATAATGTAAATGATAAGAATTAACAATTGGTCATTTTCTTACCCCGGTCTTTTCTTTCAAATTTAAAAGGCTGTGCCAAGCGCAGTCAGAGAACTAAATGACTGCACAGGGATATTAGCATTTCGGAAAACAACAATATATTTATTGTTGTTTAATATATTAAATTATAAAATGAGACAGATCAAACGATGTGTTGTATAACAAAAAAAACAAAACAAAACAAAAAAAAAAAACAGCGAGGGAAGAAGAAATATTGATTAATCAGAGTATTTTTCCGAGTCCAAAGGGAAGGGAGGATAAAAGAAAGACCGAAAAGCCATGGGGGACAAAACAAAGCAGCCCTCGCACCAGGAGGGGATTTTGAAATAAATGAAGGCTGCCAACGGGCTGATGGAGCAGATACATGATATTAGGATCCTGCAGTGCTGATGCAACACAATTCAAATATCTTCCATGTCAAGGTCAGTCCCATCTTAGTCTCTCCGGGTTTTTTGTGTGAATGATGCACGGTTGGAGGAGGCTGTGGGAACTACTATCAAACTTGTTAAAGATCTAATAATGCAATCTTATTGCTGCATGATGTCCCATAAAGAGGGTAAAGTATCTTGTTGGCCAACGCATCGTCGCTAATGAGTCTATAAAGCAGCATCGGAGCAGCTGCAGAATCTAATCTGGGCTTTAATGGTTTTATTAAAAACGTATCAGAGATAGAAAGAACATTAAACCAGCTACTCTCTCACCTAGCCAGATAATTACTTCTCGAATCAAACGGTGCAACTTGGCTGAGAAATTACAATAAACACTACTCCGGTGGCTTGATTGATTCAAATTAGACTTTAGATGTGGATAATAAATAACGGCAGGTTTGGAGTTTCTTTAAATCGATCAATTAACAAATCGGGAAAACGGGGAAAAAAGCACTGGCACTGAAACTAAATCTCTAATTTGCGGCGCACTCCCCAAATGATGTCAACAGGTACTGGTGCCATGGACTTCCTAGATATTTGGCACGAGGGGCGTTCCCTGGAAGAATTGCATTGGAAGCAATGGAAGATTACCGTTTTGTTGTGTTTTATTTGTGATATGTCGGCCAAAATTGATCCACGACACAAGTCAGACGTGAAAAATGCAGGTTTGGTGATTCTGCTGTAAGTGAACAGTGTCGTTGTAAAGTTCACAGTTGAGGCACAAGACAATGCCCAGCAGGGGTCCTAAAGAAAACCCTCATAACAGCTCATGATATCACTTGAAGCGACCCCCTTCCGGGCGAACTCCCATCACTTCGACCATCGGGAATAAAAGCCTCCACAGATCAAAACAGACATTTGCCCTTCAAGAAAATATTATTGCACCGTCATAGTCAGTCATTTTCCACCACAGGGGGTAGTGTGTCTTAATCTCATAGACATTAAGGTTGGAACCCCGGGCAACGACCGGATAAACCCAAACCCTTCAGCTAAAAACTGAATATTGAGGCTTAACTGTTTGAAAAGGGCCACCTGAGGCGCAACGCCAAGTCAAATAGAGACGGTGTTTGAAGAGCGCGTTCGCCTCGCTGAGCGCTCTCAAGTGTCACCTCTCCCAGGATGCTTTTCTGGTTTCCATCACCCTTCCCATACCCGTTGCATAACCATTCCGGCTATGCAAACAACAGTGTGGAAACCCGCCTCGCTAATCCAGGGGTGTGTTCCCCAAAGGTCGCTGGGATTAGGCGGCGATAACCCACGATATCGTCGCTTACGTAAGCGGCAACTGGCAGCTGAGCGGGTTCTCTAACCACCTCTTGGAGCGAGACCAGTCTGACTCAGTGGAGTCTGGATCAGAGGAAGACAGCACGTGCTTGCTGGCGATATTTAAAGGATCAACCAATCAGCGGAGTGCAGTTCAATACAGGACCAACACAGACCGCGACGCTTCCTTCACATCTACAGATTCAAGAATTACTGATGGCACAATATTTAAACAACCATTATGCAAAACTGGCTTTTTCAGTGATCGTGCACATACATTTGGGTCTCTGACGGGCCTACTAAACTGTGAAATAAGACAACCCAGGCAGTTTTTTGGGAGCTGTGTATTTCAGAAAACATGTCCTAAAACGAGCCGTTCAGCTTTGTGTCTCAGTACTACGTAGCATTGAGACACATTAGAATTAGAACCACCTCCACCTCAAACTCCACCCACACCCGGAGTGCGACCAGAGCCGCTAGCATCGAAGCTTAGAGCAAATCATGGGAAGTGCTCTGTTGGCTGCAGAGACCAGCACAAATCTTTTAAAAGAAAGAGAAATTAAATGAATACCAACTGTCCGTGACAGAACTGAGGACGAGGAAAATGTAAGTATTTAAAAAATACATTTTGTCGTGCGTTTCTTTCTGTGTGTGTCCACGGTGAGTTGACTGTACTGTAGGCTGCGACGCACAATCTGCTCCGCGTTTCTCCAAACAAACCGTGGATGTATTTCAATTATTTATTTTCTGACGCTTCAGTCATTGAATGAAACAAAAAAGCCCCAAGCTGCGCCAAGCTCCGCGCTGCTCTGGACACCGTGGGGAGAGTCTACACAACCTTTTTAAATCCTTGTCGATCTTATATGAGTGAAGATTCAGCAACTGGATTGTGATTATTTCTCGCCTCAAATTAGTTCAGAATCAGGTTTTAGGGACTAAATAGAACGAAATCCGGAAGCCATGCTCAAACCCCATTGGCTCACAGAACTAGAGGCCTCGGGAGGGTGGGTCCACCCACGGAAACAGCCTGTTTTCAGACAGGGTGGATTGGATACATGTTAGAATGGCTTGAAGAAACTGCGTTCCCCTAATATACGTAAAAAAAATAAAAATAATCTGAAATGAAGCCAACACCAACTTGGAATTTCAAACTTCTGTTTTTATAATCACATCATTTTTTTAAGAGAAGGATAAACGGTCGCAAATAATTGTATTGTATGTACATACACTATTGTGCGTGTGCACACTTTGTTTTGCCAAGGTATGTTCAGTCCCACTAATTTCATAGCCTATAATATTAAATAATATGTAATGTGTAATCTATGGAGAACTCAACGACATCAATCGGCCAGTCAATTGCGTTGGCGTCCATAAGATATTGTTTATATAAAAAAACACATGTACACACAAACACATAAATATAAACACACATACAAATATACACACACACACACACACACACACATACATATATATATACACACATATATATACACACACACACACACACACACACACACACACATATATATATATATATATATACATACATACATGCATACACACACACACATATACAGTATATATATGTGTTGTATACGTGTTTTTATATACACTTCTCACAAAAAGTTAGGGATATTCGGCTTTCGGGTGAAGTTTCAGGATGAACCTAAAATACACGATAACCTTTACAGGTGAACTTAATTTGACCTTCTCTAAACTTTTGAATGCACATGTCCAACTGTTCAATGTTTTAGTACTTTTTGCACAACTTGCTGTTCTCTAACAAGGAGCTGAACAGGAAAATTCACAACAGGTGTTGGATCCATGAATCGACCAATACATTTATTGTTTCAATTAGAATTGGTATTTAAACAGTCCTCTTCATCATGCTGTTCACATTTTGACATCATGAGACCAAGACGACACCTAACAACTGATCAACAGTACCTCGCCATTACGAGGCTTCAAACAGGATGTTGTCAGAGGGAAGTGGCCACTGAGCTTAGAGTGTCACAGAGTGTCATCAGCAGGTTGCAACAGAGATACAGAGACACTGGAAGAGTCACAGAAAGGCATAGAAGTGGAAGTCCTTTGGCCACATCCCACACTGATGAGCGCTTCATTGTGAACAGTGCCCTGCGGAAGCGGATGATGATGCCACTCAACTCCAGGCACATTTAAGGGAGGTGAGAGGCACCCAAGTGTCACGTCAGACCATTCAAAACCGTTAACATCAGCTTGGTCTGCGTGCTAGACGACCTGCAAGGGTACCTGACCACAACACCAGGCATAGGCATCATCGTCTTGCACGGACGGACCAGGGAGCATTTACGCTGGACGAGGGACCAGTGGCCTCAGTGCTGTTCTCTGATGAAAGTCGATTCACGTTGAGCAGAAATGATGGCCGCCAACGATGTTGGAGACACTAAGGAGAGCGCTATGCATCAGCCACTGTTGTCAACAGACGAGCCTTTGGTGGTGGTGGTGTTACAGTGTGGGCAGGTGTGTCTAGTCAATACAGAACTGCCCTACACTTTGTAAATGGTACGGTGACAAGCCCATACTACCTGAATAACATCATTAATCCAGTCATTGTGCCCCTGCATGAACAACACAGGCCTCATTTCATCTTCATGGACGACAATGCTCCAGCTCATGGAGGTGGCATCATTAGGGAACGGCTGCTGGAGACTGGGGCACCTCAAATGGAGTGGCCTGCACTTTCTCCAGACCTGAATCCCATAAAAACCTATGTGATCAGCTGAGTTGCCGTGTAGAGGCTCATAACTCTGTACCCCAGAACCTCAATGACCTGAGGGCCGCCCTTCAAGAAGAGTGGGGGGCCAGGCCTCAGCAGACAATGAGTCGACTTGTGAACAGCATGAGAAGTCGTTGTCAAGCTGTAATTGATGCTCAAGGGCACATGACAAGTTATTGAGACATTGACATTTTTTGTTGTGGTAAACCCACCACTGTTGTTGGCTTTTGTTTCAATAAATTGTTTGAGATGAGGAAATCAACATTGCATGCTTCTACTTAAATGCCATACTTTCATGATATAATATCACTGTAGCGTGAACTTTTAACATTTTCCATAAATTCACTCGAAAGCCAAATATCCCTAACTTTTTGTGAGTAGTGTACACACACACACACACACACACCATTTTCTCCCTCATTGTGCTTCTCTACCTCGTTTCGTCCATCGCATTCCCAAGGCATCATGTGTCATTCCCACAACCTCTCAATCTCCACAACCCTTTCAATCCCTACACTAGAGTCACATATTGCAATACTGGCACTGGCCGTCTTCTAATAACACACAAAGCTTCCTCAAGTTGTAGGCATCACTTGGGATTGGAAGTAACAGGTGTTCAATGACGTGCAATGACTTTAAGTCTCGTCTGGCCAAGTCACGTTTTCACACAGCCCTTAATGACAGTAAGCCTCGAAGGGCTTTCCAAGCTTCAGATTTCACATAGAAATCAATGGGAACCCCTGGTCTTAACCTCCACTCGGGCAAGGAAAACCTTCCAGGGATGGAAGAAACCCTGGGGAGGGGCCAACAATCCCCCTTTTCGGGACGGCTCGGCTGCAATGGACGTCCTGGCCAGGCCTCGTAAACAGCCAGAGTTAAGTGAGTGAGCAAGCAAGTCACGGGGGTGTTACAGGTAGGAAGGTTGATGACATAACCACTGACCAGCGTGGGACTAACTCTCACCCTAATCTCTAATCCCTGCTATTCTTAGAGGTCCGCTGTGCCGTCACAGCGCTCCTGCGTCCTGGGAAATAACGACACGATGTCCATCAATTAACTCCTGCACATGGTTCCCAGCACATGCTCAGAGAGCAGACTGTGTGGACCCGACAGTTCAAGCACTGGCAAGGGCACGCACGCACGCACGCAAGCGTACACACGCACACGCGCGCACACACACACACACACACAACACACACACACGGCTTGTGGTGTGTTTTGTAAAGTCAGTTCAGGTGGAAAAAGAAACTCCTCATAACAACTTGACGCGCAAATGAATCAGCACTGCAAGTGTTTTATTCCAAACCTGTTGCAATAACGTTGTTTTTTTTCTGCGGCCCTCTTTTTTTTTTTCTTTTTTTTTTTTAAATAAATCGAGCGCACTGCAACATTTACCAAGCTCACGTGCAGGTTGAGCAATGGACAGTAGGTCTAGCAATAACAAACCCAGTGGCCCCAACAAAGTTGCCTTCTCAAATGGCGGTGACCTAAAGTAAGCGGAGCTGAAGTTGTGAGATTAATAAATTGCAATCAAACGTGAGGTGCATCGGTCAGCAGCATCGTCTCCTGGCAATGTCCCTGAGACCGCGAACCCCCCCCCCCCCCTCTCTGAAGAAAAGTCTATGTTTTCATGGCAGCGGTGAGCTCACCTCTGGTAGTTGATTTCGGAGGCTTCGTGGCACGAGAGTCCCCACACGTCGTCGATGCCCAGCCTGGACGCCTTGTAGGTCTTCATGGCCAGCGGGGAGAGCCATTGCAGAGTCATGAAGGAGAAGAGGCCAGCGTTATCGACTGGGTGCTGGTGCCTGGGAATAGGGGGGAGGGAGGGAGAAGGTGGAGGAGGGAGACGTATGAGAGAAAAGGACGTCTCTGTTCGGGCCAGGCGGCGAAACATGAATCATGCCCACGATGTTTGAACAGCCATTTGCATGCCCCTCACAGAAATCTGAAGGAGCAGTGAAAACAGCTTCGCGGCCAGTTTATCAGGCGCTATGCGTTCAGACGTGAAGCCGTCTGTTGCCGGGGGATAAGTTGTGTTATCTTATCATGGCCTCCTGCTCTGTGCCTGGACAGCCAGAAGAAACCTCTCGTGGCCTCTTTGACCTGCGTATTCTAACTTGGATTAGTGTTTGTAAATGTGCGTGCTAGTCCATCTAAGTGGAGAACTAACATCCCTCTCTCAGTCTGTTGGAGAGTTTTCGTGCCACCAAACTAGCGGTTTGACATCATTTAAATATTTACTTGTGCGTTATCCTGAAAGGCTTCAGTAGCTGCAGGCTATGACGGTAGCGGCCGATCCTCTTGCGCTCCTTCCCCACTGCCGCCGCTGCTGCTGCATCCTCCTCCTCCTCCTCCTCCTCGCCCGAATGCGGGACGGCGTGCGGGTAGGACAGGGGCAGGCCCTCCACCCGGCCAGCTGCTTCCAGGGCATCGGGGAACATGGCTGTCCTTGAAAAGAGAGACACAAACACCAGTCAATGAATGCCACCGTGGGAATAAGGGGCGTTGTTTGGACGAGCCTGCTGACACGTTTACTTTTTTCCCGTCCATGTGTTTGGGGGAAAAAACAACCACTTTTTGATTGTTATGATATTATGCAATTGGCCTTTCCAGGGTGACCCTTTCAGACATCAGGGTGCAGCCAAGACACAAGACTTCTGTTGATTTTGCTTTTGCTGACTCACTCGTCGGGGCCCAGATAGATTTGAGTCTCGGCCTCGCTAGCATAAACTAAAGTGCTTATCTATTTAAAGACGCCCCGCCGGCAGGACTCAGGGCTCCAGAGGGCATTTGGAGGGAGCCGACATTTGAGCTGTTAGTATGTCCTCGCACCGTCACTGATCCCCCCACCGGAACCCCGTGCCGTGGTCGAGCTCCTGCACAGGGTCAGCCAGGCCCGACGTACGGGGGCGGATCGGTTGCCCTGCAAACGTGGCCGCCAAGGAGATTCGCTGCAGGCGAGCGAGTTCGGGGACAGGATAAAGGCACCTACAGCACGTCGATACATATCTTACCGTACACGCCGCTATGGGAGCCGGAGGGGACGTGCGCAAGGGCATACAGAGCCGGCTTGTTTTATCTGCTTCAAGCCACCCTGCCTTTATCGTGTGAAGTTTGTCACGGGCATGTGAACTTCTCGGTACCATCTACGAGGGGAGGCTACCTGTTTCACATGTTCAGTACTCCAGTGTCTCCAGGAATCGCCCACTGGCTAAATTCCAAACAAGGGCGTGGGAAATGTGTGTGTGTGTGTGTGTCTCAATGCTTCTCCAAAAACAGTTAATGTGGGTCAACTGCCACCATACCTGGAATTTGCTTTTGGTGCACCCAGTGAGTCTGCAAATATTTACAAATGATATGATAAATTACACAGACAAGCAAAAATAGGACTAAGAAGCAGGGCAAGTTAATAACTTAAAATAATTTAAATACATTTCTATATACATTCTATATAAATTCATACTAACGTTTGACCCGTCCTACAAATGCAGGCCTGAGAAAATACTAAAAAACTAAATTACCAAAATGTTAGCAAAATTTTAGTCCAATGAAAAAAAACACCAAACACTTATTGTATTATGAGTTGTATGATGATTCTCTGGCTCAATCATTGTATTGGAGTCACTGGATTAACTTTAAAAAATGCTTCAGCCTGTCAAACCTATATATTTTTTTCAACTTAAAATGTATACCTTAATTTTCCCATTTTAAAGTGACAACCCCCAAAAGTTTTACCAAACTTTAAGTTGATCCAATGGCGCATTTTTGTTCAGTGCAACAGAAATCATTGTCCTTGTTGTTATTGTAAAACAAAAATAAGTTTTACTAGATGGAGCATAAAGGATAATGATGTCAACAACAACAACAGCAGCACTTCAAGATAGAATCCAAAGCGAAAGAAGTCTACTTCAGCGTGTTATCTGAAAGTATATGACGTATAGTTAATGTTAATGTATTCACAGTGAATAGACTTAAGTTGTGTCAGGCTGAAACCACAGAAGTTGCACTTGGTGTCTGAGAGGTTGTACTTAGGATGCGCTAAAATATATTTAATGTATGTTGTCACGTACTTTTATTTACTTCTGAGCACCAACATACTGTAACACCGTTTTAACAAGTTGACTAAAGTTAATATTAACATCGAGTTCATGTTTGAATTCACTTTTTACAAGTGCCGTTACACCTGACCTATAGCCCCTTAACAACTAGTACACTTAATGTGCACTTTTAATGAATACACACAAGGATGCGCTTCAAGGATACTCACAGATCAGCACAGACGGGTGGAAATACACTTTTAACACCTTTAAATATATGTGTATATATATATATACACTTGGATCATTTTTCCCCACTGGGGACTCCACTTGTAAAAGTTTGTTTGTTTTTTTTCCCCAGGAGTTAAAGGGATAAAATAATCCAATGAGATCAGAGGGGAAGGGCGAACGCGAGAGAAGCCGCCGAGCGAGGTCCGCGTTCGTTCCACTCACATGTCGCGTCGGGCGCGGCGCGGCGAGCGTCCCTTCCTCTCTCACTTCAGGGGGGAGAGCTCCCCTCCGCTCGCCAGCGACGCGGGACCACCCTCTGGGACGCGCCCGTCAACGCCGCGCTCTGACCGGCGGAGCAGGTTGGCCGCGTCGCAGCGCCCTCCGCGGCAAACTGACGCCGCCGCCCCCCGCCGCCCCCGGATACACCCGGCGGGGAGGGAACTCCCGGGCCGCGACGTCACAATGCCCCGACCAATCGGCTGCCGCGCCCGGGGCCGTCGCCGCGGCAACGCGGACGTTTGGGGAAGGAGGCGCGCGTCCGCGTGCGGGCCACGCTCGAACCGCAAAACGGGGCCGAACGGACGCGGGACGCGGGGTCGACGTTAAGACTCCACCCGCATTCAAATGGAGGGTGAGTCATAGCGCATCACTGCGCATTAAAAAGTTAGGAAATGTAGAGTCAATTATTTACATACATTCATATTAAAAAAAAAAAGTATCTATCTATCTGTCTATCTATCTATCTGTCTATCTATCTATCTATCTATCTATCTGTCTATCTATCTGTCTGTCTGTCTATCTATCTATCTATCTATCTATCTGTCTATCTATCTATCTATCTATCTATCTATCTATCTGTCTATCTATCTATCTATCTGTCTGTCTATCTATCTATCTATCTATCTATCTATCTGTCTATCTATCTATCTATCTATCTATCTATCTATCTGTCTATCTATCTATCTATCTATCTATCTATCTGTCTATCTATCTATCTGTCTATCTATCTATCTATCTATCTATCTATCTATCTATCTGTCTATCTATCTATCTATCTATCTATCTATCTATCTATCTATCTATCTGTCTGTCTGTCTGTCTGTCTGTCTGTCTGTCTGTCTGTCTGTCTGTCTGTCTGTCTGTCTGTCTGTCTATCTATCTATCTATCTATCTATCTATCTATCTATCTCGGGGCAGAATTAAACGTCCTAATAATTGTTAAAATATATTTCCTTTGTTTGTCCTCATATTGAGTCACGCGTTTTCCTCTGTTTTCTAGTTGTTTGATAAGATACACGTCACACATGTAGCGACGCCGACGGAGACGAAGTGTTGTTGCGGGAATTCCGTCTCTTCTTCGTGAGTCGGATCATTGAGCTCAGCTCAGCAATAAGAGGCGGCTCCTTCGGCTCCCGAACGGCCCTGCATTTGGTAGCACTTCTGGCTTTTCCGTTTTACACCTCAGCCAAATTTTGCAGTTTTTTTTTTGACGTTATGATCGGTATATGTACACATGTATCACTTAAATTATACAGAATTATTATACTACACCGTCTAATTTTATTTGACATTATGTTTGGTATAAAAACCTTTAATAATGTCAAACAACATTTTTACATTTTCTGTCATATTGATGGGTAAAGAACTATCCTAGTTGTATGACAAAATAATACACGACTAATAAAAAAGTATGGTTAATAAATAATTACACAACTCAAGACAGACACATATTTCAATGCTTAAATATGAAACAAAAGATATTTCTGCTCTGTTCAAAAATGTTTTTTGGTGCTCGTCATTTTGGCGGTTCTCCATCCGCCATTTAGGCGCAACATAC
The DNA here is from genome assembly GCF_960531495.2 of Zeus faber. NCBI lineage: Eukaryota > Metazoa > Chordata > Actinopteri > Zeiformes > Zeidae > Zeus > Zeus faber. The sequence goes on from NC_137199.1 coordinate 26,751,758, forward strand.
AAAAGACTCACCGTGCCCGGCTCCTAATGTAATTACCAATGTGAGACGTTTCTGGACCGTATTTAACATATATGTTATAGGATCACCCTGTTATTCTGTCTTGTATAAAAAAATAAAGAAAAAAACCAACGTGCTGTCAGACGGGAGGCGGAGCCAGGGTCTTGTTCATAGGCGTGTTCCATCCACCCGAACACCATCCCCGCTATCACAATATTTAAGAAATTCTAATTTAAAAGATGCCAAAAGCCGTTAGAGGCGTCGTCTCTCAGCAGGACAGCCAGACAAAAGCAGGATCTAAAAGTTTTGTAAACATGGATCAAATATGCTGAAGTTGTCCGTAACCTCCAAAAAGTAATTTGACAGTTGGTATCGATACAGCTGAATCAAACGCAGTTTAGTGGAGGTCAGAAGTGTATGAAGCACCCTGCTTGATGTTAATAGAAAACACAACAACCTCATTTATGTTTCGGACCATGAATGAGGGTTTCGAATGTCTGATCGGTCACCTGTAGCATTTATTGTTAATTTGAAAAGATGCCTTTGATATCATTGTTTGACTTGACATTTCACAGATTATTTGTGCAAAACCTTTGGCCTCTTTCTTTATTCGGGCGCAATAAAGTATTTCCAACTGTGTTCCAACTTTATCAGCCGCACAGAGTATCTGAGTGAGTCAGAGCCCCAATCGCGGCCTAATAAAACCTAACCCGGCCCTGTAGGCACTGGCGTCTCCAGAATTATTTTATAGGGTGGCCAGATGGTGCCGCTGATGAACTTGAGGGTGCACAGCAAAACTGAATTTCAGGAAATGTATTATGCTTGTCAGGCAAGGGCTGGCTATATATCATATTTTAAAGATTAATTTCTACATGTGTTTACAGACTACACAATGTTTACCAAGGCACAGCACTATGCTGGCATAGCCAGTGCATAGAATGTTGTGGAATTACTAAAATATAGTATCAGTCAGTTTCCTTTGTGGTGAAACCATCCAAAATGAAATCACAGTCAATGTGTCCATGCATTTAACGGGGTTAGAAAGAGATCCCCTTTTTGAGAGCTTTCCAAAAGTTTCTTGCTTTTCCTTTCTCTTTTATTTTGATAGATGTTTTTCTTGACATATATATAAATATATATTTTTTAAACATTTAAAAGACAACATTAATAAAATAAACTGTGGCTATATGCAATCATTGTGCATTTTAACTACTACTTCTGATACGTTCTATAGTATTCGAAGTGACCCCGCCTCCACAGTCTCAAAAGTCAACCTGACAAGTGGACGAGTGTTGCGCAGTTGCGAGCGCGTAGGAGTATGGAACACCATTTGAGTCAATAATTAAATAAATACGCATTTATTTAATTATTGACATTTAAATTTACATTTACATTTAAATATAAATATACATCTATCAGAACTCCATAAGACCTCGTGTGGTATCTGGCACCAAGACATAGCAGCAGATCCTTTAAGTCCTGTAAGTTGGGAGGTGGCGTCCCCATGGATCGGGCTTGTTGTTCCAGCACATCCCACAGATGCTCCATCAGATTGAGATCTGGGGAATTTGGAGGCCAAGTCAACACCTTGAACTCTTTGTCATGTTCCTCACACCAATCCCGAACATTGGTTGCAGTGTGGCAGGGCACATTGTCCTGCTGAAAGAGGCCACTGTCAACAGGGAACAGCGTTGCCATGAAGGGGTGAACTTGGTCCGCAACAATGTTTAGGTAGGTGGTACGTGTCAAATAACATCCACATGAATACCAGGACCCAAGGTTTCCCAGAAGAACATTGTCCAGAGCATCACACTGCCTCCGCCGGCTTGTCTTCTACCCATAGTGCATCCTGGTGCCATCTCTTCCCCAGATAAACAATGCACACGCACTTCACCATCCACATGATGTAAAAGAACATGTGATTCATCAGACCAGGCCACCTTCTCCCATTGCTCCATGTTTCAATTCTGACGCTCACGTGCCCATTGCAGGCTCTTTCGTGGTGGACAGGGGTCAGCATGGACACTCTGACCGGTCAAGCTACACAGCCCCACACGCAGCAAGCTGTGATGCACTGTGTGTTCTGACACCGTTCTTCTTCTTATCATCACCAGCTTTAACTTTTTCATCAGTTTGTTCTACAGTAGCGCTTCTGTGGGATCGGACCAAACGGACTAAACTTCACTCCCCACGCGCATCAATGAGCCTTGGCCGCCCATGACCCTGTCTGAATCGGGTGTGGTTATCTTACAGATTCAGAGCCGCCGAAGAGAGGGGAGGCCGGGCCACCGTTGGCGCTCTCCTACGCAACAGTGGAAGGAGTGGTGGCTCGGAGCCGGTCCTCAGATCCCGACAGAAGCGGCCTACGACGCCCGCTGCCGGGGAACGGACTTTGCGACCGGAACCCAGGTGTGGGTTTACTGTCCGGAGAGGAAAAAGGGCCTGTCTCGCAAGCTGTCGAGGCAGTGGGCTGGCCCTCGTACTGTGCTGGAACAGCTGGGGGACGTGGTGTACAGGGTGCGGCTGGTCAAGCGGAACAGGGCGGTGACCCTCCACCATGGCCGGCCCCCTCCCGACTGGTCGCTGGCTCCAACCGAGAAGGTATGAGGACCAGCTCCGAGCAACCACCACTGTTGCATGGGAGAGGCCAACAGCAGCGCCGGTGTTCCCCGGCTCTGAATCTGTTCGATAACCACATAATCTTGCACGTTGGATAGCCCCGTTCATTTGCATACGTAGAATTGAAAAGTGGAATTATGAACTAAGTCACCTGAAATGAATTGAATATTTGGAAAAACCTTAAAATAATAAACTATTTACCTATTGAACTATATTTACTGATATACTGTATTTATTGCCTCAATTATTTATTTCAGGATTCAATTCGTGGGCATATACTTTTTTTTTCTTCTGTATTTACTATTTATTTCATATTGACTCTGGCGTTCCATACCGTACCCGTCACAGCGCTGTGCTGGCGGCGCCGCATTTGCCAAACGGGAAGCGTTTCCGCTTGCGGCTACAGTCCTGTGCGTGAGCGGGGCTTCTGAAAGAAATTAGAGACTCGCGGGGGGACGCGCCTGCCCGTAGGCTTTACACCGCAGCACGGGCAACACATTAGCATGCCTAGAGTTGTGTTCCGGAGAAGTAGACGCAGGTAGTGATTAAACACATCCACCGGATGTGCCTCGCTGCAGAGACAGACTTCACAGTTGATGTCAGCGCACCCAGCGCTCCAGCCGCCTCCAAATGAGCTGTGAACACGTCGATACCGGCCTTGGTGTCGGCGGACTTCCCCCCCCCCCCTCTTCGACCTTCCCAAACAGCCTTTCCCTTCTGACTCCCGACTCCGTTCGGTCCCTCCGCATGGAAACACGAATGCTCCCAAAGAGGTTTACCCCACGGAGGCGTCTCCAGACCTCAGGGTCTCCAAACCGTGAGACCGTAAGCCGCTTCGCGTGTCTTTTCTCGGGTTTCGGTTTGCAATTAAATACACTCGGGGCCGTGCGACCATGTTGTCCCTTCTTTAGCCGGAATCATTTATTGATAAGGGAGCCACTGCTGTAGATGTGTCGTGATCGCCAATTCTACTTTTGCCTCAGTCGGGTTGCGAGCGCTGTTGCAAGCTGCTCCCAGTTGAATGATGTTTTTTTAAGACAGGCTAAGGATCAGCATTTAGGGAAGTTAATTCTGCGATGTTCAAGTGTTGTGTAAAGTGCATCACTCATGGAAAAACTGCCCGCAGCAAATGTCTGGAATTTAGCTTGTTTTACTGGAGATATCAGGAGACCGTCCGAATGATCAAGTAATAACGGTCACAGCTGTTAAAATATCTCAACCCTCTCTGGACTCTCCCCCTTTGAAACCTTTCCCTAAAAGAAGCGTTCGTTAAAATATCTCACCCAGCATAGCATCTGTGAACTCTGCCGATCGTCTGCAATCAATGAGGTGCCTTCGTTTTTTCCCTATCGCTTACCCCCGGAGATTTATGTTGCACGCCAAGCCGAGGCTGAGCTTGCAACCAAGCATCATGACACCACCATGGATTTGTTTTTGTTTTTTAGCACAGACAGTACCAACCTGGAAAGGCTGCTGGGCTGACTGAAAGAACAACCCCATGTATTACTTGACGGGAAAAACCTTGAAGCTGATTTGGGAAAGAAGCCCCCTCGGCCAGATCCTTCAGTCCAACCTGCCCTCCTTGCACGACGGGCCGAGTAAAAAATAAAAATAATGAAAAATGGCAGAAATTAGGTGACAGCGCTCGGATTTCAGATCCGGGTGAAAGCGCCTCGTTCTCTCGTCCCCCCCCCCAAAAAAAAACGAACAGCAGGTTTCCATGACGCGCCTCATGACCGGGCCGTCTGCCTCCCGCCTCAGCGACTTCACAGTCCACCCAAAACCCCCCGTCCCGAGGAATCCCAGTTCCTTTCTTTGGGGGAGCGGAGCTTTACGCGCCGACCGTCACTCACGTGTAATAAGAAGCTGGGAGCGGCCCCTGGGTTGTCACTGCTGGTTTGGTCGGAGCCCGTCTCCGCCATCCCGATGAAGCCGCGCGGCGGCGACTCACAAGCCATTAAGAGAAGACTCGTGCTGATGCAGATTTAATGACGCTGACACGCTTGACTCCAGGGTTCCTTCCAAGTTGTTTAGAGCCCGCTCTCAGAAGAGTTGCTGCTATATGTGGCGGAAAGCCGACAGGAATGGTGATTTCACTTTGCAACCGTATCATACAATATTATTGTGGTTTAAAAAAAAAGTGGTCAAATGTTGTGAGTGAGAAGTGGTGTGGTCACAGAGGAACTGCACAGAGGAACGGTCGCTAAACTATGACTATTTCTGTTTTGTATTTTTTGGCTATTTGTATTATGCACCGATCAGCCACAACATTAAAACCCACTGACAGGTAAAGTGAATAACGTTGATCATCTGGTTCCATTGGCACCTGTCAAGGGGTGGGTTATATCAGGCAGCAAGTGAACAGTCAGTTCTTGAAGTTGAGGTGTTGGAAGCAGTAAAAATGGACACGCGTAAGGATCTGAGCCACTTTGACAAGGACCAAATTGTGATGGCTAGACGACTGGGCCAGGGCATCTCCAACACAGCAGTTCTTGTGGGTTGTTACCAGTACGCAGTGGTTACTACCTGCCAAAAGTGGTCCAAGGAAGGACAACCGGTCACCGGCGACCTATGAAAGGTGTCAGAACACACAATGCACCACAGCTTGCTGCGTATTGGGCTGCGTAACCACAGACCGGCCGGAGTGTCCATGCTGACCCCTGTCCACCGTGGGAATGACCTGCAATGGGCACGTGAGCGTCAGAACTGAAACGTGGAGCAATGGAAGAAGGTGGCCTGGTCTGATGAACCACGTGTTCTTCTTCATCACGTGGATGGGCGGGGTTAGAGGCCGATTATAAACTGGATCGTGGACAAAGTGTTCCATTTTCAAACTTAAAAAATATGTGTGTACAAAAAAAAAAGTCTTATATTGTAATGCATTAGGAGGGAGAGAAGGATTAAATACTGTTTTTAATTGAAATTTGTTTTACTGGTAGCAGAGCACCCACAACGCTGGAAGCAGGCCCAGTTTAATGGGATTATAGGTTGTAAATTGGAATTTAGGTTGTCTCTGTATATCCAATTTGATAAACAAACACACTCAACTCTCGCACATTTGTAGAAATGTTTATGATGCCATGTAAAATAAACCAAATAAAAATATCTATATTTATATCTATATCCATATCTATATAAATATATACATACAAATACATGAAGCAGGGATTGTCCCCAAGAACAGAACAGCCCACCAAAGCATTTTCGCCGGATAAAAATAAACCTTTCCTAAAAAGTTTCAACTCCACAGTAGAGGTAATTGCTTCCTGTGCTAAAGCGTTTCTTCGCTTGGAAAGGTCACTCAATCCGTAACGAGGAGCGGGCATCACTCATTAGACGTCATATCAAACACACTTGAGAATCCGATCGGGGCCAAAAATACCACCACCGGTCCTAATTGCAGGGGACCCCGAGGAGTTTGGATCCCCACTCCCCCACTAATGAACGGCATAAAACATCCGTCGGATCCTGGAGGATTTCCAGGGAGAACGGAAAAGCCCCGTTCGCCTTCGGCATCAACTTCAAGAGAAACACGTTGAAAACCGGCCAACAGCCCCCCCCCCCCACGTCATATCATAAAAACATTTACTCTTGTAAAACATGACAAAGTTGTTTTCCTCTATTCTAACTTTTATTCCCGAGCAATCTTTTTGATATATATTGTTCCCTCTGCGTCGTGAGACTTGGTTTGCGTCCGACCGCGAGGCCTCTCCTCGTCTTTTCTGGCATTGCGGTAGCCGGCGCCAGCGCGATTTACAAAGTGGAAAAAAAACAAACTGGACCAAACAATTAGACGTTGATCGCGGCGTAAAGAGATGAGGAAGCGATCTCCCCGTCGGGAGGCGGAGCGCTGCGATGGCTGCGATGACGGACGCCGCCGCGACAGAGGGGTGGGCGCCACGGACGCCGCAATAACGCTAGACACTAGAACACAATGCTGCATTGAGCCATTTAACGTTACGCTCGCCGCACCAGTTGGGATGCGCAGACCATGGTGTTCCTTTCGTCACGGCTTCGCCCCTTAAAATTCAGAAGAAATGGTCGTTCAACAGCCGCTTGCCCCCGCAAAGGATCCCTGGAGGAGGGTGGAGACCTCGACCGCCCCCAAACCCACGCCCCGTGATCGACCTCATGGCCTTCCTTTGTGCAGGCGGGCAAATGGCGCTCGCTTTGCAATTATGAGTACCTGGGCGTCCGCAGCCAGGCTTTTAGCTGCTCCTTGATCGGCGTATTCATGGAGAGAAGGGGATGAAGCGGAGGGCACGGGGAGAGGCCACGGCGACGTGTCACAGCAGTGCTGTCGGGCGGCGCAGCGTGCGATCTGGTGCCCAGACAACTAAGCGACCACAGCCAAGGGGAATTATTCCAACACCTGTCAGTCATTCTGGCTCAAAGTGTCGAGCATATTGAGATGCGGTGAACAAAAAAAACATTGTTTAAAACATGATTTGGCGGCCCCCGGACTAATAATCCTCAAAATAAATTAAAACGTCTTTGGTTCTCGCTTTGATACTCCATAGTCCTTGGTTTCTAAGATGCCATTCCAAGCGCCTGCAGGCAAGAGTTTCTGGAGCCGCGCTTAGTCTCCGCAGCGATGGCTCCTTGGGAGAGGAAGTGATTTTTTTTTTTAAGGCATTTTAGTTTCAAGCAAGCATACATTAATTAACCGTGTGCAGCATTTATTGAAACACAAATCTGCGTGAGCTGATCCACCAATGCCATGGCCATACAGCAGCTGTCACAGTGAATCAGTGCCGGAGCACTGGTTCAGGAACCCTTTCTTCTGGTTGCAGTGGCCACTCTTCCCGACAGAGGGCGCCGTTGACTCACCGGGTTGTCTGCGCTGAACAACACTGGATCCACTGTGTTGTTTGGGAAGATGATGGTCTGTCACAACGCCCACAATCCCTCGGGCTTTTGTAAACCACGAGCCCTGGTGGTCTATCGTCACTGACTCAACTTTTTACCGATGCCCCTCCGGATGTAATTAGTGTTCCTCGGATCTCCTTTCAGGGGTGATGGTTGATTCCACATTAGAGCATGCCACACGTGTGTACACAAGCGTATTCTTTTGCACAAACAACTTAAACGCTCTCACCTGCTCACTCAAGGGCATCCATAATTGTAATTAAGCAAATCAGGGAGCCTTCAGGAAGTGGAGGGGGGGTGGAGTGTGTAATTGAAGGTATCTGAGGCATCACGATATCACCCAAAAGTACCTTATTATCGCCGCACGTCCAATTTGTGACCGGCATATGTGGCGACGGATTTAGGAGGTGATTGCTGATAAATCCTCGCAGAGTGACATGGATGCCCTTTAATGCAAATCTCAAGCCCAGTATTAGCTTAAGCTCCACGGTGCCAGGTGCTCGAGGATATCCTCAAACATCTTCCCGCTGGATTTACGACGGCGTAACTCGTAACTCGTTTCAATGGCGGCGTCGCGGGTTGAATCACCCCCCTCCCTGAATGCTTATTACTTCAATCCACCTTGAATGGCATTGATGAGCGGGGTCCTCACCGACAACAGCAAACGGGAGAGCACCAATCACCAGGGAGCGCCGGCGGACTTAATTAGTCTGTGTTTATGTCTTTGTGTGACGCCAGAGAACCGGATGCACGCACACAAACACATGCACGGACAAACAGCTGTGAGAGAAAACATCACGAAACGCCTCCTGTGGGAAACCTCGGCAGATTAGCGACTCCGTGACAGAGTGCAAGTTCTGAAAGAAAAGCACTCGTGCCACGTCCTTGTTGATGTCAGAGAAAGTGAGCGCTAAAGAAAGAGGAGAGTGGTTCCGGGGAGAGGTGCGCTGCCATTTGTCATCGGGGCGTTTCCTTTCAAGGGATCAGATCCGTCCGGGGAGCGGCTCCAGTGATGCAACGCTGAAGTGAAACACAACCCGAAAACGCATCCCAGCAAACACAAACCAGAAAGCATGAGTTTAACATCCCCCCGCCTTCAGGAGCCTCATCTGGATGTCCTTTAAGTAATGCCCACACAACACATTAACCGTACGGAGAGGGGGGTGGAGGTTTGCATGCAACTCCCATTTTAGAGGCCGCCATGCTTTCTCGCAGACCACTCTTGTTAATAATGGAAGGCGAGCCGCATGGAGGCCAAACATGCTCATTAGCCATTATTAATTCAGGTACGAGGTCGAGTGTGCTGACATGTTTGAACGTTTTTGAACGAATTTGAAACTCGCAGCCTTCGGAGGATTATGAGAGAAAATCATGTGTAATGGACCTTTTGTTTCCCGCAGCAACAAGGGAAGGGAGAGAAGGGAGGGAAGGGAGTCCAACGACCAAACAGCAAAGGCACATTCGGGGGAAACTTGAAATGGGCTTTTGGAACCGACTCTAGTCCTGGCACCGATCGCTCCCTGTGTCTCGCTTAAGCATCGCTAAAGCTGTTGTGTATTTGCTTAACGCAGGGAGGGAGGCATCGTGCACGCTAAGGCTGTCCCTCTCGCACTTCCTCTCCCTCCTTCTCCCAAACACGCCCACATTGCCTCTCCTATTAACCATCATTAAGGCCATCCCATAGGTGTGCTTTGCAGTAAAGTGTGATGTGATTACGCTGCGCATCCCTTGGCCCGGGCAGGGCCATGGCATAATTGTCTTTGGAGGGATAGAAATTGCCTCATGTAAGGTTTTAAAGCGAGCCTTGGGCGCAGCAGAGAGCAAACAGCAGGCGCCATAGAAGACGGCCTTCAGGCACGAATGGGCACGAGCTTAAAAGTGGACTGCCTGTCCCTTTGTGTGCTGCTCCGGATTGAAGATGGGGGTTGGCAGGCTGAAGGGTGTTTACAAAGCTCAAGACTGCTGGCTATACTGGCAGGTTTCGCTCTCTCTATCAACACACACACACACACACACACCCCTCCTTCAAATATTTACACATGATTACTTTTTTTTTGTTTTTTACTTTTTTATAATCAAAAATATCATCCAAGCATTTACAGTGTATTACAACAAATGATTCTATGCAACTGCTAACAGCCTTTACAGAAAATGAACAAATATATCCATTTTGATCTATTTTACAAACCAGGAACAGCAAAAGGGGCCAGAGGGTTGGGAGGCTTGAAGCCTTCAGTCAAAACCCTGAAAACCTCCCTGGATGAGCCCTGTAGCCCTGACCTGGACTGACAGGACGCCGAGCCAATCACAGGCTCTCAAAAGAGACAGTCCCGCCCACACAGGCTGTCGTTAAATAACAATAGCGTCGGCGATTCTCAGTCATGACTGGAAAGTCATCATCCATCTAAAAATATTTTGCAGGGTGGAGAAAAAAACAGTTGATATTCATGAGGTCTCCGTCACAATGGTAATGTGATATCAATATTTCCGTAACCACGGATATTGTACATTTACTTCTCTATAGCGCCCAGAGTCCGTGAAATAATCATGAAGCATCCTCTGTGATCTGAGCACAATGCCCACTCGTTTGTGTGCGGTGAAGTAGAGTCCACGCCGCACCTCCCAACGTATCCTCCAAAGACGCAGAATTTATACTGTTTATTCCAGAGTTTCCCGTGGTGTGTTCCCGCGCGGTGCTGAGCTGTGAAGTGCGACCGCAGCCTCTCTGGCGTCCCCTGCGCTGGAGGCTCTACGTGCTCTTGATGCCCTCGAAGCCGCAGAAGTTCCAGCGTTTCTCCAGACTCGCTCCCACTCCTGTCAGCTCCTGTCTGAAAGTGCAGGGCAACCGGGACAGCAGGGCCTCCACCTCGCCAGGGTTAATCTGGGAAAAGACACGCGCACGCACGCACGCACGCACGCACGCACGCACGCACGCACGCACGCACGCACGCACGCACGCACGCACGCACGCACGCACACACGCACACACGCACACACGCACACACACACACACACACACACACACACAGGTTAGACACAAGACAGACCCAACACAAGGGAATCGGTGGTGACGTGGGAGATTCCGTTTTCATAATACTTGACGCATGCACAGCACTCAGACCTTCACAAAATCTTAAGGTTTCCTAGTGGATTAACAGGAAAGGCTCGACAGCGCGGCAGACTTCCAACAAAACATGGCAACAAAAGCACGGAGCACGGCCCAAAAAAGCAACTAGTAGCACAAAATAGTCCAAAGAAATGCACAAAAGCTCAATATTTATTGAACCTATTTGATCAATATAATAAAATATAATAAGTTTTAGGTTCAGCGCTAGGTTCTAAAACATCAGAAATGTTGATTCTGACAAAGAAAAATATATGGATAAATAAAGTCAGATAAAATGCTGATGTTGAAGTGAGGACCTCATCAATACAGATGTAAGACTATATAAATAACATTTAAGTGACAACATGTATTTTTTAAGACCAACAGGCATCCTGAATATGATGAAGGGCAGGAATTGACAAGGGACTAATTTGAGAAAATACTACATTTTTCAATCCATTCATCTAGAAACTAAATCGTAATTTCTCCGTCATAATGGCGTTGGTGGGCCGCAGCGCGGGCGTCTACGGGCCACATGTGGGCCCTCGAGCCACAGCTTGGCCACCACCGGTCTCAGATCCCCAGCGAGTCGAGGGCCCGGGGTGAGAGTGGGAAGGGAAAGCCGGTGGAAACAACCCACGGTGTCTTTCTGTGTTAATAAGTGGATTGGTCAAGGCCAGCGCTGTTGTCAGGACGCATTAAGGTCCATCATGCAGATATGAGCGCTGTGTCACCACAGACAATGCAGCTGTGCGTGTGGAGCCACCAGATAAGCTGAGAGGAATGAGCTCCTTGTCGGGGAGTTCAGCCAGAACTACGCGTATCCCAAACACGCTCAGGCGCACACACACACACACTCACACATACATGCAAGTTCTCCTTCACATTCACACTTAAAATCACACGCGCGCGCACACACACACACACGCGAGTGCGCACACAACACACAACACACACACACACACACACACAAGAGCAGAAAACCCCGAAAAGCACAAGAAGACACTTTCATGCTCCGTTCTTTTATGCGTGAGAATGAGTCAAGTTGTTGACGGGCATATTTGATGAGCCGGAACACACAGGAGTCATTTCGTCAGACTGTTTTGTCGATCCGATAGCTGCAGAGTTGGCCAGACAAAGGCATGCGGTGCCCAAAGATTTGGGGAAGGCAAGGAAAAAACAAAATATCAGTGGAGGCGTTTTTAATGTTTTTAACTGAGCCGTCCACCGCGCCGGGCAGAGTGGACCAGGACCAGGGTCTGAGGCGTTGACATGAAACAGACGAGGCTACAGAGTCCCGCACGTCTAGCGGGGGAAACCACTGTGGAAGTGCACTGGAGGCTTTTCCTTCCAAAAAGCTGTTTTCAGAATATTATCAGATTTATTTTGTATGTTTGTTTTTACCTTCCCCGCCTTCCAAGGAGTCACTTAGTGTAATATTGTACCCTTCACCCTAACATTGACTAAGTAACATTAGTGGCAAAATATGTCACGAAGAAAAAGAAAAAAGGAAAAAACAAAACAAAAAAAGGCTTTCTTCCTGAAATTAAAAAGTGCCAGTGACTCCGCTTATGAGTATTTTCCAGTGAACGAGGTTCTGTTTCTTTGGAAGGGGATTTCAGCTGCGTTTGGCAGCGCTGCCAGTGTCAAGGGGCTCTGTCTGTGGCAGGAATCTAAAACGGCGCAGCGGGGCCGTGGCTTACAGCAGGCCCATATGTCAGCCCTGTAGGGGAGGGCTGACAGGAGGTTGGAATACGAGTGTGTGTGTGTGTGTGTGTGTGTGTGTGTGTGTGTGTGTGTGACTATCTGCATGTCGGTGTGTCTGCATTTGTCTCAATGGATCTGGTTTAGCCGGGCGCTTCAGGAGAAGCTTGCGAGAGTCTCTAGGGTCGTACTGACGCGAGGCTTTGGCTGCGATGGGAGTCGCGGCGTCTTCCTTACCTTGGTGTCCAGCCGCTGGAGGTACGAGCAGATGTACTCAATACTGGCACCGAAGGGATGGACGTGGAGGAACGTGGAGATGATCCCTGAGGCAAAACACAGCGCAGAGTCAAACGGAGGTGTTATTCCATCGGCCACAGAGACGACAACGTCACCGCCGTCGGGTTTTCTATGACCTGCTTAACGTGACATGAAACATATCGGAACACGGGGAGGGGTCCGCTGTGAAACCGCGCTTCGAGCGGCGTTTCTGGATCTCAGCCCTGTCAACAGCCTCTTGTATTATGTGACTCCAGATACAGGGAGCGTTTAATGACGGCTTTGATGCCGTCGCCTCTAATTAAAATCCCACGCTCCCAAAACGCTCCTCCCAGAAGAGAGGTACTCCTTCAACCTTGGTTAGTAATGGCTTTTTGCGTCGTGAAAGGCACTAACAAACTTCCCGTCACCTCCAACACCGGAGCAGCTCTGCTGACACTCAGTGCAGCGACACAGGCGTCGTCTCGTTAAAAGCAGGAGGTTCCGACATTCTCTTCCAAGGGAGGAGTCTTGCCTTGGCCTTCTCCTCTGACCATCCGTGACCTTGTGGGAGGGATGGACACTTCTTTCTTTCCGGGGATGTACGGTGGTCTTACTGGGGTGTTACATCTCAGTGATTGTCAACGGCCCCTCCACTTCAGGGCGTTCCCCTAAACCCCCCCCCCACCCCCCCGAGTTAATCCCGCGGCCCCCCACATCATATAAGGCTGCGGAGTGTACGGCACGCCGACATTTAAGTATTCATTTCAGATGAAGTTAGCCCTGGTAGCACGATCAAGTGTCCTTGAGCAGTTCAGCCCCTAACTGCTCCCCGGACGCCACTATTTGGCAGCCCACCGCTCCCAGGAAGTAGGACGGGTAAAATGCAGAGGACTGATCCCCCCCCTCTGGCGTATTAATAAAAATATATACAAATACCGATAAAAATTTGGACCGAACGGAAAGAAAACTCACAATAGAGAGTGAGCACGCCTCCCAAAAAAAAAAAAAAAACCCGATCCTGCCTTCCTAAACGATCAGTTTGGCCAATAAGACAATCTGCGTTTAACATTAGGGGATTTAGACCCGTCGACACACGATAAGAGCCAGACGGGGCGGGGAGCTGGAACGCCGCCCTCGTTTTTAGGCGTAAATCAGCTCTTTACAGCGGAGCAGTGAACAGCTCCCGGAGCAGCAGGGAAAGCCATCACAGGTGTCGTCGTACCGACGAGCAGGGCCTCTCGCTCCGACTGGACCGGACTGTGGAGACTCTTCTCCGGAGGGCCTTCCTTCTCCTGGCTGCAGGACACCACCGAGGACGCCGTCGCCTCCTGCACGCCCACACGCACACGCACACACAGACACACAGACACGCACACACCCAGAAATGAGCAAGTGGCCCAACGTTCTGACTTACCTCCAATGCCGAGATTTATACAGAACAAACTGTGTGAGCCTTTAAGGGGTCGAACGTATGAACCATGGGTACACGCATTGGGGGGAAAAATCCCCGGGGAAACTGAGCGAGACTGACATGCGGTTTGAAAGCATTCCTTCAAGACCTTCCCGACGCTCTTTCCAACCCTGAGCGTCTATAAATATTCTCAGGACAAATTCAAGGTGTTGGTGTGAGTCCGTCAGGTCCTCGACGCTTCGATGAGTCTGCATTGACCTGATGTTAAGTAACAGCTTGGCTCGGCTCGCTCCACATCTGGAAGATGGAGCCGGGGACGGCGATGTCGGGGAATAGTCTTCACTGGAAGTCAAATCACTGGAAAATAGCCCAAAAAGGCCCAACGAGGAGCTTCGAGAGGAGAATACATGATGGATCTTTTTTCTTTCACCACATTCCCCAAAGCCTCAAGTTGAGTTCTTTATCTTGGACTTCCTTCTTATACCATACACCTAATAAAGTGATACTATCCTATTTCACGCTTTGACTGTTCTATGCAGCTCTGCTCGGCGTGTCACTCTGCTGGTGTGTAGCACATTATTTGTACAAGCATGCCCTTCTCATTTACGAGTGGATTTTTGTTCCATTTGACCTGCAGCTCAATGTGCAGGAACAAATTCCCAGAAAACTTGGGTGTCAGGAAGCCACCAGCAGGTGGTGACGCTCGATGGGGAGCGGAGTCTTCTCGGGTCCCAGTGGACGCGACTCTTCGGGGACGGGTGTGAATTACGCCTAACACCATTTTCCCCCACTCAGTCAGTTGTAATTTACGGGCGCGGCCGGGTCGAGCTCCACACGCCGCTGGCCGGGCGTTGAGGGGGTGTGTCGAGGGGCCGGTTGACGAATGTCGTTCTGGTCGCAACATTCGCTGGGCGGCTCGTACGCATGGTTTCAAAATCACGACGCTTGAGTGGACGTACGCGTGGAGCCACATAAAGCCAACACAGCTTCGCCTGTCCCTGCGAGGACACTCGTCGGAAATGCACCGAATAACCCGCCCCCCCCCCCCCAAAAAAAAAGGAAAAGGAGACAAAACGCACAAGCGCCTCCAAACACTCCGTGCAAACAAAAACAACATGAAACGTGAAGACAGACGAGGGGAAGGCGAGACCTCCGGAAGCTGATGATGAAGAGGCTGAAGGAAGCGTGGAGCGTCCAAGCTCGCCTCCTTCTTCTGTTGTTATTTATTTTTTTGTGTTTGTTGTCCTGCATTTGAGCATGTTTACAGTCTGGGCTCGTGGAGTGGCTGGCCTTGTGCTTTTAATTATCATGCTGGGTGTGTGTGTGTGTGTGCGCATGTGTGTGCATGTGTGTCCGTCCTCACAGACGCCGGAGGATCGCTCGAGGGCAGCGGTATCCAAACTGTTGGGTGCACCCCCCGAGTGAGGCACAGAGGAGTTTCATGAAATATGTTTATTTAAAGTTTCTAAATCCAATAGGGTAACAGTAGATGTTTAAAATAATACAATTTGTTCATATTTTTTGCCATTTTCATTGTTGTTTATTTTTTCATCATTCGTGCACCTTTCTGCTGCCGTTGGCCTGTGTGAATACTGGAGGCAATAAAAGCCACAAATTGATGTGTCTGCTCGACTTGGTTTACTATAAAGTCGTTTGCACACGGCGCACTTCTTATTTGTACTTTTTTTGTACTTTCAAGTTCTTGAAATCCTCGGCAGGAGGGCTGGGCACATTTTTTCCGAATACTGCTCCGGGGTAGGTTACGAGGCTGGTCCATGCTGTATGTGTGGCAGCATGTGTGCGCGCACATGCGATAGAAGTCGGCTCCTTGATTTCCTGCCCCAGTTGTGTCTCTGAGTGATTTATTCAATGACAAATCAAGTCCATGTGAACTGGGATGGCCTATAATGATCTGTCATGTCACTGGGGGAAGGGAGGGAGTAAAGAGAGGAGGGAAGCGAGGGATGGAAGGAGCGAGGGAGCGGAGGGAGGAAAAACACTTAGAGGAATGGAGGGCGTTCAGCCTTCTCCCACTTACACTGGCTTGATTAGCACTCTCCTCGCCGACTCTGTCATCTCGCTTTGACGTCTCCAGCTGCGGCACATTAGAGGCCTGCGAGAGAGAAAGTCAATATGAAGCTTGTCTGGCTGTAGCGCGCGCACGCACACACACGTGCGCGCGCACAGAAAGAAATCTTCGCTCGCATGAACGCCAAACGCAAGCGCTGTTTTCTCTTTGGAGTAATCAGACGAGAAAAATGAATTGTTTTGTTTCTTAAACAAAGAAAACACAGAAAGCTGACCCCAGATGGATACGCACATGAACGCCCCCTTTTCAATTCTCTTTTTTTGACAAAGAAGTAAGAAATAAATGATAATTGTTTAGCTGTTTTGCGGACGGACCGCTTGATTTCTGAGCCATAGACCAAGTGACACAGAAAGGCGTGTGTCTGGTTGTGGAGATGAGAGAAGGTTGACGGTGGCATCGAACCGGTTGATCCACACTGTGGATCCGCTCTCAAAGCAGGATCACGACAGCTACCAAACCATAGGGAAGTGCCAGAAAACTGAACTGATCCCTCCTCCTCCCTCCCTCTCTTTAATGAGGCGGCCTCCCATGGCATGTTTCCCTATGTGTAGAATTAATTACCATATTCCCAATTTTCTCAATACGTTTTGGAGTAGCCAGCTAATTGAGCAGAGCAGTCAGCTAAGAAGGTCTGCGGGCATCTTCCCCCGGAGAGTTTCTTTTGACACAGGCATCCAATTTGCCTCCTAAACCGCTCTAAAAGGTTTTTATTCTCCCCGAAATGTGAAGTCAAGTTGTGAGGTGGGCTGTGGAGGGGAGCAAAAGAAGAGAAAAAAAACCAAAACTTTGCCATAAATCACAAGGTAGTCTTGCCAAACCAACTACTGAGCCACATAAATCTAGACCTTGTTAACATTTCAAAACCTCTTTCATCAATAGTAGGAAAGCTTTAAAGGAAAGGCTCCATAATACAGTATGTATTCATTTTCTATTTTCACATTTATCATCAATCTATCTAACCCTACTGGTACATTATCATATGGTTAAGACATTAAATTTTGAAATAAATTAAAGTTTTAAATGTCTGTGAACACTGAGATTGAGTATAACATTTATTCAATTTCATATTTATTGTTTGATTGCCTTCTATTAATGTAGATACATTTGAGCTGCATGTTTTGTATGAAAGGTGCTATGAACAAAACAATCATATCATTATTATTATTACTATTATTACTATAATTATTACGTTTCCAGGACCTGAGCCACAGATTTATTCTGTAAAATAATTCTAATAAGATGCTCATCTGACTTTGGTTAGGCTCTTGCCCCGTTTTCGGTGGCACCTTAATCTGGTTACTCAAATGGCCTGTGAAGTAAAAGAATGGAGGTGTAAACAACGCTGACAGGATAATTGTGCATGGCATGAAACTTGGCTGTGTGGCATCCCGTCCCGAAGGCACTGTTTCGTTTTTGTTTTTTTTGTTTTTTTACAACCTTGATTAGTTTTTCTTTTTTTTCCATATTTTGACATGAATTGGAAGTATTGAGTGATTTACTGCCCCACTGGCCCCGAGGCTCCATCGGTGGAACTGGCCCGGTCTTCCGATTTGGAGGCTGAGTCACGAACACGGAAATAAAACGACTCTGGGACTGACCTCAGATCGCTGTTTACACACAAGCTTGTCATTTATGAACCTCAGAGTAAACAGAGACGTTTGGAAGAGGACTTTGAGATGAGAATAACACATGCATCCACTAATCAACATTACGGCGTGCCCTCTGTCAGGCTCCAGTGGTGAACCAGCATCACAGTGGAAACAAACAAGCCACAAACACACGCACGCGATCACGGGCGCCGGTTTACTGGCCGTGATTAGGGAAAGATTTGACAGCCCCCGACACCGTTTAGCTTCCTCGAGGGCCGCGTTAAAGTCGAAGGAAAGATTGTTCGAGATCGTGGTTGTAGCTGTTGATTCGCCACTAGACGGCTAATCAGCCAACGCGACGCTCATTGAGAGCGCTGATTCCCCATGGACCTGCGCCGAGGAGGACACGCAGCGGTGTTGTGTGACTTCCTCATCGGAGCCGCATCTTTTGGAGTGCATATGGACACTTGGCCACTCTGATCCGAAGAAGCAGTCGGGTGCGGAAGGTCCGACCACGAAACGACTCATTCACCTCTGGTTCTCTGAAAAGGCTCATCCACCGCGCCCGCAGACAGATGCCACCGGGAGCAGGAAACAAGCCATTAAACAGAGTGGCGCCAAACAAGGCTTGAAAGCCTCAAGTATTATCATTACCCAATTAAATAGATGATTGAACCCCGAGCTTATTTAAATGATAGTGATAACAAGGGGGGTCCCTTGTTATCGTACAGATCCAGAAGGAACATTAGCAAAACATAAACGCTGAAATTCCAGGAATATAGGGACAAACCCGTAAGCATTAGAAAATTGGTCATATGTATAATAGAGAAGAATGAAAGATCCGGGCGATTTGCTTGTTATAGAGATCTAGAGCCCTGGTCGTACACAGTCTGCCAATTAACAATTATAGGAAACTGTGGCAGCTATACGTTACCTTTTGCTGTGGCTGTACACTGTATACTTTATCACAACAGCATCGCTACAGCTGTGTCTGGGCAGACGTCATGTTTTCATGTCTGTCTCTCTGGTGATATGCTAATATTTTGTCTTTAAGTAGCTGTCTATACTGTGCGTCCATTTATGTGAGCCTGTTCCCTGCACCAGCGCTGGTGTTGCACCCATGGGAGGACAATGGTTGGTGTGGTCATTGAAAAGTAAAGCTGCTACTCCCCACTGAAAAACAAGGAAATACTCCAGCTCCACAATACTTGACACGCGCCCGCTCGCGGAGAATAAATTGATCCCGGTGAATGGACATTCAAGGTGGCCGTTTTTGTGAACAGTGAATGGCGGCGGACAATTGACAGAGATACAGAATTGAGACAAAATCTATGCCCTTAAAATGACAGGTTAAGCTGAACGGCCTGTCAAATGTGGATTTTGTATATTCTTTTCAGGCGGTTCTATATTCTGCAGAGCCCAGGAGTATCTGCATGACACTGAGGGGGAATGATTTCAGTGTTTATACTGGATCTCATGGACTCATTCCACGCGGAGTGAAGTGAAATAAACTTTGCAAAAGAGCAGTGAAGAGAATTCCGTCTGTGGTGAGTGAGGGAGAAAAACATTGAATCCCTCCGAGGGCTGATGTTTAGAAATGATGCTCACTACTGTTGGGCTACAGGCGCAATTCTGGACCAATCATCAAATATGAATTTGGAGAGCCACTCAAATCTTAAAAAGCTTTGGTACGCACTTTCTGATGGAAAAGGAAAATGAAAAATCTGAAGAGTGCATAATCCAGTGCGCATTTTGAGTGAATGCATTAGGGCTCTGCATGAGGAGAAGTGGAGCTGCAGAGTAGTGATTAAAGCAGGAAATTAGATGTTTCATTAAAATGGTCCAACCCACTTTTTCCTTTTTTTTTTTTTTTTTTTTTTTGCGAAGATGACTCCAAATGAATATTTCGGGGATGAATGACGAGCATAAAAATACAGTTTGAACAATTTCAAAAACTAATTTCTCAAGTAATTTTCCTCTTTGCAGAAGTGCACATTAAAGCCGTCGCACTCAGTCTCCTTCTTCAAATATTCATAATGCGGCCAAATGAAACCGTGTTGGTTTCTGATTTAAATTAAAAACAGAAAGGCTTGACTCACTTCCAAACCCAGGCTCCGACGCAAACTTTAAGAAGCGTTTGCAAAGTTGGCAACCGTGCATCAACTTTTGGTTGCCAAGACTGACACAACGGTTGCCGAATTTGATCAACTTGTTATTGAGTGAGATCAATAGATACGACGATGGATCTCTCAATCGATCCATAGATTTCTACAAGGCTACCAGACCGCACAAGATGGTTGACAATGACCCAAAACGGGCTGCCCCAGGCAACCGGGCAACCGTTGTTGGCGAGCCCTGAAATCCTAAAAAGAGCTAGAGCTGCTCAATTAAACTGAACTAATAACAAAGAGGTTCTGTTACGAGCTCTCGAAGGAAACAGTGTGTGTGTGTGCGAGTGTGTGCGTGTGCGTGTGTGCGTGCGCGCGCGCTTGTGTTTACTCAGACTTACAGGAAGGGTGTGTGTTGTCTGGAGGTTCTGAAGTCCTTCCTTGAGGGTCAGGACTTGGCTCGTTAGCTGCTGCTTGTCTTCCGCGCTCTTCTCCAGTTCTGCCTCCCGCTGCTTCAGCTCCTCCCTCATCTTCAGGAGTTGCTGAAAAGGGGGGACACGTCATGGGCATGCCGGTGGTCAAGTCAAATGTTTAAATTTAACATCAACTTCTTTCCACATCTTTTGAATGGTGCTGTATTTTATATCCATCCATAATCCACAAGGCAACACAATGCCCACCTAATTGCTCTATTAATGTGAAACGGTTGAACTAAGCTTATGAAAGACTGATTAGTTCTCAAAGGAATTTCAAACTTGATTAACAGCAATAGCTTCAAAACGGGGGCCAGTTAAAGAGAGCCGCTTGAAAGCTCCGCCAACCTTTTCTGGGAGTTAGTCCACAGTCACATCCATTGGTACTCAATTAGCAAGACGTACTGACAAAAACCAAAGCTAGGAGACAAAAAAACACCTGAAATTCAGACTGCATGAAGTCTGAGCGATGCTTTTGGGGACACAGGAGGGAGATTATGACAAGCCGTCCCTCGCTGGCAAGCGTTATGTTCAGGTAGAAATTGGAGTTCTTTGATTCCTGAAAGAAAGCCGAGATCTCCCGCTGCGCTAAATTTTGATACACAGCAGCTTTGTGGTGTGGGGAAAATGATCTGCCAAACACAACTGCCTTGTGATTGCTTTACCTGCCATGGTCACCTACAGCGTAATTCACAGCAAGGCTGAAATTATACGCTGATCATATTTCACCGTGATTCATGCATCTACAACATGCAGCCGCAGCAGTAAGAGCAATCCAATCACGGTATCTTCAAATTCATTTAATCCATCCAGCTAATCTTTTCATAAATAGCACCAGGGATGCAAGCTGGGAAGGTAATTACTTTCTGTTAGCAGAAATGAACAGCGGGAGTCTAATGGAATCTCTTCTTCTGAGCATGAATCGATCATAACTTCCGTTACTGCAGTTAGAGAC
This sequence comes from Zeus faber, assembly GCF_960531495.2. Taxonomy (NCBI): domain Eukaryota; kingdom Metazoa; phylum Chordata; class Actinopteri; order Zeiformes; family Zeidae; genus Zeus; species Zeus faber. The sequence goes on from NC_137199.1 coordinate 26,772,936, forward strand.
AACTCGCTAGGTGAAGCAGAGTTGAAACAGGCGGAAACAGTCCAGCGGGTCCGTGGAAATGAGAGGGATTCAAGCATTTCAACATTCATGCATCGCCGGCCAACAGTTACCTTTCAGTCAAGTTACGGGGTTATCTGGACACCTAAAAGAATGAAGGTCTTTTCATCTTATCTTAAGAGGTGGCCAGGTATTGCACTTTGTTTCCAAGTTATACACCGACTTCACGCTTAATTAAACTCTCAAATTAAAAATCTCAATATATTGATAAAGAATTGTGATTGTGAGACATCTCGTCAATATCGGACTGAATCGATATTGAACTGAATCGTGACACTTTGTTTCAAATTCAAATCGAATTGTGAGTTCCTGCCCAATACCCAGCCCAGCGAGTTATTGACATCATCATTAGTAGGGTTAGGGGGTTGGACCCCCCCTGTTTTTGTTAGGATTTTCATAATTTGTTATCTCCTTGGCATTTGTCCGGCTAAAAGTGTCTGGCGTACAGCAACCGCCGAACCCACGGAAAATGAACAAGGTCTCGTTGGATTCTAGGCATTTCAGACATCTTCTGGTCCAAGTTTGATCCACAGCGATCTATAATTGGAGCAGGAATTAGGAAAAACCACAAATGAACTGGGAGTAGCACAACTTTGGTGTAGCGGGATGAGTTTGTGGGGCGAGGCTCTTTGTAACATCATCCAATTTGTTATACAGTATATTTGCAGGTTGTGAGTCTGGAGGGGGTTTGCATTGGGGCAGGGTGCACGGTGTAGACCCCATCGGTGTGGTTTGGTGGTATTGGTTGTTTTTGCACAGGATTTGCACCGGGTCAAGACACGGAGCTCTGAATATTTGTTTGAACTGATGCGGATACTGATTTGTGACTAATGCAACAACCCTGGACCACTTTTATTTCTGCCCGCAGCTACATTTATAAAAAATAAAATACGGGCTGGATGCCTATTGTGTTTGCTGGGATTTTTTTTATTAAATCTTTGGGTGTTTTTTTCTGGCTAAAAGTATCTGGAACACAACAACCGTAATACGCACAGACATTTGAGGTCTTGTCGTTTGAGTTTTGAGATCAATATCGATGTACATTTGGAACAGAAAAGAGTGAATAACTGTTGTTATTTTACCGGAAGTAAAAGAATGTCCAAGGCGGGCCGCCTTGTGACATCATCATCCAAAGTTATATAAGTCCAAGCTTCGTCTCTCGGAACTCATTCGCTTCTTGCAACTTATGAGTGCGACACGTAGACAGGACAATTTGAGCCAATGCTGCATTTAAATGAAACTTGGAAAACTAACTTGCGCTGCGTTTTGCAAAACCCCGAAATCTAGAATCGATCATAGTAGTTGTAAGAACCTTTGGAGGAACTAGGGCTGGGCAATAAAACGATCTTGATCATTTTCACGCTAAAATCTTCCACGATGACAAATGAACAAGATTTATTTTCTTTACAGAGTCTGTGTTCCTCGACCTACAAAGACACGACACGAACAGCCACTCGTACAGCGCAGAGAAACAACCATGTGACACAAACAGCCACTCGTACAGCGCAGAGAAACAACCATGTGACACGAACAGCCACTCGTACAGCAGCAGCACCGCAAATGGAGGGCGTTTAAAGAAAGAATCCGCGATTTTCAGTGAGGTCTGGTCTGACACGGTATTTAAAGAGCGCAGATTCGGGAACCTCGGACCACGGAACCTCCGAATCTCGGAAACCTGCAATACGTACCTAACATGGACCCCGTGTACCGCTGCCTGCTGCTATATTTATTACTAATATTTTGTTGTGGCAATCAAAGGCCACAGTTAACATTCCTTTGTGCTTTTCTACAACAGTGTTTAGGAGAAAAGTAATTCAGCCAGGACAACTCTGGATAAATAAGAGCTTGTGATAATCGCAAAAAGATTAGAAATACGATCAGACATGCACACATACAGTACACAATGACGATCGGAACCACTGTCCACCAATGGGCTACTGCCGGGTCACGTTGGTTATGCCTCTAATTTATTCCTCGAAATGTCGTCATTTACGAGTCTGTAAATGCAGGTAACTCTGACGCGGTGCAGCCCGTTCAGAATCACTAGCAAGCAAACAAAGATAATCCCCATCACTGTCAAACAATTTGATATGTGCACATCAGTGACTAAGTGAGCCTTATCAGGAGTAAACAGCCATGTGCTTCCTTTTTCATTCAGCGGTGTTTCTGTGAGCGTGTCACACGTCCCTCAAGCCCAAAGGGAGAAACTGGAGATGTAACCATCTGAGCTCAGCTAAAGTGGGGAAAAAAAAACACAAAGAAAAAATGTATTTGAAATTCTCTTTGGAAGGGACTATCCAACGCTTCAGGCAGCTGCACCTTTTTTAACTCTTTACCAACATTACGCCGGGCTTTTGTTGAAGTGCTGCATCATGAATAAATGACACTGGAGTTTTTTTTGTTTTTTTTACTGTGTCTGTACTTCTCTAGTGCGGAAAAATTCCGCCAGGTGACCCCAATGACCTTGTGCTCAAAGAAAAGTATACTGCGGAGGGCTGAAGGAGAGAAGATTAAATTCGTTGTCAGACAGGTGATTGCAAAAAGTGTGTATGACGGAGTGTGTATGTGTGCGTGAGAGAGAGAGAGAGACCGCGACTGTATCTATACCTTCTGCATGCCCTGCAGAGCCTGCTGCAGGAAGCTGAGCTGCTGCGAGTGTGTGTTGTCCTCCTCACTCCTGATTGGCTGGTTCTTGCCCTGCTCCTGTTTCAGCAGCTCCACCTCGTTCCTGTAGGCATCAAGCTGGCAGCGCAGGGAGTCGTTCTCCTCCTTCAAAGCCTCGGCCTGAGACACACCTGCAGAAACATCCACCGTTACACACAAATAACAGCTGCTTTCCACAATAAAAAGGTTTTTCTTCATTATGCATGAGACTCTCCCATGAGCCTCTTCCGTGAAACACTCATCCTCAACCTCTTTTTATTTTTCAGTTCAGTCTTGTGCTGCTGTAATGGCTGAATTTCCTTATAGGGATTAATAAAGTGTTATCTTATTTTATATAATGACCTGGATGATTGTTTTCTAATATTTTAATCATCCACAATTCCAGGAATTCATTAATTAAGTTATGTTTGATAATCATCAGATCATGAGCGCATTCATTTTCTAAGTTAGTTCAATTACACACCAATTAATTACAAACCTTATATAAAAAATAACCAGAGTTGCCTAATTTAACATTGAAATAAAATTGGAACAAACAAAAGTTTTTTAGAGCATTTGTCTTGTAGAAGATGATTAGTTCTGACGCCCCATTTAACCCCATTCATACATCCACATCTGACAAGTTACACCCTATAGTAACGGCATTAAGCAGACTGAACAGCGTTCTAAACCTCTCTGCTGCAGCCCTGACCTGTTGAACAGGGAGAACACGGTATTATTACTGTAGGAGACCAACTGAGCTCCACAGAAGTCCTTTATTACATCCCTGCCCTGCTCCTGCAAGGCCGGGGGGGGGGGGGGGGGGGGGAGAGATAGACGGACTGTGCTGGGGAGATAAAGGCAGCTCTATGTCCGTGTACAGGGAGGGACGTGCATAGTTGGTTAAGCAGCATTGGGTGGATTGTGGAGGACCACTGGCACTGGTATTAAACTCTTGTAGTGTGTGTGCGTGTGTGTTCTGTTTTTTTACTGACATTTGAGGTGAGAAGTGCACATAACACAAGGCCTAATCAAATTGGTGCGGGGGGTGTTTAAGAGCTTACACAGATTCCCACCATTCTGCATGGGTTGTTTAACAGGTTCGGCACAATGCAGGTCTCATATTTGATGTGTGTAATCCAGGGTCTGAAGACACTGAGCAATGACTTTCTCCTTTGATAACCTACAGTCATAACACAGCTGCAGCATCCTCATTTCTTCAGCAGAGCTGAAAGTTGTAAACATGCTACTAAGAGGTTAGTGGGAAAATGGGCGCAACAATCCACCTGTTAACGAAAGTGTTAAATTAACACTTGTCACCTCAGCCAATCCTGTTGCATCTAACAAAATGACACGTTTCTGACAGCAATGCTAATAACCATTATCTAATTGCCAAAGCACTTGAGAAGGGGCCGTGCTGACGACCACATTTACATATATTTGCATGCTCGTTAGGGGAGCTGTCAAATTTGCGAATAGCAGAGATCTGAACGATCAAAAAGCAGAACGGGCGAAGGAGAGATCGAAACAAACTCCAGAAAATAGAAAAACAGACTTTGTAAATGTGTGCTTTGGACCTGGGTCTGAGTGTTAGGGGTTTCTGTAATGGCTGTTAATGGTTGTCGTTGTGAACATCAGCAGCGCCAACAGACTCCTTTGAGCAAAGACTAGGAACTTATGGCCCTTGTGTGGCATCCTAAACAGTTTGGAATGAGTTGGTTGCTGCCATGCATACGCATGAACAAACATACAAGTGTGTGTGCAGACACAACTACGGGTGTACAGCTGTGAGCATCCAAAGAAATGGACTCAAGTGGATGTTGTTCAGTCGTAACGCTCAACATCAATTCAATAGATCGTGCGCGGTGTCAGCTTCCTTATGTACTTTGAATGGGCTATTTATTCATGAGGCCTTTTCAGATTGCCATCCCATGCCAGTGGGATAATTAGTGTGGTTTCAGTCAAACACAGATGTCTCCCTCACTACTTCGTCCACTCTCATTATACTCTCGTGATTTGGATCGATCTACAGGCTCCGAGCCTGATGCTGGCGCTACATGCACCGATCCGTTCAGTACCCGAGTCATCGGAGTCCTTGCTGTCTCCGGGGTGAGAGTCCTCCATGTCGTCGTCAGACATCTCCATCTCCTCCTCGCGCCTGATGCCCATCAGCTGCTCGTTGTGCATGTTTCTGATCTCCTGAAAAACACGGTTGAAACCACAGTGTTGCGATATGGATTTGCATCAACATCCCTGAACCCTGTTGAACTAGCAAGCCGAGTTGCCCCGCACAGCCCCACTTTGATGCCGGAATTGCTTCAGAAGGCCCTTTGGGCATGTACTGTATGTGCAATGGAACGAGATTATTTCTTTGGCTCTGACATTGTTATTTGTCTTTATGTATTTGAGGCCGGCGTGTCGGTAAAACGTCAAAAATACGCGAAGCTGCTTGTGAATGCCATGGAGTGGACTGGGGAGCTGAACGATGGTGCGCTGAGCTCGAGTGAGAACCACAATTAACATTTGCTGCTCACACTCTCACATCGCTCAACGGTCCGAGTCCTGACGTGGGACTGTCAGCGCTTGTTGAATTGGGAATTTCAGCGAGGCAGAGCAAAGGTTACTAATACTCCTCTCAGCCACGAGAAGAAAATAAACTAATAAAAATGTGCATCGCTTCCCAAGTATAACTCATGGAAACAGAGTAAACAGGCAGAGGACCGGAGTACATTTTTATTTTATCTATTTTTTGAGCTCAAATTGTCCTGGAGTATGCTGAGCGGAGTGCAGAGCAGCAGAGCAGGCGATTCTTATCTGCTTTGAAATGAAATGTGCGCTCCCTAATTATCCATCCCAGACATTTTACATACTAGGAAGCAAAGGGGGAACAGCGGGTATGGCACCCAATGTAGGAGGGTATTTTAGTCAGTATCTTAAGATTGTAGCAGGAAAACTGTTTGCATATAATTACATTGTTTGACGACCATATAATAAATTGGGAATAAGTAAGTCGTTTAAAGCACCCACTCATTTTCTCAAGTAGTGTGTGAATGTAACACATTTTCATAATCAGTCAACTATTACCATTGCGTGAACATGATGACCTTACTAATTACAGCTTTAGAATTGAGCCTGGATACTTTGAAAAAAAAAACCCCATTTCCAGTAGGATGGCTGGTGGTGGATTTATTGCCAAGGAATATTTACTGCAGATTGACAAACAGATAAAATAAAAAAGGAGATGAGGAAGGACTCGTCTGGCCGACGGGTTTCATTTCTCCCCCCGGCACAGCTAGTGGCGGAAACAAAACTACATCTCCCTGTTCTTTGTTCTTTAGTGGGAGAAAAAAGGTAGATTAAGCATAGCGGCTCTACAATAGGTGAGAAGCCCCAGTTAGGAGTCTGAACACCACATGAGAATGTCACGTGTGGCCGTGAGGAGCCCTGATTTTAGACCAGCAATGCGTGAGATATTCTATGTGTATCCAGTGTCATGTTTGCTGTCTGTGCCTCTTCCCTGATATGACAGTGTGCACAGCTGGAAAGCCCAGCAGTGATGCAGCAAAAATACCAATCTTCTCAGCTCCCGCTCGCCCCGCACTGACAGCATGACTGACAGACTGACTAATAAAGCTTCCCTTCTTTCTCAAACTAGCAGAAGTAACACACATAATACAGACATAGTAGCAATTTCAAAACATTATACATTAAGGTCACATTAAAATTGTGCGTCTCCAAATATGCAGTGTGTCCTTGAGTTTGTGTTTGGTACCTGTGGTACGTTCATGGTTCAATAATTTGAATTACCCATAATTATAACAATGTTAATTATTCCAGACTGGACTTCAACTACTTCTTTGTTAAGATGAGGATTACCCATATGAGCTCATGCATATGGGTCATGTATCAATGTACTCCATTCAGCAGCCAAGCCATTGCCCAAAAAGAACCACCATATAGGCGGCATGGGAATCTAGTCCATACTGCTAGTCCAGGCTATCCATCTGCTGGGCTTCCAGATGTTCAAAGCAGATTGAGTGACACGTTTGGAGGCGTGTGTCTTTGGGAACGGTGGCTGGGCTTCGAAAATCTGCCGAAGTCTTTGGCTGTGGTGTCGCACCACAGTTGAATGAACAAATGAAACACTGTGTAGTGCATATACACAGGACAACGGTGCACTGTGTCTTCTGGCTCAACAGGATGGCTCTGGGTGTAATGGAGCGCTGAACCCACCATGCTGTGAAGATAGACACACAGCATGCACGCATCCGCGCTGGAGCAGACCCTAGACATTAAGACACGAGTGTATGAGCACCCGCTCCCAAGACAGGGAGAGACTGGCCTCGCAATAAAAACTACACAACAATAGAAACGCCCCTAAAAATATATACAGCGGGGCTAAAAACTGGCAGTAAACAACCTCACAATCAACTGTCGGCTAACAATATCACCAGAGCCGCTGGCAGAGGTCAAACAGGTACACACACACGCTCCCATCTGGCCTGCTAATATGGCTCTTAAATATCATATGCGCGCACACACACACACACACACACACACACACACACACACACACACACACACACACACACACACACACACACACACACACACACACACACACACACACACACACACACACACACAGTAAAGCACCCTGATTCGAGGAGGCAGCTGTTGTCTGACTGTGCTGGTGAGCTGCAGTTAGTCACTTTGCTCTCCCTTCCGCCTACGTTCCACCTCCAGGCCAGATAATAACACTGCATACACAATATGAAGCTTGATGCGTGTTAAAACGCACATGGGCTGTTGGCCATTGTGCTAACACTGTAATGCAGGGCCTAAGGGTGACCCACCATTGTCCACATGGCGTATTTAGAATACTTTTCATGTAAAACCAATGGGAAAAAAATTAGAAGCATATACATTTATTAGAAAAAAAATGAATTAAAATGAATGTAAAACTGAACATTGAAAAGCTCCTTCAGTTTGGCCTCGTCTTTGAAAGTACATGGCTCTGGCTCAAAATGTACGTTTGGAATATGATCTCCTCCTTTCCTGGTTGGTGAGCTTCTATTTTTAGAAGCACTCAAAGCCAATAAGGCAGCACTGCAGCACTATACCATGTGTGACCCTACCCAGTACTGTACATCCATCACTGGTTCCAGTTCTAGGGACAGTAGATTGACTCTGGTTGGGTGTATTCCCTACTGCCCCCAGTGTGTGTAAACACAATTAGACTGGAGCAGCAGGGAGATAGAGGCTGACTGGGTGTAATTCTGAGATTATAGGAGCTCAGGGTCCAACAGACTTCATCTGTCTTGTATGTTTCCTCTCCTGGCATCTTACACACACAGCACATCTGGTATCGCTTTGATCGGCAGACAACCTGCTCTTGTCAGCTGATGTAAAGTGCCAGTGAAACCAAGAACATTGTGCTTAAAGTTTGTCAACTACTTCCACTTTTGTGTAGTATCCAGATTTGTTCCTCCTTTCTTGACAAAGTCTGACAAAGAACAGGATGGTTCCTGGAAATCTAATGAAGGAAATTGTGCATTTATCCAAGATATCGGTTGCTATATTTTCCAGACAATAAAAGTGAAAAGTGAGTGCACAGATCTCCACCTCCCCCAAGGTCTGAGCAACACAGATTTGCACTCACTGACATCATGCATACGCAGGACTCTAAGTGCATATTAGCAGGCAAGTAGAATTCACACATCTCTCAACTCAAAACTCAATTGTCTTTGAATTCACCCAGGTGACCGACTCTCCATGCAGGCGGATATCATTAGCACAGCATTGTGTTTGTGATTAGTATGACGTAATTAGGAAAGCATCCAAGGTGCCACGTGTTTGTGGATTATTTAAGTAACCACCTCATGTAAGCCACTAGTTGTTTATGAGGGCCACAGCTCTTTGTATAGCCATGTTGTATACACATTCAGCAGGGTACTGGACCCGAAGTATGCTGCTCATTTGGGATATTGAACAAATACAAAATGTCTTTCTAACAGCAAGTAATTGGCACCAAATATTATAGACAACAAAAAGCCTCCAAGGAAACCATCTCACCTGCCTGCAAGCACCTACCTTTCAAAAGATGTTTTTCAAAGTATATCGTTTATTTGCCATTTTTGTCGTGTGGATGCACAGGGTTGAGAGTTAGTTGCTCATTACATGACAGATTAAATGTTTCCACACTGAAGGCTTGGAAAAACTCCCTCCGAAACTTACCGATTAGATCTCATTTGATCAGTCCCCTCGAATGAGGATTATGTCACACTCCATCGCACCACAATTACATCGTCATGCTAATCTATTCACCATTTGATAGACAAAGACAAATAACAAGGGGAAAAACTGACGGCAAAATGGCTGGCAGTTTGTCAGTTAATAAGCCCCTGTGTCTCAAGACAAACAACTTCCAATTCTCCACTGAAACAGAATTAAGAGATGCGTTATAGAGATTCAGGCTACTATATAAAAAGAGATAAGAAGATATGAGATAAAGATTGCAGACATCTTCAGAATTACCTGTTCCTGGATACCGCTTAAAGGTGGAATCTCACCCAGACGTTTCCTACATCTTCACAGGGCGAGGGGAGGGGTTGGACGGGAGAAGAGGAGGAGGAAGGGAGACCCTAGATCTGGGTCGGGCTGGGTCTCCCATTTATATGGCTGAACCGAGCATGGTGGAGGCCTGTGGCTGGCTTTCACTGATTTAGCAGGGCACTTAGTGTTGCAATAGCCAATTCAGCTAACTTGCATCCATTGTTTTGTTTTGTTTGATAGACTTCTGATGTTAAGTGTTAAGTGTCTAATATACCAAAGCTCTTGCTTGCAAGTAGGTCTTCAGACTCGGTGTATTGATAGTGTGCATTAAGAAGCCTTTGAGGACCATTCCGGTGCCAAATTGAGTATTATCCCGTTTACTAGTCAGTACACACATTTTACATCACGCCTGACTGTTTTCCCTCACGTTCTCGATTTCAACATTCTTTCCATCTTCGGGTTTCCAAAACGGGAAAACCGAGACAATTTTCAAAATCAAACTATGTGGACAATCAGGGAAATGGTCAAGGAGTAATCCAAAATTTGTGTGCTGACAAGAAAACGGGGTAAAACTCAAGTTGACACCGGTATGCTCCTTTAAAGGGCTAAAAATAATTATGGAAAATGTAAGAAGGGAGATATATATGTTGAGAAAAACAACAACATAGTATAATGCCTATTTAAGCAAGATTCAAGCAAAGAATTTAAAAGGAAAATACCAACCTCTGCTTGCTTGCGCCACATATCCAGGTTCTTGCGCTGAGCTTTGGAGAAATGGTCCCATGCCTTTTGTTTGGAAGCAGCTTGGAATACAGACACAATCTGCTCAACTGTGGCAGGAGGCAAGGAGGGCCAGAGACCATTGAGAGAGAGAGAGAGAGAGAGAGACAATGAGAGAGATGAGTAGAGACAGAGGGAGAGGACAGGTGGGAAGGAGCACAGGAGCGAAAAAGTGGAGTCAGCTAGGGATGTAAAGAACGGAGTGCGGGCGCGCATGTGTGTGTGTGTGTGTGTGTGTGTTTATGTGTGTGTGTGTGTGTGTGTGTATACCTCGTCTACTTACCAGCTGATGCCAAAACATCATCCCACGGTGCTTGGTTAGAAAACATTCCGCACAGAAACCTTAACACTGAAAATCATACAAGCCTGGATTCTAGAATTACGGTTGCTTCTACTGCGCCTCAAACAGGGTGTTCCTGATCCGCAATGACCTTATCATTTAAGAAGAACCCAAGCAGTTAAACTGATAACCTGTTTGGACCTCATCACCAGCTAAACACTGCAGCCTTCCACAATTTATTTGGTGACCTTTACTTAACCGGCGAAGGCAACGTGGAATTTATACAACTGAACATTGCCAGAACTTGATTTTCTCCAGTTGGCCACGAAACAAGCCCACTGCATCGGCTGCTGGGAACCAACGGGGTGTGACCGCCCCTCGTTGGTTGCTGATGAGGTGGGTTAAGTTATGACTTCCTCGTTTCTTACGCAAATGCAAGCTTCTGGACCCACTGGCGCTGATTCTACAAACCCCTATTCCAATGAAGTTGGGACGTTGTGTAAAACGTAAATAAAAACAGAATACAATGATTTGCAAATCCTTTTCAACCTATAATCAACTGAATATACGACAAAGACAAAATGTTTAATGTTCAAACTGATAAACTTTATTGTTTTTTTGCAAATACTCACTCATTTTGAATTTGATGCCTGCAACACGTTCCAAAAAAGCTGGGACAGGGGCAACAAAAGACTGGGAAAGTTGAAGAATGCTCAAAAAAAATGGTTTGGAATATTCCACAGGTGAACAGGTTCATTGGAAACAGGTGAGTGTCATGATTGGGTATAAAAGGAGCATCCCAGAAAGGCTCAGTTGTTCACGAGCAAGGACGGGGCGAGGTTCACCACTTTGTGAACAACTGCATGACCAAATAGTCCAACAGTTTAAGAACAACGTTTCTCAACGTACAGTTGCAAGGAGTTTAGGGATTCCATCATCTACAGTCCATAATATCACCAAAAGATTCAGAGAATCTGGGGAAGTCTCTGCATGTAAGCGGCGAGGCCAAAAACCAACATTGAATGCCCGTGACCTTCGATTACTCAGGCCGCACTGCATTAACTCTGTGCCCGAGCTCATTGGAGATGGACCGACGCAAAGTGGAAAAGTGTGCTTTGGTCTGACGAGTCCACATTTCAAATTGTTTTTAGAAATCATGGACGTGGTGTCCTCCGGGCCAAAGAGGAAAAGGACCTTCCAGATTGTTATCAGCGCAGAGTTCAAAAGCCAGCATCTGTGATGGTATGGGGGGTGTGTTAGTGCTCAATGGGTAATTTGCACATCTGTGAAGGCGCCATTAATGCTGAAAGGTACATAGAGGTTTTGGAGCAACATGTGCTGCCATCCAAGCAACGTCTTTTTCCTGTTATTTCAGCAAGACAATGCCAAGCCACCTTCTGCATGCGTTACAACAGCGTGGCCTAGTAGTAAAGCGTGCGGGTACTAGACTGGCCTGCCTGCAGTCCAGACCTGTCTCCCATTGAAAATGTGTGGCCCATTATGAAGCTATGACAACGGAGACCCCGGACTGTTGAGCAACTGAAGTGGTACATCAAGCAAGAATGGGAAAGAATTCCACCCACAAAGCTTCAACAATTAGTGTCCTCAGTTCCCAAACGCTTATTGAGTGTTGTTAAAAGGAAAGGTGATGTAACTCAGTGGTAAACATGCCCCTGTCCCAGCTTTTTTGGAACACGTTGCAGGCATCAAATTCAAAATGAGTGAATATTTGCAAAAACACAATAACGTTTATCAGTTTGAACAATAAACATCTTGTCTTTGTAGTGTATTCAATTGAATATAGGTTGAAAAGGAAAGCTTTTATTCATGTTTTACATGAATCAACGTCCGACTTCATTGGAATTGGGGTTTGTACATGTGTTGTGAGAGATGACAGCTGCTCTAGGTGCGGGCAGTCTCACAGTGTGATTATAGCAGGGTTACAGTGTATTGATACAGCCATTAACCTCCCAGCTTTCTATCCTGCTGTCTTGTGGATGGACAAAGAGGACCTTATAGATATCCTGTGACGCTCAGAGGAAATGTACGCAGGGGTCGATAAGACAGCCAGATGTGGCATTGGACTGAGTGTGTGTGTGTGTGTGTGTGTGTGTATAGAGTGATGAGAGGGAACAGTACAGAAATCAATGATGTCTTCCGAGAACCCTTTAATTTGATGTAGCAGATCGATGGCGAAGGCAGAGACCAGGCCAAAACATGCAAGGCTTAGGACAGGCGTCTTGGGCTTGTACACGTGCGCGTATCTGTGCATAAATGTGTGGGTAGGTACAGTATATGATTGCATCCGAAGCATTCTATTCTGTTGCTTGACGCTCACTCCAGTGATAAAATTACAAATTGACCTAATATGAAACAGATTCATCATGAAGGAGAAATAAATGTGTGCCAAGGCTGCACGGAGGACGTTTCAACGCGTAAATAAACCTAAACAAGTATTGTGCGAATTACACACATTAAAAAAACCTGGTTTCCACACATCTGGTCCAACAAGACTTCCTTAAATCTTGTTTTGTTTTGGCCTGCTCATGGTTATCTTCTCAAGACCCCAGCTGCGGACCTGGAGAGAAACACATTTTGCACTTTGCCTCATAGCGATTGCTAATTTCTAGGGTAAAGATGTTGATATTTCTGTTCATCAAGAAAGTTTCTGTTGATTTTTGGATTTCGAGAATTTCCTAACTTTAAAAAGAATTATAACATAAAAAAAAAAAATATATATATATATATATATATATATATATAATTTGTTAAATGAAATGTATTGAGTGATGATGAATTAATACATTTGGATTCCACTGACACCGGTTCTTCGCGATTCCTGAATCTGATTATTGGTAAAAATATCAAATCATACAGAAAACTATTGGTTGAGTCAACACATCTGTGAAAGTTAACAGCTAACAGCTTTTTTTAAGAAATGACTCCAGCTGTAGGCAAAACCTTCTCGCTCACAGTTTGCATTTGCATGCGTGTCAATCTTTAAATTTCCTGTGGAGAAAGCAATCAACTCCTAGTCCCATCGAAATATAATAATAAAAATGCATCACTCATAACTTACACAAAGTCCAGTTGCCAAGAGTTTAAATGCTGTACTGACCCATTCGACACAGACCCGATTGCCTCTATGTGGAATAAACCACGTTAAGGGAGTTTGAACCAACATAAATGGGATATATTACATGCAAAAATATAACTCTTTAGAAAACCTATATTTGGGTTCAACACCTTGCAAGCACCCTACCTGGAGTTGAAGACGGTGCTGGATTCTTGTGTCGACAGTAGGTGACTTTACCATGACTAACTGTACCTGTTGCCTTTAGAAGAAATGCTCCCATACTTGCAGGTTTGTTGGTCATGTTTTGGTCAAATATGTACTAGTGCTTATGAATTCCCTGACATCCACACTGTTATTTTTATTTATAATTTAGAACCGATTATTGATATGCACATCTAATTGACATCACAAAATGTAATACATTCACAACACAATAAAGAAATATATACCTTTAGCGACATACAACGATGTTCAAAAAGCAATTTAAGGTTTTTTAAGGATCCACAGGAACCATGTGCATGTCATTTATTTTTGATTGATAACTGTGAATAATTACATAAGATATTCATGGATTAGAAGAAGCTCCATGGATTTTGAGAGCTGACAGGCACAATGTGTACCATAACAGATGAATCATAATGTAAATCTGTTTTGCAGGAGTCCATTTTGTGTGTTAACATGAGCATGGCCACATGATGAGTGTAAAAAAAACAACCAAAAAAACCTTGAGAATAGAATACAAATAACAGCTTGTGCAGATTATTATGATCAAGAAGGATGGATATAAGGAGGATAGAGCCCCTTTCTCTTTTCAAACAGGCATATGCACACACTCGCACAGCCACACACCTCCTCAAACTCACTAGCCGTTCACCTCATGAACAATACATACAAATACAGTGAGCCTCTCTAGATGTATTCAAGAACATTTGCATTTTATTTGCTGCATGGAGTGGATTCAGCTGGTAATCACAAAATGTGTCCCAGAAATCTTTTAGATTTTGCCTTCTGATAAAACAAAGAAAAAGAGAAATCATGAAATTCAAAGGATTTCTTAATTAGTAAAGATGCAGCTTCGGTTTAAAAGGTACTTGAGATCATTCCCCTTGCCAAAAGACTCATAGCCGAGTGCAATGTTATCATCAGACTACGCAATGTGTCATTTATTTAAAAAGCAATTGGGAAGACATTCAGCTATCCAAGATTGCCCAAGATAAATAGAATTGAACAACATTGGACCTTTGGTGATGACACTGATAAGGATGAATGGAAGCAGGGAGCAAAGCTTACTGGATACACTTACCTTCAATCCATCTCGTTATCAACAAACAATCAGGACTCAGGAAAATAAACAAAATACTTGACCTGTGCAACACAAGTTAACATGGAAACTCTCCAACTGTTTCAACAACACAGAAATTATAACGAGCATGAAAATCTCTGGACCTTTTTTGTGGACGTACTCCACCAAGCTCCATGTGTTTACAGCCTTTGACACCAAATAGTTTATTTTTTCAGTTCTTTATTTAAATTAATGTAATGTTTGTTGTCTGTGCATCTTATCTGTGCATTCCAACTCCAACAGCCGGGCAATCAAGGTTTTCTTCAATTGGGAATTATCGTTGGTATTAATGTACAGTATATTTATATTGTTGTTGTATTTATATATTATATCTATGGTGCCTTGAATCTATGCTGAGCCACCATACCCAGCTAAAACTGTACAGCATGAGATGGTCCCAATAGCTGTATGCAAAGTTATGTGGCGGAAGAGGCGTTCTTTGTAAGAGTAATTACGTGAGGAAGTTTGAGGAACTTTCCCCAATCAGGTGATGGTAAATCCCAGCGTTAGCACACTAGTGCATTGAGGGACTTTCACATAGGATGCATTGTGCGCTGCGCTCCATGTAGCGCACGCCTGCGCATGTTTGGTTGCTTGGCAAAAAGAAATGATTGATTGTAATAAAAATTGGACTGCTGCATTACTTTTACAACAGGAACATGGTTAATGCTATTATTGAACTATAAAGGCAGGAATCTCTGTCTGTCTGTATGTCCTTCCATTATCTCGACAACCGTTCACCCGATCTGCTTGGCACTTGACAGGTGTATTGCTGGGGATCCAGGGGCGTGAAGTGTCGGAAATTCGTGCAATTTAGACAAATGCCACGTGGAATATTAATAAACTTTAACTTCAGGGCTCTGCGATTGAGTCACAAAGGATGCGTTAACCTCTGTGTTTGACTTTAACCGGCAGTTTCACCTTCCATTGTGGAACACAGGACGGAATCATTGACCTTTTGTTAAAATGTACTATTCAATTTAAGTTAAGTTGGCCTGCATTAAATATTACAATAATTATATTTATATATTTTATTACAATATTATATATGTCTTCAAACAATCATCTTATTTTAATGACAGGGAATAGTCATGATCATATCTTGTAGGTCATATTTATTGGCCATTGGTCATATATTGTTAATCTCTGCTGCATCTAAACACACATCTGGTCTGCCCACTCGGTAGGACTGTTTCCGGTTTCCACGTCAGGGATTTCCTTCCCAGGTCCCGATGAACCCTTAACGGCGGCTTGTAGAGCTCAGGGAATTCGGACACCGCTAAAATCAGTTTGTCCTCCATATTGCACAGATACTTCCTGTTTGCTGCAGCTTTTGTTTCTGTTGGCCTGGCGGAGATTACGTCACGGCGCGCTACTCCAATACACACCAATGGAGGTCAGAGCGCAGCACGCACCGCGTCCAATGTGTCCAACGCTCCTGCACATGAAATGCATGGTGTGTGTGTGTGTGTGTGTGTGTGTGTGTGTGTGTGTGTGTAAGTGCAGCAAACTCACATTGAGCCAGAATCCCGGCTAGGGCAGTCTTGAACTTCTCTTTGGCCTCCTCCATCTCTTTTTCGTGCGTGGCCTTCTCGCTCATCAGCCTTCGGATGTGACTGTTGGAGGACTGGATCATGGAGTAGAAATTGTTGGCGTTCCTGCGGTTGACCTCCCCTCGTTCCACCCAGGTCAATAGTACGCGCACGGCCTCAGCAAATTTACCATCATCTGGCCGGGGGGGTGGGGGGGAAGGAGAGAAAGGCAAGTCATCAATCAATTCAAGAATGAGGAGTAAAATTACGTTAAATAAAAAGCAGATGAGCGGTTTGGAATCTCAACTTTGCTAACAGCTACAGGATGTTTGGCTAAAAACTTAAGAATTGTATTTGATTGCTTTTGAATGACCGAAAAAAAAATGTCCGCCCCCCCAAGCATTCTTCTAAATCGTAATAAAAGGTATCTATTCAAGCGCCTGTCCAAGAATGAAAAATACAATAAACACGATTTCTGCCTGTAAAAAAAATAACTCCTCATGGTGCATATGAACAGTGTCAGATTGAAAACAACAGAAAGAAAACAACAAAGAGTAGCTTCCACAAACTCCACAGAATGAGGACAGAGAGAGAGAGAGAGAGAGAGAGAGAGAGAGAGAGACACCGCACGGAGGGAGATAGCGATAGAGAGGCAGCGAGGAGATGAAAGCAGATGAAAGCCGTCAACAGGTGGATTGGCTGCAAAAGTGACTGTGACGTTTCTTTCCATCGCAACAATGGGTGGGGTATTGTTCAAATATTAAATTGGTCTCAGATGTGCTAAAAATATGTTTTTACCAAGATAAAAGATACAGGGGGAAAAAAACACACACACACACACACACACACACACACACACACACACACACACACCAAGGGGATGAAGCAGATGGTCCATCAGCACTCACAGTGCGGTGGGTTCTCTCAACAGTAGCCCATGGTGATCACAAACAAGAGAACAAAAACATGGCTAAAAGCACTGTGTTAGAGTTCTCTACACCACGGCCAGAAAGTGACACATCCGCAGATGGTGGGGAAATACGAAGATGCAGCCATTTTTCGAACGGAGACCTAGAAGTGTCATCGCTCATTAAGGAAACAAGTTTATTCAGCCCCAAGGTTGGCTGAAAGCGGAGATGAGAGGACAGTTAGGAAGGAGAAAGGAAAGGAAAGTGGGCCAAAAAGAGGGCGAAGGAGAGGCTCACAAGACTGTCTGAAAAGCCAGCATCAGACATTGGTGAGACACGTTGAGCAGCGTTCCCACAGCGCTTCTGCGCTGCACAACCTTCCAGAAGCCCTTCAACTGTGTTCAACCAGCACTTACTGATCAGCATGGCTGTAACTGTTCTGTGTCCATGGACAGAACAAATGCTCATCTGGGTACACTTGTCCATATTCCCCTGCATAACAACCACAACACACCCACACCCACACATATACATACTGACCAAGGACAGTCAATTACACAGTTTTTGTCCTATTATTCCTATATTTTACAGTTGAGTATTGGGCAGGATCTCACATTCTCTCAGGATTTAATTTGATTTCTACGGTGGCCCTGGGAGCTCAACGCACTGCAACCTAAAAAAAAACACGTGCAAATAGACAAGACACAAGCAAAATCGGTGCATCCGTTGTGGCTCACTTCCGTCATGTTGTGGCTTTTGCCTTTGTGCTTTGCGTTCATGCGGTTGTGTTTTTTGGAATTTGCAAAGCGTCTTGCTGTGCAGTTCGTTCAGCACATCTGGATTCGCAGCGCGGTTTCCAAATGCTGCGCATGTGTCGTCAGATTGGCGAAGATGTTTTCTTAATTTGCTTGTGTTTTGTCTATTTGCGAGTGTTTTCTTGAGCTGCGGTGCGTTCAGCTCTCAGGGCCACCGTAGATTTCAATACAAAGGGCTCACGATCAAATATTGATGGGTAGATATGATTGATGGGTCAAGACACGATTCTATACCTATAAATAGATATTTTAAACGTGATGAGAAATTCAAAAGTACCACTTTTTCAGTATACCATCTCACATGCACTACGAATATTCATTCTAATAGATAAATTACATATTTAAATTAATTTGTGACTATGGTGGTACAGTATGTCATTTAAGTGGAAAATGGCTGAATTGCTTCCAGATTAAGTATCAATATTTCAATTCTCTAAGTGATTCAGAAACTGAAACAATGGAATTGAATTGCATGGGAGTGTATATTTTTCCTTTTTCCAACAAGTTTTTGGAATATCTTACTCTGTTATACCCTCCCCCTGCCTTAGTCCCTGCAGCTGTAACAGCTCAATATCCCTGTGCGGTAGAATAAAGCACAACCCAATCCACTTCAATTAAACCCAATTCATTTTCATCTGCAACCGCCCCGGCATGTATCTGCTGACCTTTGATCTTGTCTCCTAGCTGGCTGCACTCGTGCTCAGAGTAGTGCACGATGGGGGGAGGGGAGGGGGGTCTCAGGCGGTCCTCCTCCATCTTGCGGCGGTGTCGCTCCTCCCTGGCCAACATGCGCTGGTGACACTCCCACTCGTACAGGTCGTCTCTGGCCTGGGCGAAGTCCACGTGGAGACGCCCGGTGTCCTTCTTGTCCGTGCTGGAGCCCAGGCGGATGCGGTATCCTGCGGCGGAGCGGCGCCATTTTCAAACAACGGGGGGAAGTGGAAGGAAAACAAAAACAGAAAAATCACAAGTCACGGAAAGAGAAAGAAAACAAGCCACCGAGCAGACAGCCAGAAGGAATAAATATAATTCATCTTTCAAAATGTGTTTCGTCTGAGGCAAAAGAGTGATGTTTGTTTTTTTCAGTATGTAATGTACTGTAAATCGAACTCTGTGGCTATTTGTTCTTCTACCAGCAGGCATACAAGACGCTCGTTATTTTTCGGTGATCTGCATCTTTTTCTACCAACCTGCCTCAACTGCCTCGCCGTTTTTTTGATTCAAGAACAACGTGCGTTTTTGTAAATGATGTGTGTTTTGTCCTATATGTCATTGCTGCTGCAAAACTGGAATTTCCCTTCGGGGATGAATAAAGTACCTTTATTTTATCTTATCAGTTGCCTAGACGGAACTATGAAAGTCCTATCTTTTAAAAAGCTTTGTGCTCCTCTTCAGGGCCAATACTCCCTATCACCGGCAGCCATATTTATTTTGACAGAAAGTGAGATGGGTAAACAAGCTCTTAATTAGAGGTAAATCGATCAGTGTCACTGTTTACCAACCGTCTCTCGTGTCGGGCGGTGATATCCGTTTCTGTAATGGATCCCTCTACCTGAGCGTCCGTATTGCCGCTGTTGTGAAGGTCCATATGCTATTATGTCAATATGAGCGGGATTGAGAGAGAGGAATTGTCATTCTAGTGACTCAACACTTTTTGCCTCGTTAACTCCCTCGCCCTTCCTCTCCCACTCCCACCTCGACGCATTTTCATTGGTGGTTCATGGTTTCATGGTTGTTTGTGGATTTGCAGCGAAAATCATGCCAAGTTTTTTAATTGACTATTATGACATGACCAGACTGCATCAGTGGTAGTTTGTTGTGTGTGTGTGTGTGTGTCTGTGTGTTTGAGTATGTGTTTACATGGCTGACTATACTTTATGCAGGTTTGTACACACGAACACTACTCTCTCCTCAGAACTAATGATCAGGCTTTCACACAATGGTTATTGGGCATCTGTTTTGCATGATTTCTTCTTCATATATAAATGCATTTTGTACCAATTAATTTGTCATTGCGTTACAACAATTCAAACTGCACTGTTAGATTTTCTGCATATAAAAAGGCACCATACGCATTTAAATACTCCCATCACTTCTATACATATAAATTATTAATTTATATACTTATATTCAAATACTATATTGTTTTGCACTACTACTTCAGCTTTTTATACGAAATAAGCCCCAACACTAGCTTCAAATGTGTGTGTGTGTGTGTGTGTGTGTGTGTGTGTGTGTGCGTGCGTGCGCAGTACTGATTTCCAGTAAATCTGTGGAGCCCCAGCGCACGGGGAAAGGAAGGAAGGCAAAAAAATGGGTGTGCCACTGTGAGTTTGGAATTCCTATGTGTGCGTGGTTGCTCTCCTGGTTTCAGCAGTTGGGTGCGTTGCAAAAAATGTTAGAGAAGATCTCAGATTGCCGAGCGAGATGGATTTTTTGTCATTTCATTGGTTTGTGGGTGTGTGTGTGTGTGTGTGTGTGTGTGTGTGTGTGTGTGTGTGTGTGTGTGTGTGTGTGTGTGTGTGTGTGTGTGTGTGTGTGTTGCAGGGTTCTGTGTTTTCTGTATTGCTGTGCATGTTTGTATGTTGGTATATTGTCTACTACTTCACTCTCACTGTAAAACAAAAGAGGTATGTCAAACGACAGGATCACATTCACAAACACAAACACTGATACACACAATTTATCTCTAGAATAGGGATAAAAATTAAGGAGATTTGAAGGATTTTGTAATCAATTGCTGCCGACAGTTAATTCAAATGATTATCGAAAAAGACAAAATATCCTTTTTTCTAAATCGCTGACTTGTTGAGACCTTAACCTTATGAAATAAAACAAATAGTTTCTCCAAGACTTAAACGGAGCACAGGTAACATTGCCCTGCCAGTGGGAGGCTACAACACAAAAATATAGTTAAAATATAAAGGAATATATGCCAACTCAATTTTGGAATAGTAAAACTTGAAATGCAAAGGGTTGTTGTATTCCAGGGGAAGCTTAAAGTATGCCACCAGCAGAGCTAATTGTTGTTTATTCTGGGATGTTTTTATTGAACAATAAATGCATCTATGTCTCCAGGGGGAGTCATTTGTTAAGAGTTAGACCGGCCATAAGTGCACTGTGCTAACTTTGCACTTAGCCTTTACTTTCCACCAGTCCTATAGGAGTTGCTGACTATTTGGGTGTTGCTGATGTCCGAGGGGCACTGCCAAAGGAAAGGCTGTGATGAGGCGACAATACCAGCAGCAGCTTTGAGTTAAGAGCCAAGCACTCAGGCCTCTTGTTGGTGGCAGAAAGCCAATGTGCTCCCGCTTGTGTGGAAAATGTTTTCACCGGAATTTGACGCAAGGTTTCCCTTTCATATACTTGATCACTTCGTTTGACATGCTTCATCAATACAAATTTGAACAGCTGAAGTAATCCTTGGCAAGCCTACTGGGAATGAACGCAGCTCACCAGATAGGAAGAGAGCCTTGTCTACAGTGAACTCCTCAGCGAATCGGATGTGGCAGAAATTCTTCTTGCTCTTGCGGATGGCGATGATTTCACCGCACTGACCGAAGACCTCCATGATGAGCTGCTCGGTGGCGTTTTCTGGTAGACCGCCGACAAATACCGTCTTGCAGCCTGGAGGGCGATCCCTGGTGGCCGGAGGGGGAAGGTCTGTCAAACATGGAGTGGGAAAGGGACACAGTCAAGGACTGAGATACAAAGTCAGTAACTCAGCACCGGTGATGACACACAGGCATCGCCTGTTAAACTCAAACTGCCTTGGTCTTTGAGAGAAGCTGGTCATTAATTTCTCCTCGTGAAATTAATGACTTAAGTCCTGCTTGAAAACTGTCAAGGCATTAATATAAATTGATGTTATGACTTCATATTAAACAAACTGTCCAAAATGTTGTTAGATATAATCCTATTTGATTCTTATTTTGATGAATATGATGAGAGAAAATGAAGATGATACACTCTTGTAGCAAGACTATACCTTTGTAAAGTGAAGGGGAACTTAACTAATTAATTACAAACTTTTATTTATATGCCGTCTACAACTGCAGACCACAAAAAGCCTTTGTTCCAGTGTGATATTTACCTGGTTGTTAGCAAGTTACTAAATATTGTGAGTAAGGCCACATTAAATATAGTTTGACTTTGTGAATATATCAATTACGTGCACTGTGGGTGTGGTAGGTTGAAAAGGCGTCGGATTTTTGTTAAGTATAGAGAGGAAGAGTTCTGTGAAATCTGTAGAGGCAATAATAGGGGAGCAGGTTAAATACGACGGTTATAAGTAGTTATACCACCCATTTTCAACCCGACCCAAAATGTTCTGTCTGTCAGATAGATAGATACGTCATCATATCCATACATACATACATACATCCCCGAAGGGAAATTGCAATGTCCCAGCAGCTCACATAACAAAAACAGAAGCCAGTGATAATACTATAAGAAAAATATGACAGTGACTGAGGAACTGTCCGCGTTACGCACAGTGTTTTTTAGTTTGGTTCAATAACGAAATGGACCACACTGATTTAATTTGTTTTACTTGGAGGAATGGGGCACGGCAACACACAGTGGAGCGCAGATCACAGGCGCCACGATGCGCGCCGTGAAAGAGCTCCTCATGAATATGCATATCTTGCCCACAAAAAAACGATTACCTCGATGCCCATTCACGCTTAAAAAAAACGAACTAAATAAATAAATAAATAAATAGATAGATCATGGGCCTGATAAAAAGGGCACCATGGACATCGAGGGGCAAAGGGGCAGGTGCTCTGGTACCTTCCGCGCTCCCCCTCTGCATGCGCCTGATGACGAGAGAGAGAGAGAGAGAGAGAGAGAGAGAGAGCGCAAGCTAAATGTTCAGAATAGAATTGAGGATCTCTCTGCTACCTCAGAACCCAACAACCTTTCTTGTAGTTCCCTCTGGTGTGGAAACAGGCAGGACTTCGCTGGCTCTGAGTCAACACACAGAAATAGATGTGTCCCCAAAAGCTTTCTGTCTATTTGGCCACCCACTGGTCTGCTACACTAACCTGGGCCATTGCCATCCATCACCGAGAATGACCAAATACCTTTTCATGATCCTGGACCTGGTAAAGGAGGCCTCAAAACTATGGGGACTTTTATTCTGAAGGATCTGAATGACCACACATTGGCATCCAATGGAGACGCACGTGTTCAGTTGCACGTTCCCTCACTTAATATTTACACACAGTATTCACAATATTTGCAAACCAAGATGCATGTATATCCTTCACACACACAAAGTGATGTCTCACATTTTGTAAACAAAAACAGAGCTAAGTATACATCAGGGCTATTTTAAGCTTTTTCAGCCATGGCTGAGATGTTTTACTTGCCCGAGAGCCAAACTTACTTGTACAAAATGGAAAATGTAGATCTATTAAAAAAAAAAAAAAAAAAAAAGGGATTTGGACAATTATTATAATTCATTACAAACAAAACAACAGGTAACAATTACAATAAATAAGGTACACACACACACACACACACACACACACACACACACACACACACACACACACACACACACAGTATACAGTATACAGTATATACAGGTTGGGCGATTGTTTCCAATTTCATGTTGTCCAATCGTGGCTACTTGAGATGGCCAACAGGCGATCCAATCGCCAGGGAGCTCCGTCACAGCACGCCAGTGAAATGTCAGCATGGACTACTTTGTTTTTATTAAATAATTTATTATCTGTTTATCATTTATTATTATTATTAACGTTAGAATTTAATTGTGATTATACATTTTGAATAATCATCTTGAGCGTGGCTCAGTGGCCAACGGGGCTTTGAAATAATCGAACATTTAAGCTTTCTGCAAGAAATACAGTGAAAGTTGCGTGAACAAACGTTTATCAAAGAGTGTGAACATTTTCTTTTAAATATTTAAACGTTAAAAAAATCGATTTAATTACAATGTCTGACAGCATCATGTTACGTTTAACATTATCTTATCTTTCATATCACAATCCAAATCATATCCATAACGTTAACTCCTCTTATGGACCGCAGGCACATGGAGAACAGAGATGCAAGGTTTCCGATTTTAAACTCCCTGGTGCTGATTAACAAGGCTCAGCAGGCTGACATGCCGCTCCACTCTGCTTGAAGTGGGCTGGCTCTCACCTGTATAAGCAGTACCGGCACTTCTACATTTTACTCCCTGGAGAACCGGGACTTTTTTCCTTGCGTACCGCTGTGTACCGGCACTTCTCACGAGCTGCCGGTACTCTGTTTCGCCCTCCCTTATTATCTTTCTATTTATTAGAACGCACAAGCTGTGAGCTCCAGCTCCGGTTGGGTTGGAGCTCCGGCTCCGCCCGCGCCGCTCCGGCCCCGTGCGAGTCAGTGAGAGACTTGCACACAGAGCTGAGTTGGAAAAGCTCTGCTTCAGCGATACAGTACGCAGGTCAGTTTCAGATAACGTTACACTACGGATCACATTTATTTTTCACTTGCCCGATCGGACAATTGCCATTCTACTTGCCCGAACACAGAGTTTACTTGCCCCGGGCAAGCGGACAAGATTTGATGTCGAGCCCTGTACATTAGCTATGCAATTATGCATGCAGCATTGTCAATATATACTGTAGCAAACTGTAAGAGTGCCGACTAAATCACTTTTGCTAAGTGGCAGAGGAAAGGAAACGATAACAAAATTGTGATGTTTGTAAGTGAGTGTGTGACCGGCCATGGGTAAACGGTTTTGTCTCAAACTGTTGGCATGCTCAGTGCTATGAAGAGCGTATCAAGCCTTTTCCTTCAGGGTAAATATTAAATTTGTTATCCAGTTTTGCATTCAGAAGATTGAAGAGAGAGACAAACAAAACAGTTTGATGTTCAATTTGCCCATGAAAATCAGTTCCGTGGTCGTTGATGTTAAGCGAAAAGTCCTGAAAAACCAATGACCTGCCAATCAATGGCTCATCACCAAATGAGCTGGAAGACAGAGTAGTGCAGAACAGAGAAAGGCTAGGAACACCTTATTCGAAAGGTTTGACTTCCTGTAAGGAAAGTCTGATTTTAAAAAAGAAGCAAGAAATAGGATTGAGTTTGATGTGAATGCACACTGACGCTGTGGCTGTGCACATCGAATGGGAGACGGAGAAAAGGAGAAGGAGAAAAAAAGGAGGGGCGGGTGTGGTAGGTGGGAGTCAGAGAAAGAAGGAGAGCTGTGAGGCTGCTGGCCAAAGGTCAGAGAGAGGGAATGCTGCGTGTAGTGTCAGGTTGATGGTGTCGTGCTAGCGGGAAATGACTGCTAGTGATGGAAACCATATGCAGCCTACTGAATAGGCGCCAAGCCATTCCCTTTGACACTAGCCAGGGGCTGGGTGCGGTTGCTGTCAATTTTGCTCCAATCTTCTTACCTTCTTGCACGGCTCACAACCATGCATCACCTACCTTAGTGCATCATCTTACATCACCTTCTTTTAACCCCCTTAAGATTTGATTTAGAGCGGGGCTCTCTATTTCACAGTCTGGCTTGGACATCAACTGCAGTGTATAACCAAATTTAGCAATTTATTGCTGTTATATTTATAATAAACAATTCACACATGGCAGTATATTGTGGCAGTTTACCAGCAAATTTCTAGCGCCTTGGTGTAAATGTAAAAAAGCAACGTGCACACACTGACATAACACACAGGTTTCATAGCATAATCTGTCTCCTCACACCATCCTTTCATTACACTCTTATGTGACTTGAGAACATGAGGAAAATTAAGCACCGGCAAACATGTCACACTGCTGTCACAAAATGTCACACAAAGTGTTTTTGCTGAAATACAGTGAGGAAAAATAAGCATAAAAAGAAAGTTAAACTCTGCCGCCCAGCTGATTCCAAGTGATGCAAAACAACCATTTGACCAGTAGCATACAGGAGGGGTTCTGTGATTTCTTGGTGAGCTGATGAATAATTTTCAGCAGCTGCTTGTATCTATGCAGAATTATAGTCCGATATGTGGATATTTTCCACATAAAGAAGGTACAATTATTGCTATGCTCTGCCTGTTGAGCTACAATGTGAAGATGACTAGTATACCAGAGTAGTTCTCCCTGTTTGAAATGACGATTCTTCCAATTTGACTGTAAGTGAAGAGAAAGTTTTTTTTACGGTCAGGTAGTTATGTTATTAGTTATGTTATTATTGGTGAAAAAGGCCAGGACTGCCCCCCTATTATTGGAAAATGCTGGTGCAAACTAGCTCCGCCAAAAGTCCATGTAGTTCACAGCTGTACATTTTTAAAACTACTATCCCAATTTTGTATCCGGTGATTGGATACAACCTTTATAACTAGGGTTAGGGTATCTTTCTTTAATTGTTTTATTTATTTTTTTATTGCAAACTCAAAGAAACTGAACAATAAATAAATAAATACACAACTAAATAAATAAATAAACAAACAAACAAATAAATAAATAATAAAACCTAAGGCGACTACAATAATTTAACAGTAAATAATTACAATTAAAAGAAGTTACAATATTAATAAAAAACAGCAAAAGAAAAAGCAAGTGAAAACTTTGAGATTTCTACTCTTCTGCAAATTCTTCTACTTATACAGTTGTTTTGCTTAAATACGGTACAACCACGTTTGCTTCTCCGACAAAATATGACTCTTTTCCTGACATCACCAGCATTTGCTACTTACTTACGACACTCTAGTCATTAAAAGGTTTTTTTATGAACGACACCCATTTGTCCTTAACTACTTTTCATATACCTTTCACATGTTGCATGTTTACAAATAACAGGGTTTGTATGAACCGCATGCTATCGGTAGTGGAAACTTTTACGACCCGCCTCTTTTATCTGGTTGGCTAAGCGACCATAATGTGACACTGACCAGCGCCGCTGCTGTTTGGCTCTCGACCCAAAGTCGCACGGGAGAGGAAAGCGTGTGCTCCAAACGATGATGTTAGTGAAGGCCGTGGCGGTTTTTCGGAGCACCAGAGGGCGGACATTTCAATCGCCAGCTAAGGCATGGCACCCAAATGAGGCACCCAAATCTGCATTGCAATTCGGTCCGGTAGGTACCGATCGTTTAGGAACCGGTGACGTAGTGGTTCCCGGGTTTCGGTACCCAACCCTTTTTATAACTTGCCTTAATTGTACGGTGGACCTACAAACTTTACAGCCCCACTCAACATATCGGAGGCAATTGGTCGGTGGGAATTTTCTCTGCCATTGGTCTAATTGTGTGAAGCAGAGTAGCACCTCTTGAATCTCTGAATCTCACAGAGAAGTACTTGGCTTTCATGAAGAGGATGGAGTCTTAGCAGTTTTCCTCTGAAGTCTGGCTTTCCAGCCTACTTGGGACAGAAACATTCTGCCTTTCATCAGAATCAGAATCAGAAATACTTTAATAATCCCAGGGGGAAATTACTTTCATGACTCAGACACTGGTCACAAGCCAAAAAATATATACAAAGAAAGGAGAATTGAAAAAGGGAGTGAACACAGTAGCGAAGGTTGAGCAATAAGTCGGGAGATAAAAAGGTGCAGGAAATTTTAAATGTGAAGCGTGAGAAGCCCGGAACAAAATGTCATGTCCATGCACGACTTGAAGTGGACCTATTAAACTCCTTTTTACACGTGTAAAATAAGTCTCTGGGGTCCCCAAAACATGTTTTTGTATTTCTTTTGCTGAAAATACCACTCAGATTATGCATTCAAGCCATTGTGACATGCCTCTTAACCAGGACTGCTCCAAAACAGGCTGTTTCAGTGCGTAGCTTCGATTGTGAATGAGCAGCTTTCACCTTATCAGTGCACTAAAATCTGTTTCGGATCAAATTTGAGGTGAGAAACAAGCGTCTGAAATAAGAAAATGCTTAATCTTCATTCATATTAGATCTACAAGGCCTCGTTTAAAAGTTAGTTCCGACACCACACCACGACGCACTGGGACTATGCACACAGGGATTTTTTTGTTTCAAGTAAACGTCATAAAATAAAATAAAATAAATAAAATATACAAATACGCCTACAATAAAAAAACACACATATTGGGGGTCCAGCTCTCAAATCCTGCTCGGATTTTTATTATTTTTAATCTTCTTTTCAGGCTAAAAGTATCTTCAACACGGCAACCACAGTCCGCACGGACATGGCTGAGGTCTCGTTAGAACCGGGACACTTCAGACGTCTTTTTGTTCAAGTTTGATCATTATCAATGTACATTTGGTGCAGAAATTTGTGAAAAACTGTTTTACATTTACTGGAAGTAGAAGAACGTTGAGGCGATTTGATGAGCTTCAGGAGCGGGGCGCTTTGTGACATCATTACCGAAGTTATACAATTCCAAGCGTCGTCTCTCTGAAGTCATTCACATCCAGCGACTTGCGCCCTGTGGACGGCTTGTCGCTCACAGAGAACCCGCGTAGACAGACAACACGAGCCGATGCTGCGTTTAATGGAAACTCGGAAAACTGTAACTCGCGCTGCGTTTTACAAAACCCCCTAAAAATATTCAGTATAATCGGTCACAGTAGACGTCGTCGCAATGCAGGAAGTTCTAAAAACCTTTGGAGGAACCGTCCCATTCTTTTGTGTTCGCATTGCATGATCCAGGAAATATCATAATTGTTAAACCCCGTTCCTGAAGGACATTTAAACTAAACGACACAAAAGGAACATTCAATGACATAAGTGCATGGTAGTTGGTTGAACACATGAGCATGAGAAATGCTCCTGTGAAAAAACACATAAAAAATAAGATACTTAATTTTAAATAAACATGTCATTTATTTCAAAAACATTAAATCGACGTAAAAAATAAAAATAAAAAATAATAATAATAATAATAATTAAAAAAAAAAAAAGGGCGTCCCTTCGCCCGACCTCGGATTGGACATGGGGGACTAAGGGGGGGGAACTTATACTTGGAACTTATATTAATGAAGAAAAATACAGTGGGTGTGCAGACCTTCAAAATTGGCAAAAAGTTGCACAAGCCACAGGCTTTCTGTAGGATCTGAAGATACAGTGACGAGTGTTTGACAAGTTGACTTCTCATTCAGCCTCAGGCTACGGATACGGTTTATTTTCCTACCCTGTTCCCAAATGACGTACCGGAATGAGATTCTGAGGTGAAGTCAAACCTTTAATCATTTCATCAACTCTACCATTTGTGTCACAAGGTGACAGTGATGGTTGTCAATGAGCACAAATGCACAATGGGAAAAACACAAGAAAATGTATAACAGGCATCAAAACATGGAAAGAAAATATATTTGCCTAAGGAGAAAAGAAAGTGCGTTTTTGGAAGAAAGTTTTCTCTGGCAGGAAAACTTCAAGGGAGGTGTGGGTTAAACCCGGGGACATCCTACACTTATTTCCATAAAAATTGGAATAACCGAAGGGTGTAGAGTGAGATAAATATAAACACATTTTTCAGAACATTTTGACTAAATAGGTAGATATAGCCACAGCAGCGAGCCAAATAAGATTGTTTAAGAGTGTTTTACTTTGAGTGTATGGATTGATTACAGGTCTGTTCTACCCATACACCCTATACACATAAAGGAAAATGATTATGTTCTTTATTTTACAATACTCTCCCCGATTCTTTAAGTTACTACATTGTACTCCATCTGACAATCGGATAGAGTGCTGGAATAAATTAATATTTTGGTACTTACTGGGGTTCGGCGGAAACAGGGTGCAGGTCTTGCAGTGGATGATTTCCTTGATGATGGGCACATCCTGAGATAGAGGTGGGGGCACCATGCCCAGACCGGGCATCATGGGATTCAGCGGGGCAATGCCTGTCATCATCCCGAGATTGGGATCAAAATCTGAGGGCAAGAGAGAAAAACACACACGATGAGCAAACAGTTCACTGCCAGGAAGGTAGCACCACCTACAGCAACTGTAAACACTGACTTGTTCGTGCTTGTTAACCTTTAGCCAGGCATCAGTTGAGCCAACAAAGAATCTTTCATGTTCCATTTTCTATTGCATATTTTATTCCAGAGTATTTTTTATTATAAAAATAATAATTATTATTATTAATATTGTCAACAGCAGTGACACAAAAGGGTCCTATAAATAACAAAATACATCATCCCTCATGAATAAATCAACTGACAAACAGCATGCATATTCTAACTAGCTTTTACAGACTCATCCTTTTTGTCACTGTTTGAATAAAGACCTATAACCTAATGTATCCTGTCTCCATCATAAAAAAGACGGTTTGAAATAAGAACTGAGATGACACAAGAGCACTTCACAATGATTTACACTACACCTGAAAATAAACACACATAGGTGCTCACATGTACTTGCAGTCTGAATTTGTGCAAAAAGCACGTTGTGAGGCTGGCTCTTTGTATTGGCATTTATATACTGTATTAAGCCCACAGTGTATAGTGTTCTTGAATTTAAGTCATTACGTAAGCAGTGCGGGGTTCATTCAATATATTTTCTATGTACATGTGTGCATGGGAGCAGTGCCCTCTAACACAAATCAAATATACCTTCACGTATTACAGCAAAACCGAACTAAAATATCAGCCACCTATATATTTATTTCTATTTAAAGAGACCAAGAAGTCCTAGGTAAAAAGGGTTCACTGCTCTACTGTCGTATGGCCTTGAGTGAATAGGCAGAAGCCCGAGCCGCAGGAGCCAGAGTTCAGCTGGAGCGCAGCTTGTGCCTTCTAATAAAATAAATAAAAAGTGAGTTCCGATTCAATAAAATAAGATAGTTTTACAATATGTCCACTTGATTTGTCCGGTTGAGAGGGGAGAACAATGACGGGCAGCTTGTGAGAAGTGCCGGTACGCGATCCATAAAAGTAGTTCATGTTGTGGATTTGATTTGGATTGTGATATCAAAGACAAGACAATGATCTTATGCGGACACAGACGCAGTGAGCGGAGGAGAAGAGACACTCGCAGTAATGTCGAAAAGTTCATCTCCTTTCAGCGAGCAGGATGATCCGGCTCATTGAAAAGAGCCGGCTCTTACGGCTCCAAAGCATTTATTTCATTATCAAATTGTATGAAATATTTTGTTTATATATATATATATATTCCACCACAGAAAAATAACATTATTTATAATGATTTAATGTGACTGGACTCAAAGTTACTAACTGAAAAACAAGTGGTTTCTGTTACTGGAATTAAATTCAGTTACTCGAGGTTGATCTAATCATATTTTTTTCTTTTACTCCCATGCTTAAAGGAAGACGGTATCATGCGTGCCTCATATCGCACTTTTATTTAACAAGTGAGTATTGAATATTTTACGATTTTATTTAAATATACGACTTCTTGAATGTTGTTTTCATTCCAGGCCATGGGCAAAAGTTGCTTGCTTTAAGTGTTGTACAGAATAAATGGAGAGCAAAGTAAATTTTGTCCCCCTTAATTTATTTTTTTTGCTGATCTGAAAAATGATCCGATCCGTGACTCAAAACCGTGATAGGATCCAAACCGTGAGTTTTGTGATCCGTTGCACCCCTAAGGCATAGGAACTGGCCTCTAGAGGGAAAGCACTGGCAAACAGGAAGACAATTAAGGCTACACAAGACAGAATCAGGCGAAGAGATATTGAAGCCAGACAGAGCACCGGGGAAAAGGAATTGTCTGCAATGCCATACTTGGTGTCTGGTCCGACAACAGCAAAGGGGAAGGACACAAAAAGGCGTCTAGCTATTTTTGCCTCTTGATGATGATGACCGTCAGTCTCCCGCCAGATGTCAGATTGAGAGGAAGTAGGTTATAAGGACCGTGGTTGCTAGGGCAATAGATGACTTCTCATGCCCATTGAGATGAGTGAGAGGAAGATGGATAGTCGAAGGAGAGACAAGAAATGGTGAAGGGAAAATAGGAGGGCTGTTAACAAAGATGTGAACATTTTTAATATTTAAATAATATCAGAATTAGGAGGCAGTTTGAATGTTTTTGTGCCTTAGTTAAAAAATGTAATCAAATGTTTTAATGAATAACTAATTTGATGTACAGCACAGACCAGCAGTTCTCAAACGCGGTCCCTGAGGCGTTTCCCCCAGGAGGAGGCGGACAGGTACTGCAGAGGTGGCACGGGAGACTTACGGAAAAGATTATATGGAGTGGAACTCAAGTTGATGAGCGAATAACTGGTAGGCAGTGGGAACATTAAACAAACAGAGCGCGATCAAAGCACTGTTACCATGCAAGATACATTTACCTCTTAAAAAAAATAAACAGCACATTGCAGTGACCGTGGACAGGTTTTTGACGCCGCCGAAAAGAACGGGCAAGGATTCACGGCCAAATCTACAAGTTGCTGGTAATCACTTTAAACCGAAGACACGAAAAATGATTAAGCATAATCTTCAATTCACTCATCGGATTCACGGTCAATTTGCTGGGAGAGGAAACCCGACTACAAAAGAAGACAGACGTCATTCATCAAAATCACATCGATAGGCCCCTTCATTTGTTTGAAAGAGAACTCAATGTATCATAGAAAGTTGTGCAACTACCATGTTGCACAATCCAGCCAACAAACCATAACAGTAATGGAGTTAACACTTCCCGCTGCTTGGAGTCTCGTGACAACCATCCTTGTTGAGACAAATAACACAAAGGCTATCCCACTGTCCAATTCACCATGGCAAGACGTATTGGAAGTGAACTCGGTGATGACACATATCTCAAGTGGAGGTCACTGGCAGCAGTAACGACCGCTTGTCGTTCACTTACCTTTGCTACATCAATTCAGAATCACTGAGTGGGGATTTTCTGCTTCACAAAAGTGTCCCAGAAAGAGTGACAGATGATGAACTTTCAAGGATTATTGTTTCTCATTTGAGAGAAGCTGGGCTTAAACGAGAGGACGAGTATGGGCTTTTGCACAGGTGGATTACAGACCACGGCAGGGACATGGGGTGGACCTCAGGTGCTGATCAAGAAAATTGCATCAATGTGCAATGGACACACTGTGTTCTGTTAGTCCTGGCGCCAAGCAGATGAGCTTTTAACCAAACAAGGGTTTTTTGTTCAATGTAGGACCATGGCAGATTTAATGAAAACGAGGGGACGCTCCCTACTGTTTCCCAGTAAGGAGGCTAGATGTCTCTTCTACTGTAAAATGTTGCGCTGAGTCTTTGAGGTCAAAGGGAAACATTGGATTTCTTTTGAGGTCATAAACTAAATTGCCACAACACCTGGCAGAGGCAAGGTCAATGCATTCACTTGCAATCTGAAATACACATTCAACTGAGAGTCTGCGTGCGTTTGCTGAAACCAATTAACTTAAAAGGAAACACAGTGATTCTATGTCTTAGAGAGCACATTTCTATCCGAGAGGCCTTCCAAAATGATGCTCAACAAGACTGGGTCAGAGGCCCGTCCAGGGCTGCAGCACCTGCTGATTTCAGCAGACGAAGAGGACCAAATCATTGAAATAACATCCACCCGGACGTTTACACCACCGAGATCAAGTGAATTTGGACTTGGTATAGAGAAGACCCACTGAAAGGCAACAGGGCTGTGAGCAATCTGCTTTCCTTCGCCACATCCCATCTGGTTGAGAGAAGGATTTTGACTGTTGCCTCAATGAACACAAAGCACAGATCTATTCTTAACACTGAGCATGACTTGAGAATGACAGTATCGAGTTTCACATTTTAAGAAGCTGAACAGGGCTGGACAGGCTCACTGCAGCCACTGAGGACTGGGGGAACCCCATGTGATTGCACTTTTCCACCATCAGATGAAATACAATGACAAAACAGGGAAACTATTTTTTGATAAAAAGTGTAAATGGGCACGCATTAATGTTTTCTTTTTCATCACCAAAAATTACATCATAATTTAATATTTGATGTGTATTTTTTAACATCACCAATCACATCTATTCAATTAGCACACATTTCTTGTTTGCCCCACTGACAACTAGGAAACCCACTGGTGCCTACTTTCCATTTAATTAGTTAATAATTTGAATAATCTGTTTGAATATTCAACTATTGAAATGAACTTCCCTCCCTTGCTGCAGCCATATACATAAGAAAATGCTCTTCCTGGCCTATCCTATTACATCTAAGCTCTATTGTTATTGTGGTGGAGACCTTGGAAATATTTGTATGAGTTCATGTGGACGTCGGCTAAGTTTCAGCTCACATGGAGTAAAGATCTACCGAGTTACATGAGGAGACGGATGCCGTGTGGCATGCAGGTTCTGTGTGTTTGGGTGAGCTCCTGAATATCACTGCATGTATCCTTGTGCATTAAAGCCTGGGGCCTAAAGTAGGGTATGCTGCAGAGCGTTATGAGATAACAGAGCTTATTTATCATCTCTCTTTCCACAATAAAGCCTCCGCTCTGCAGCCCTGCTCATCAGTAAAGTGTTGTTCAGCCATCAGTGTGTTCTATAAATCATCAATATTTCAATATTCTTGGGGATGTATTAGTATTTTAATTTTGGGTCAACGTCAACACCTAACCTGACAAAAGCCTGTTGTTAAAAACCTATGTTTTATGGTGGAATACAGTATGTAGATATCGTGTCATATGATATACTGTTAAATCAGTCTGAACCATTTATCATTTTTACTGTGGGCTCACTTGTGCTGCATTTCCATCAGAAAATTCAAAATGTACTGTTAAATCAGTCGGATTGTGAATAAAATGAGATTAAATGTTAATCATTGATGAGGTGTCGACTGGAACGGGCTCTACTGGCTACGATGCTGCATGGACTTTGTGAAACAAAAGGTAGGGAGCTGCGATAAAGTCCAAAGACAGACTCCAAGCACATGTTCTCTCCAAATAAAAAATAAAAAAAAACTATCAAATGAGACCTTCCGGGCATGTGTCCACCCAAACAAGGCCACAAATCTCTGTCTGATTCTCATTGTTGTGCTTGTCACTGAGCCTCATTATTCACTGTGTCTCGCTGGAGAAGTAACGATCGACAAAGCCTCCATGCATAGGCTGTAATATCATGCAAAAATGCCACGCACGCACGCACACGCACACGCACACACACACACACACACACACACACACACACACACACGCTGTTATTACATCAATTCACTCCGTCTTTTCTTACCGCTGCTCTTCCTCATTCTATTCTTTTGATGTTAAACAATCTGTTTCCTGGAGGCTTGTTGGAGGTAATTACATTCAGAGCCACCCATCAATCAGGAGAGTAGAAATGGGGAGGAAACAAAAAAAACAAAAACCAAAAAAACAAGTGACATTTGATAGTGAGAAGCTTCTGGCTATTAACGTCACACTCCTCATTCCCACCCCTCCCACTTCCCCTCTGCAGCTCCCACCCTCCCTCCATCCCTCCCTCCTGTACTCTTTTATATCCAGGGTAAATTCCCCCCCCCAGTGGAGTCAGTGGTGGGTGGAGGTTGGACAGGCAACACAGGAAGACACCGTGAGGCATGCTGGGTAATATTCTCTAATGAGGCAAGCTAGCACCCTGGAACCATACCAGTGGCTGAAAAATGTCTATTTCAATCTCTGCCAACAGTCTCCCTCTTCAGCAGTTTCATATAGCTGTCTCCCTCTCCGTTGCTCAAACAGAATAGGAATGCCTCATGCAATGCACTCAAGGTAAGAAATAAAATAAAATATAAATAGGGCTGGGGGGGGGCATGGAAGAACTGATTGACATGATAATTAAATCATTTAGATTTTTAATCATATTATACGGTTTTGAATTCAAAATCTCATGATTAAAAGAAAACACATTCAAGAATGGCCATGCCTAGTTGATACGGACCCCCCTTTAACGTTTCAGCTCATATCACGTTACATTTGAGGCCATCTCACCTAAACATCACTAAATGACACCTGTGGTTGTGTCTCGCAATTTGATCTCCTGTACTGCCATGATACACTACAAGGAAATATTGCTGAAAAAGGATAAACATTAATATTGCTTTATTGCTCAGCCACATCCCCGACTCCTTGAAATCCTGCCTTCTAGGACGCCCGCCCACACAAATGATCCTTTTTGTCCTGACTCCCTCTATTATAAAGAAGTTATGCCTTTATACAATTTTTTACAGTTTGATCAAAATAAGAATCTCTCGCCCGGCGCTGCCACCCAAAAGCCTTTTTTGGTTTATCTGATACTGAGCTTATCATCTAACATATCTGTCGCAGATAGGAATCTCTAACCGCCATCAAGTGACATCTCAGCAGCAGCTATTTCCTCTGAGGCAGCGAGGCGAAGCCAAAACCTGTGGGGTTTCACCAACGCGGCTCCCCGGCACTCAGGAAAGCACATCTTTGAATCAAGGCAAGATGAAGTGCTCCCAGCAACCGACTTAGTCACAACTTGCATATTTTCCTAATGTTAATCTAAGTGAGCTCATGTGGAAAAATGAGGCACCGACTCGGCCTCGGTCGGTTGCTCGTGGTGCGTTACCGCCTGGAAACACACATGGCAGACGGTGTCAACCCTGGGGTCACTTGATATACTCACAGGGTCGCAGGACATTTCTCAGACTGATATATTGATATTTGAATGACATATCTTTGTTGGAAAAAATATAGGTTCAAAATAAGTTTTAAATGTATCCTGATTTCTATATATGGATTTGGACTTCGCTTCACCGCTCTGTGACATAATTAAAGTTGCCAATGTGATCCTCAAAATTACCTCAAACATTTGCTTAATATGCAATGTGGAGGATCTTTACCTTAACCAGCAATGTCAGTTTTGAAAGAACAGTAAGAGCAAACCTTATTTAACTTCAATATGTTACTCAAATGGCTGGAGGATATGAATAAATTGACAAATTTTATTTGGAGTGCTATTTGGAGGGTTGTCTTGGTGATCTGCTTGGAGATGTGAATTTTCATATAGCACAATGTGTGTTTTTCTCCCTCAAGCTCTGTCCTCCCCTGTCAGATAGAACTGCTGGCAGAGGGTTCTCTCCCTTTGTCTGATTATTGTTCAGTCTGCGGTGAGTGTGTGATGCAGTTATGAAGGGGGTTGTGGTTAGAATGGGCAGGGCCTGAGGAAGGCCGGGAAGCAACAGACTGAATGAGGCTTGTTTATTCAGGCAACGGTTCCCGATCCCCGGGGCCCGTTTATCTATTCTACAGTGTCTATGTGTGTGTTTGTGTGTGAATTAATTCTGATAGAATTGCTAATTTGTCGTAAGTTAAAATGCTTTGCATAAGGTATTTGTGTGTGGGTGTGAGTCTATGCACCTCATTTGTCTCCCCTTTAATAAAGAGCCTTGTCTCAAGGCCAAACTCAAAGATCAGAAAACCAAACTAGCTAATCAAACCCATGATTGTGCTGAATAGAGACATCTACCAATGCTAAAGAAAGCTATTTGGGATGTTTTTTGCAGTTGTGTGGATGGCGCAGCGCTATGAAAAGATTTGAACTAAAGCCCCTTTTCCTCACATGGAATCCGTAACGTTGCTGGATAAAAAAAATATCCGGCAGTAGGTAGTCATTCCCACAGAGCCTTCTTTACGGAGAATTCCGTATGGAGTCTGTTCCCACATAGATGACTGCTAGAGATACAGTATGTAATGCTAGCGGGAGAGGTGTCTAATGTCACGCCAGACAGGGCAACAGAATCGTTTCATTTTTAGACCAGCGCTTCGCTCCCGGTCTCCCCGCAGCCGTACTGGCATTTTCCCGTAAATGATACTAGGTCCAGAGTGGGGAGATTTACGGAGCGACCCGATCCTTTTCCCACATTACGCCAATAAGGAACATTGCCAGTGGATTTACGGCTTTCAGTGCAAGTGGGAAAGGGGCTTAAGCCTCATTCAAGATCAAATTAGGAGAAAAAAAAAGGTTAAAATAATAAATCAATAAGGAAAATCTCACAAAAAGCCACTTGAAGTAGGACTGGTAGATTACTGTACCAGCATGATTCATCGTTGCGTCTTGGTTTTGTGTCCTGTCAGGACATTGGCTCAACAGTTTCAAGGTTTTTGTTTGTTCGACGTATAACATTACAGAAAGTGTAATGTCACCGTTGAAATGCTTATAAAACAATTACTCGCAATGTGCCCTGTTGAAACACCTACGGCTCTCACACAGATAACACATGCCATATTCTGTCGAGCATTGAAGGCAATTAATCAGATCTTGGGAGGTCCGTACTGTTAAGCGAATGAGAGAGAGAAGGAGCTGCGTGGTCCTCCATCTGGCTCTGGTTACCGTCTGGGAGTGTGAGAAGCGAGGAGCGCTAGCCACCGAACGGGAACGCTTCTGGAATGGGATACTTCCCTCTCACTCCTTGTCAGATGTCAGAGATGTTGAAACCAGATGTGGTAACATTCCAGTTGCCACAACCATCTAGGCTCTACTCCAAGAGCTCAGATTTGCCCTCGATGTGATTTTTCTGAGCACGACTTTTCTTCTCTTCCTCCATATTTTAGCTTGGCATACGCTGCAACCCTTCTCTGGCGGCTTTTTTTGTTTCAGTACTTGTCAGCAGCTGTGTTTACTTATTTTTTTGCAATTTTTGTGCGGCCAGGCCAAGATCTCTCGGGGCTCGACATGAGGAGCTGTAATTACACTGCCTGACACATGGGTATAATCAGGAAATAAAATAAGTAGGACTTGTAATTGTCTTATTTTTCATTTAAAGGCGACTAGAAAAGGAGCACTTCACTGGTAACTGTTTCCATTTATCCAGGAAGATTTGCCGTTGCCCTGCTTCGCAGTCACACGGTTCATTGCAGCGGAGCCAGCAGGCTGCCACTTCTAATGGCACCCGCCTACTGGCGGGACTGCACTCTGCACTCTCCACTGTAAAAAGATCATTGCAACTGATTACGGTTTATCTAGGCCAGACATGACGCCTGACACCCTCCAGTCGTCTGACTTTGGCATGCGCTGCGGAAGAACGCACTCCTGTCCAGCCGTCCAAATGACACTTTCACAGCCTTTTTGGTGGCGGTGACAACGGCGCCCGAGTTCAGTCCGTTCACACCCGACTGAAAAATTCCGGGCGGGAAAAGCTTTACCTTCCTGATTGTGTCGGAGCCACGCATTTACCGCCGCTCTAAAGCCCTTTGTGTGCACTGATGTATGCAGCCATTTTATACCGGCTACAAAATAGACTCTATTCACAGTCACAGTCAGATAATGACAACGGCGAGGAAAGTAAGAAAATATATATTAAAAAAACAGAATCACCCGCTGAATAGCCAGCTGAGCGCACAATCTTGATTTAACAACGCTCACAGTACATCAACTAATAGAAACGCTACAATACACTATTGTTAGTGACCTCACAATGCCGAACCCAATTCAGCAATTCAGGACAATTCAAACAGGCCCCCCCCACCCCCCTCCCTACTGCTTCAACAGCAGGGACTGGTATTAGACTTACCTGTTAAGTCCATGTCACTGGTGAGTCCGTCTACAGAAAGGGGTTTCAAAGTCTGTTTATCCAGCTGTCTGTCTCAACACTGTGGCTCTGGTCCACTTGGCTGGGAACACCAAAGAGCGTGGTAAAGAAACACGTCTGGCTCCCTCCCCAATGGGATGGAAAAGGAGGCATCCTCGTCTGCTGCTGAGGTTTAAAGCCGCCCCAGAGAGCCATGCTCTTTGAGTGGATGAGCGTGCAAACATCAGATGGGGCCCGGTGGAAAAAATAATAGCAAAATAAAGAAAAATAAAAATAAAAAACAACAACAACAAAAAACACACACGACAAGCACGCACGCACCCACGCAGAAGGATGAGGCGGTGGGGGTGAGTGGAGTGATGCAGGGCGCTCTCTCCTCCTTCCTTTCATAAGAAAAACAAACAAGGAAAGGTGGACGACTTTCCGCCGCCATGGAGCCAATAATTGTGTTTTAAAGACACCAACAGAGCTGTTTACAAAGGCTGCTGCATGACAGCGCGCACACGCACACGCACCACCAGTATATACGGAGATAGACGGAGAAAGATGAAGGCTCTGAACTGATCTCTAACCGCGATGGATAATGGCAGAGCTCTGCTTCATGACACAGCAGTTAATTAGTCCAGTTCAGTTAATTTGAACCAGAATTGACAGCTGTCAGGTGTTATTCTATCTATTTTCCCTGCCATGAGATATGGAAGAGAAAGAAGGGTTTATACAGAAACATCAGTGACTGACCCCCCCCCCCCCCCCCCCCAATAACTTGGAACCTTTTCTCCTCGTTTTAACTTCTATGTTTTTTTTCCCTCCAGTCGGACCTAAAATGATTACTTTTACAAGTTTAACTCAAACCATGAGCTCTTCTTTCCGTCAGCCAGCGCCACCTGCTCTCCATTCTCCTCTTGCCTCACCCCTGCATCCTGAGAAAAGGGACATGGCACTCAACACCCTAATGTGCCTTCCTAGAAAAAACCCCCCCCCCAAAAACACTCTTTCTAAAGTACTTCAAGTCCCCTTCCCACAGCCTCCGCCGCTAGCACCCGATGGAGCTTCTGCAAAAGAGTGTGCTGTTATTGACACCTCATGAATATTCTGATTGGACAATCAGAATATGTGGATCCCACACACGATTGAGATGTGTGGCCTGTTATGTCACCAGCAAAGGGTTCAACATATTTGGCCGCTGCAGTTTTGCCATTTTTTTCGGTCCATAGCAGCATCAGCTAAAATGCTCCTGGCCTCCACTAGCCACGCTGCCTGCTTGCTACGTGTGGCCTCAACCTCGATGAGCGCGCCACACTGATGGAACACAGGGGAAGTGCGTGTGGGACGGTGGGTCACGTTAAGCCCAATCAGCTCAAACTGGACGATAATGAAGACGTTGTGTAATTTGCGAGGGAGAGTGGGAGAGGCACCAGGGAAAGAGAGAGAGCGAGAGAGGAAAAGAGGGAAAGATGGCAGAATGGAAGGAAGGGGGGAGAGAGAGAGAGAGAGAGAGAGAGAGAGAGAGAGAGAGAGAAGGCAGGAAGCACCAGCTGTTTTTCCAGGTGATCAATGACAGGGACCACAGCTGTCCTCTCCTCCCTCTCAATCTCCCCCTCCACCCTTCTTATCCCCCTCAACACCCGCTCCATGAGAACGCGGCTTGTACTCTAACGTCTTTGAAAAAGATAAATGACCCTAACCGACACTTAATCTGTTCTTTGGCACGCAGATCAAGATGCCTTCCTCCCTTTCTGACATCAATACTCAAGACATACGAACGCACGTAACGGGGCGCGAGTGTGGGATTTCTTTGCGGGTGGAGGCGGGGCCCGAGTGTGGGATTTCTTTGCGGGTGGAGGCGGGGCCCGAATGTGGGATTTCTTTGCGGGTGAAGGCGGTGAAGAGGGGGCCGGCTAAGCTCTGGACTAACTCAATAAACACTGCAAATAAAATTCAATAGGAAAACCTGAGCAGGCAGGTTCCACAAACACTTCATTTGAAATGCAGACGCTTCAGCGCTCGTGTGGGTCCACTCCCCGTCTGCACCGGATCAATCATCTGCGCTGCTCTGATCAAGATTCAAGATTTTTATTTGTCACATACATATACATACTTCCATACATATATGCAGTGAAATGTAATGCAACGCACCCGGTGATAGCACACAATATGTCCTAGGAAAAAATAAAAAAATAAAATAAAATAAAAAGTAGAAAATTCCTTTCTAATAGACCGACTAACTGACTCCTAAAACGTAATACAGTAAGTGGAATACTTATAGAATAAGATAAAAAATATATAGAATAAAATACAATAAAAATAAATTGAAATAAAATGGAATAGGTAGAAGGAATATGCCTATGTATATACAGATATGTGCATTTAAAGTGGCATGTGAATTAATCTTTTGGGAGTTGTTCTGCCATTCACTCTTTCCTCTATGCTCAGAACAATTGCGTAACTTTTCCTTTGCTGCACACGCAAAAGACAAACAAATAAAAAATGTAGGGAAATATGTAGATCTGCGTGTGT
The DNA here is from genome assembly GCF_960531495.2 of Zeus faber. NCBI lineage: Eukaryota > Metazoa > Chordata > Actinopteri > Zeiformes > Zeidae > Zeus > Zeus faber. The sequence goes on from NC_137199.1 coordinate 26,814,843, forward strand.
GAGTGTGTATGTGTTTGAGTGTGCATACCATTCCACATGAAAACCACAGTATATGGAGGATTTAATACCTGCCTGCACAAACAAACAAACAAACAAACAAAAACACACACACACACACACACACACACACACACACACACACACACACACACACACACACACACACACACACACACACACACACACACACACACACACACACACACACAGACAGACAGCATAAAAAGCCAGGAATATTTCAAAAAGAAATGTGAATTTCAACTGAAAACGGGGGAAGGTGATTTACAAAAGGCTTTAGGGAAAGCCACCCTACTAAAAAGAGCAGAGGCCCGTGGCGGAATAACTCTGCATATATGGGAAGCGCTAAGGTGAAGCTGAGCGTAATGTTATGAATATGGAGTGGCATTGCTTATGTTGAAGTTGACATTATGCAGCGGTGAAAGCAGCGGCTGAACCACAAACTTAATAAATACTCTTTGCCGTCGTGATGACATTGAATAAAAAATAAATCGAAGCAATGGGGCCCTCACTGTTTTTCATTCATCTCATCTCTTCCAGACCATTAAACCAACTTTAATAAACCACCCTTAGTCAAATTACATCACTCTTGCTGAAGTGCTTCCCAGGCCCCTACAAGGGATGCATAATGCTGCATGACTGACATTTGTTTATGTGGATCATGAGGAAGACGAGGTGCAGGGATGAGGATCCAACCACTTCGTTTTAATTTGGTTCACAGTATACCGTGGCTGTTTAACATGATTGATGCCATGTGCATGGCTACTAGAACACCAAAACAGGCAAAGTGAACCCTACCAAAAAGGGATATATTTTTGGGCCTTTGCTGCCTTGCCATGGTTGACAGGTCTCTCGTTCACGTTTGAGCAAGGCGGGCGTGTCTCTTCCTCGCTTCCACCTCTCTGTCCCCTCTCCACTTCAGCACACCAAGGCTCTGCCTGCTGTTCAAATTTGGAACGTTTTGGCACCGTTTCCTGCCAAGACAACAAGCGTGTACCCAAACTGGAGGTTTCAAATTTGTCGTTTCAGAAACCAATGGGTGAGGTCACAGCCGATGCATCTATTTTATTCTACAGTCTGGGACAGAGATGAGAGTACCTGCCAGCGACAAGCCACTACTGCATCCAACTACCGATGTTTACCACGACAATATAAAAAGCTGAGCCAGAACTAGATATTGGAACTGCGTATTGGAGACATAGGGAGACAAATTCATCATGTATTATAATTGTCATAACCTCCAGAGATACAGACAGGGTTTGACTTACTCACTCATGTATAGCACACTGCCTTAAGGAATAATGACAAATCCGCTAGTATCTTGCCAGAGCCAAACTGACAGCTTTAGTCTCATCAAACTTTGTCTCAGAGAGTCATTGTGTATGTTTGTTTGTGTGTGTGTATATGTTTGTTTGTGTGTGTGTATATGTTTGTTTGTGTGTGTGTGTGTGTGTGTGTGTGTGTGTGTGTGTGTGTGTGTGTGTGTGTGTGTGTGTGGGGGGGGGGGGGGGGGGGTGGTTGGACAACTCCATCTCACGCAACGTGCTTGTTCAAACAGTTGCTGCACCAGAACACTAGAATCCACAGCCTCATTTTACAACCAGAGCAGCGCTCTTCACCTGAGAAAAACACCGCTGCAGTCAGAGAACGTGTCGCTGGTTGACAATGTAGCTTTGCTTCCACCGCTGCTCAAATCGAGTCCTTTACCTCATGTTCAAACAGAAATCTTCTGAAAATGACAACGCTGACTCAACACGCTTGCGTCGGCAACACTTTAAAAAGTAAACAAAAACATACTCAGTTTTCTTGTTGTTATAGTACATCATGCAGCACATCATGTCTCATGTCCATAAATAAATGTCTTTATCTGCCATTGGGCCTCTTTAGGAATCTTTCCGAGTTTCTATAACAGTTAGGATCAAATAACCCACTGCCATGCTAACACATTCCTAGACGCTGACATATGCCACCAACTGAGTCAGCGTATAACAGACCTTGATGATGGAAAATTATCTGCATCTGCTAATAAAATTAGAATGGAGTTAATAACATTGTGAATTTCCCTCGACTGAAGCAGCAGGGCAACACTGTCTTAATACATGCTTATATGGAGCCATCCATAGATGATATCTCTGACCCCAAATCAGCTGGACTGAAAATAATTGGATCCTCCAGATGAACATACTTCACCCAATGGGTACATTTGCAGGTATGGTTATAATCCTGTCACCAAAAAAGGATCGGCTAATTAAATGAGGAGATCAAAGCACACTCCTCTCTTCTATCTAGATTCCAGTTGAGAATGTGGAAGTGCGGTTCAGTCTATTGGTGTGGTTGTGATGGTTAGGAACTTGTAACGTACCTGGTATGAGTGGCTGTGCAGCCATGCTCATTGGGGCCATGCCCAGGTTGTTCATGGCCGTCGCCCAGGCGTTGGGGTCTGACATGGGCATTGGCATGGAGTTGGAGTCCATGGTCATGCTCCGGATCCCTTCTGCAGAAAGGGAAAGTGGAGGCAGAGGGAGAGAGAAGATGGAAACCATGGCATTAGTTACGTTCTCAATGATGTTGTTCTGTGCTAGATTTGATATTTTTCCTCAACTCAATACCTTGATATGAAAATCTTAAATTGAGATCCTAACCCTAGTCCCAAAATAGAGATAAGCTTTCATTTCATTGGATAATATACTTCTCAAACAAACAGGATCAAAATGTACAATACTTTTGTACAACAAGTGCACCAAAGTGTCATTTCCTGACAGTATTCCTGTTTCCGAAAATTAGGAGAATTATAAATACTATTTTGTAATTGATTAATCAATTTATTATTTTACTGATCAATCTAAATTATTGATCTTCAACCAAAAATTTACTTCAGTTTTATTTTGAGTAATAATATCAGCCTGCTTGGAACAATAATAAAGAGTTTAGAACGGTCAGCAAATAAATTGCAAAACAAATACCTCCACATACACAGAAAACAACACACGAATGAAGAAAAACACGTACACTAGCAGAAATAACTACATTTATACAAAGTCAATTGCCTGAAGAGCCCACCATCAGCACAAGAAAGCATACACAGAGCTATTTTGGAAGCTTTGGAAGCACCGTAATCTCAAAATGCCAAAAAATAAAGCAGTCAAGCTGTCTCAGGGAAAATTTCTTTCTGATTCACAACTGGACCAACTTTTCCTTTCTCAGAAGTTTCTCTCTATTTATGGCTGTAAGTTGGTGAAGCATATTGCAAACATATAAAGGCTGACAGCCTATTTGTGAGTCAGTAACCAACAGCAGCCATATTTGTGGAACTTCGATGCAGCAGATTGCTCTTAATAGCACCACTAAAAAGTGATCTGGTGGACACGTCTCATATACGACTGATATAATCACAGTGTATTTACTTGTGAATTGTGCAAAAAAAAACAACACAAAAAACACAGCACTTGACTCGTGTATATTCTTGCTTCACTTTCGATGTCACATCTCTATATTACGGAGTGGCACGGACTTGCAGTTTAAAGCCTCCTCCGAGAAAACGGACGACAAAGCTCAACTAAAAGTAGACTGAATTGGTAATACTAACATAACTTTCCAGGTAATATTTGGTACGCCAGTGAGAATATAGCAGTCAAATAAGCGATCGCACGAACCCAACCTTTTTCAACATTAACAAAGATAACTAACGTCCTTCTGCACGGCAGATGCACTGTTGTGGAACACCACAGGAATTCTGCTCTGGGAACTAAACATCACTTTGTTAAGTTTACAACCCCTCTACATGAGAGTTCTGCATGGAACTTCGCCCATATTATCACAATGTCGTGCAGAAGCTGCCATGGTCTTTGAAAATGGTGTCATATTGCACAGGCACATTACATGCATCAATCACGTCAGAGTTTAGCTTCAGTGTGATCAAAGAAAGGCTTTTATTTATTACCAGAATGCAAACATTAAATGATGTAATAATGTGTCGACCAGGAATGGACACATTCACCGAGCCAACCCAATCAATGCGGTCAGGGAGGAGCAGTCCTACCGAGAATGAATCAAGATCCAAACAACGGAAAGCAAACAACAATGTCAAAGGTGGAAGTAGAAATTATTGATGGTCTGCCTTTTCACAGAGCACTTCCAGCATCCGTCTCAATCTATAAACTCTTCTGCCACTTCTCCTGTCGGAGGCAAGAGAGGCAGCTCTGATCCTGCAGCCAGCCTGACAATAAGAGGTTAATCAGCTTGGGCCTCATACTTCCTGCCTCAATGACCTCTGACCTCTGCTTAGATTCTGTTGATATTGCTGCTGTTCTGACTCAAGGCCAGAAAGTTCTAACCATGATATTTTGTGTGACACAATCATTGCTACTGTTATGTACGTAGGCGGGCACGCACACACACACACACACACACCCACACCCCCCCCCCCCCCACCCCCACACCCACACCCACATTAAAACCATTGACAGGTGAAGTGAATAACATGGATTATCTCGTTTCAATGGCACCTGTCAAGTGGTTGGAAATATTAGGCAGGAAGTGAACAGTCAGTCCTTTAGTGCAAGCCTCGACGGGTCATAGCTGTATGAGGCAGCACAAAGGGGAGCTACACAATATTAGGGGTGGTTTGATTGTTGTGGCTGATCGGTGTGTATATATATATATATATATATATATATATATATATATATATATATATATAGAGTGTGCCAAGTGTCAGTTAAATCAAACATTCAGACCACCACAGTAAAAAGCCTGCAGTAGAGTCAACAGGAGCACATCATACAGCATTGTGCATCCACCAGAAGCCAGTTTCCACAATCCACAGTGTCTTTCACAGCTCTAAAGACTCCTTAATTCTCTCCTCTGGTTGACCTCCTTCTCCGGCAGACCTGCAAATTGCCATGACTGTGACTGCTGAGCAATGCTTCCCTCCTCTCTCTTGATGCCAAAACCAACAGTGCCCTTAATAACGAGGGGCGCTGCACTCCACGCACGCCTCACACCTCAAAACATCGGTGGGATGACACTTCTGTATGTGTGTGTGTGTCTGTGTGTGTGTGTGTGTGTGTGTGTGTGTGTGTGTGTGTGTGTGAATCCGTCTAAGTACGGACAGCAATAACTCTATTGGCATTCCTGCCGCTGAAAAGCAGGTGGCTCCGTATAATAACGACTCTCTGCCTCTCTTTCTCCCTGCCTTCCCGTCTGAGCTACTAATTCCAAAGTTTGCATGCAAATACTTTCTTTCTCTACTGGTTATATGTTTGAAGTGACTACTTCTACTAATAAGATCCATCTACACCTCTATGTAATGCTCTGAACTGAACTGTGTGATGGATCCTTGCACAGCCCCGGCCTGAAAGGAACAGAACAGATCACTGCACACATCACTTGGTTTCCAGATCCGAGACGTAGTATCCCACACAGCCCCTCACTTAGAAGACGGAGCCCTTATTGATCGCATAGCTCACCCTCACTGCAGCCCAGTGCATTAGAGCTGAGGGCTACAGACTCCAAAGTTTAAGAGCCGGGGCGGGGTTAATTCTGCTACACAAGCCCGCATATGAATGCATCTCTGAGAAGCGGAAAAGTGCCGCCGAGCAACAAAGACAAAGCTCTAGCTGGTGTCCATCCATCCATCATCCCCCCTTCCGTATCGCTGTTCCTTTCTTTTAATTAATCCACCTCCTGTGTGGAGCTCACATTCCTTCAGCTCTCACTTGCCTCTGCTACCATCAGTTCCCCTGATATTTTCCCTCTTCTCCCACGCAACACATCTGTCTCTCTCTCAATCTGCCTCCTTAATTCATTATTTTCGGACTTGCATCTCTGTGTGTGGATCTCCGTGGGATCTTTGACTGTGGTGCGTGAAGTGACCTTGAGGGCAGGGCGAGTCCTCAGCTCCCCTTAGTGCCCCCTCTTCCACCCCAGCACCTCTACATGCAGAGCTGAGTGAAGGCGTCAGAATAGCAGCGCGCGCGCGCGCACACACACACACACACACACACACACACACACACACACACACACACACACACACACACACACACACACACACACACACACAC